>NW_022474705.1:24099-506441 GCF_009176365.1 Aspergillus alliaceus
GGGGGGGAATATAGAGGGTTGGCTTATGAAATTGATATGCTGAGTATCTTGTCTAATCATTTTTTGGTACTCTGTCTGTGTCTTATTCGGTTATTCTATCAGAAATCGCTTGACCATGACTTATATGGAGTTTACCGCTAGTGCATTGGACTAGACATTTTTACTCTATTTTTACTTGGATAAGATGTATCTAAACAACAGTAAAAAATATATTTAAACGAATATCAAACGAATAGAAAACCAATACCACACAACAAATGGGATAAGCTAAAGGCGAGGAAGAGAAAATGAGAAACTAATGGCGGTGAGATTTACTCAAACAACAACACTCATCCCTTAGACAGTCAGAGTGAAATTGACCGCATTGCTCGTCGAGTCAACACGCGGATAGAACTCAAAGGTGAAAACGGTATCCTGACCCGCGGCAACAACAGCCTCAATGGCAGCCTCAGTCAGAATCACGTTCTTATCATCCCAATTCCATTGGCTGCTGTATGTCTGTAGATCCAAGAGCAAAAACGTTAATACTCCACTAGATATATAGCAAGTGGGCAAGATGAAGTAAGACTTACCGTTCTTGCCTCGCCAAAAGGACCAAACCATTTACTGAAATCGTCAACCAAGTATGTGCCATTTTTAAGGAGGGCCTTCACAGAGGCAAGCTTGGGGATCCCTCTCCATGTGATGGGGATGGAAAGGTCAGATCCAGAAACGGACAAGGCGGCAGCGGAGGTGAAGGAGAGGCTAGGGGTGTCCCATTGGACGATCTGAACGACGGGGGAGGCGCCTGATGAGAACTTGAGGGTGAAGTTGGGGAGAAGCCCTGGCTCGGATGTTTCCGTGCAATAGTTAGAGAGGAGCGAGGCTAGGAATGTGACGTTGGAACCGGAGACCGTGTAGTCTGTGCTGGCCTTTAGGGTGGTTCCCTTGGAGTCCTCAATGGAGATGAGGGTGTTGTCGTTGAATAGGAAGGGTAGAGTTTGATCGGTGACCTTTGTTCCGACTTTATGGAAGATATAAGCCGATGACCATTGGCTTGTTGCAGCGGTGTCCTCTGTGCTGTCTGGGAGACTGTTGGTCTTGCCCCCGTTAGTGAGGATCTCGATAGATGTTGGGTCGCGCCAGATGCCTGATGCGCGGTCCAGATGGTCGAGTCCATTGTCCCAAATGATAGGACTAATATTGTACTTCTTGGCGGTGCGAACAAGGTAGTCGTGATACTTCCAGCGTGCTGCAGGTTCAGTGTTGGTTGGGGAGGCATCGAATTCTCCAAGTATTATGGGAATATCGGTGAAGTTGCCTCGAAGAAGTTCGAAGGTGCTATCAAGCTCGGCCTTATCTGAGTCTGAGCCCCAGATGGTCTTGCCCCTAGAAGAGGTAAGGGTTAATGTAAGATCAATAGAGAACCAAATTTGCTTACCAAGCGCTGAAGATGAAATCATCTGAGTGGATGCGTTAGAGCCAAAATCTCCAGAAGAGTAGGGTCTACTTACAGGGACTGTAGAAATGGAACTGAAGAGCCCAGGGGTTTGTGACATTGGCAGGGGCCTTGAACCATTGCGAGGTTTTCACGCTATCCATGCCTCCGCCTACTAGGTTGACGACCCGATTAGCATTGAAGCCACCCGCACGATTGATCGCCCTGAGGAATATGTCGTTAAGTCTATTAAGCTTGGCACCGTCTTCAGCAGTATTGCATGGTGGTTCATTGATGGTTTCGAAAGCGACCAAGCTTGACTTGCATGCCAACTTAGTACCGATCTGATACCATAGTTTAGAAAATTTCTCCTCAATTTGGGTTATGTTGGCATCGGATTTAGTGACATCGGCCCATTCCCATGAATCTGCTCTGTTAGTCACCGGCACATGTATGTGTATGAAGGTATCCAAAAAGCTTACCGTGATGAACATTGACAATGGTGTACAAGCCACGAGAGGTGATCATGTCTATAACATCAGAAACTCTCTGCAACCATTTCGGATCGACAGTCCAGTCAGGCGAGCCTCTAGTGAAGTGGTGTGTCCATGTAACTAGTGAGATTGTTAGCACTTTGAATAGTTGAAAGGCTATTAGCTACATCTCTTACCTGGAAGACGAACACTTTTGAATCCAGCAGATTTGATATAGTCGAATGTGGCTTCCTCAACAGGCCCGTTGTTCCAGGAAGTTTCATTGGGGGTAGCATCGAGAGAGTTGCCCAAGTTCCACCCTGGGTTAGCCTTGGCTACATAATCCGAAGCTGAGATGGCGTCAAAAGACCCTGTACAACTGGCACCTAAGGCCCAGGTGCCTCTAAGGAAAGCCGTAAGGGCTAGAAGGCATAATGGTTGCATTCTAACGACACTCCTGTAGTGATTCAGAGTTCTGGAGATCACTCTGAAGATCTGTGAGAGCAGGGAATGGAGACAAGACTAATCTTTTATGTGACAAAATTCAGGCTTGGAAGCCCGAAGCAAGGCAGAACCTGACCAACAGGTGTTGGTGGATATAACTCCAGTCACAATGCATTAGGGGCACTTGGAATTGATTAATCGTAATCCTTTGACCGGTTCGCCGATTCGAAGGATGGAACCGAGAAGCCGCTTGTTATAGATGGATGTTTGGAGACAACCTCACGGTCAGGCAATTTCGCCGAATGTGACAAACGCATAAGTATACCATGACGCAAATCTCCTCCAAAGTTGGCTAGTTGAGGTGCACGCCATCCCGATCAAGTAATGAAATCTACTCCGTAATATGGATAAATCCATCGGTGTGTTCGCCGTCCATTCTACCGACGGCTCAAACAGTCCACGTATTACATCCACACGCGTTACCGGAATGCATATCGAATAAGCACCGGTAGAAATTACCGATGACTGACTATTCGCCGAACATGAAGATAAACCAGGTTCTAGGTAAGTATATGAAACACTAAGAAAAAGTTCCAAGTCAAGGGATCATATGGTGGGTATCTTGCTCCAATGGGAAGTTCCTGGGAGCTCTTGTCGGTGGGCCTTTAGCGGCCTTTTAATAAACAAAGTTGTCTCAAGATATTGGAGATGAGTGTGTGGGTGCCGAGACGCCACAACGCGGGTGCAGGGGATTTCTGTAGTACCAGAAATGCGAGAATGGGCAAGACGGATGAGTGAGCTAGCTAGATGTGAAACGACAGTCTGATGGTTCGTGGAAAAAGGTCGCTGGTCACATGCCGGATCAGATGGTTCGTCTCACTAACATGAGAGAATTATTCTGGCATACCTCTCGCGACGAAATAGCCTAAATGTACGTGCGAAACTCCCTGACGATTCTAGTAGAGATCTACATACATTGGGACAGATAGACCATGAGCCAACCAGATCAAATATGCTTCATCAAGAGATAAGCGTTCGGCTGCTTTGACACTATGAAACTGGTATCGCAGAAATTTCCTCAACATAGACAAAGCCGCCCGTTCCGATTCGAGTCTATATAAAGTACAGTACATAGGATCATACAAAAAGTATCGTTTCATCGTCAAACATATCTTCCAACTAGGACGCATAGCCGTGGACGTTCGTTCCAGTTAGTTCACATGACAATACAGTCCTTATTCCGGTCCTTAGCGCGATCCGAAGGTCCAGTTGTAATAGGCACACCTGGCGGTCGTCGTCCGAACTGTGCTCTCTGATATGGAGCCATATAAGGTGAATTCCTATGATTAGAGCCTCCCGGGGGGGAATGATAAGCCGGGCTGTTAGCTGCCTGTTCATAGGAAGGCGGCGGGACATCATTAGTGTCACGAGGTGGAGAGGTTCGCCCAGGTTGTCGTGAAGGACGATGCCCTGTAGAGCGATGACGCGTAGGGGGTGGTACCCCCGAATACCCTTGAGGCTGGACTGGGGCGGAAACTCGCTGGTTACGGCTACCAGTAGTTCGGTCATTGGCTTGCTGCTCTTCCTCCTGGAGTTGGAGGGATAAAGCGTAGGCATAGTCTGCATCAGCCTGCTCTTGTGGCGACAATTTTCTATCTTGCTGGTCGTGCGAGGCTGACGAGGAGATTCCAGAGTTACCAGTATTACTGGATGTTCGTGGACCAGATGGGTCGGACGCTCCAGTCGAGGTATGACCGACAGGGCGAAAATCGCCCGCAAAGAAGCCAGATTTCGACCCATTGACATCAATGAGAGACTCCCATACAATTTCCGCACGATGGGAGTACCCAGCATCAGTCACTAACGTGAAAAGCTGAAGGGTCTGCGGGTGCTTGTAGAGGGTAGAAAAATGGTCATTACGAAAGAGAATCGATAACGAACCCGGCGGCAGCCGTCCCTTCAAGTGTTGAAGCCCGAATGTGCTGAGCTGAGTTGCATTGTCGATGTCTGTGAATTGCTGAATGGTGTGGATATCTTGCATGACTTGCTCTTCCTCTGGGGTGAGCGACCCGTCTTGGTATACACGATCCTCAAGCTCTTGTTTACGGAAAGGAAGAAGTTGAATGTCTTCGTAGAAGCTTGCAACCCGAGTCAACGCCCCGTCAATCTCCGTAGACGGTTCCGCGATCCAGCCATGCACTAGCGGTACGCCAAAAGTGGCATAGAACTTAATATCACTAGTCTCTAGAAATGTGCCTACCGAATCACTAGACTCCTGCCTTGTTGTCAGTATCGGGAATCAATCTAATGTACTAGGTGCCCATACCAGCGTGAGCTTTGGATTGACATTCATGCCCGTGTGTAACATAGTTAAAAATCGACTTAGGGCTTCGATATCTGGAAGCTCGTCATCCGGCCCAGAGCAAGTCGTCAACTCGTCAAACAGTGCCTCAATCAAGAGACCTAGAGATATCTGTTCTCTCGTCTGTAGGGCTCTGACGATAGGAGGCTGAGACTCCGGACTTGACCGCAGCACGAGAGCGTTGACTAGCGCTAATAATGGACATGGCCCGTTTTGGTTTTGCGCGAGAACCGGGCAATCGCGCAGCTTTCCTGTGGCGTCAATCCAATTGACGTGCCTGATCGAATATGTTTCAGATCTTTGCTCCTGCTGCCTCTTCGCTTCGGTCTCGGAGATTGGAGGAGCAGATGACAGTTGACTGGGCTGCGAAACGCTCGAGCGTTCTGGGAGAGGTGGTGCAGCGCCTGACTGACTGTCCCGCGACGGTATTGAACGCTGCTGGCGTCCGTTCTGGTCGGAATACACAGATGATGTTGCTCGATGCTCGCTAGCTTGTATATGTGTATTCGCCGACTCGTCGATATCAATGAGCGCATGAGAGGACCCCAGGATCGCAGGTGCGGAAGTACCTGTCTCATATCTTGGTAGGCCATTGGCTTGATCTTCTCGCTGATGCTGTTGAGAATACGTGGTTTGAGTGTCATAAGGAGGAGTAGCCTGAGGCTGTGGGAAAGGAGACGGAGCATTCGCACCTCCGTACGTTGATTGAAGGGGGTATGATGGATCTTCTGTAGGTTGTTGGTTTTCATGCAGAGTTGGCGGATGTACTGCAGGATTAGAGCGTTCTTCGGCCCATGGGGACTCTGCGGACTGGTCAAAAAGAGACAAGCGCGCAGTCATCGGAATATATCCCTCATCTGTCTTGGGTTAGCGTTGCGCTCCTGTGAATGGGGGAAATGGACAAATGAGGAGGCTCATCGAACCTTGTCCTAGACGAGCATTTGCACTATCATGGGATACAGATGTTGCTTCGGAAAATGGACGAGGGTTTCTATCATCCCATGGGTTCTGTTCGGGTTGTCTTGGCTTCAAAAACGGGTTGTTGGACTGCAGCTGAACAGGGGAGTTTCCCACGTGTTCCCAGTCAGGAGCCTCGTTGACATCCCCCTGCTGCCATTCGTTTGCAGCCATCCTCCGTTGGGTACCAGCAACAAGAATGGACGGCACACGATCTCCCTTCTTATTCTCGACCGCTTCGCTTGGTGGAGCACTGCTAGCGACCGGCAGCCCTGAACCATTATAACCCTGGTCAGGTCGCTCCGCGAGTTCATCCGTCCAAGGGTTCATGATTTCACTTGGCGAAGATCGAACCGGAGATCTCTGGGCTTGTTCCAAGGGCATCAAATCGAATGCTGGCGAGGTATTGAGATCCGGAGAATACACGGATTCTTGAGAGGGAGGCCGATGGGGTTGTGGAGAGCTTTGAGCTCGTCTCGGGCGGGTCAAGCGCTTCGGGGATGAGGACGATACCGATTTCGAGGTAGGGGAGATCTGAGAGATCGGGGCGCGAGGTTCAGAATGTGCATTACCCTTGTTCAGGCTGTACAGATGTGGCGGAGCTCGCTTGCGCAAGACCATGAAGGCAGACGTATATTGAACCTTGAGGCAACACCGTTAAGGATGAATGGGGGAATACTAGTGAGCACGCTAGAAACGACCAATGAGAGGTGTATGACAAAGGGTACGAGTTGGTGAATAAGGCTTCCCTCATGCACGAATGGTCGATCGGAGAGCTGAGACGTGGCTCAAAGCTATTCGGATGGCATACGTAAGGTAAGGCAGAGGGCCAATAAATCCGTTGCTTTAAAAGATGCTTGTCAGACAACACATGCCATGGCTTTGTTTTATATAACCTCTGCAGATGTCCCTGAAAGAATCTGGGGGGTAATTGTGGTGTACATGAAATAGATGATGTTGATAACAGGCACCCGGATTCCCAGATAAACTAGTTCAACTTAATTATGGGGCGTGGAGTGGATATGAAGGAAGGCGAATTTGGTCGGGGAGCCGTAGTGACCGTCCATTAACAAATAGCATAGCCATCTGACTGGCAATCCAAGGAAATCCCTGGTATCGTATCCGTATTATACCGTCAAACCCCACACCCGTTAAAAACAACTCAGCCACAGACATGTCTATCCTATATTAGTGGCGGTTCCGACCACCCACCGCCACTAATATACATGATGTTGGCTGGGGATTCCGGCTGGCGGTCCTGATTGGACCGGCCAGTAGGGTGATCCGGCCAGCAAGCGTCCAGGAGTTCAAGTGATAAGCTAGCTCTAGATAGCATCAAAAATAATAACGATGATTCTAATAAGAATGGACACCATATAAAGCTCCAAGATATGATGCCTTCAATACTTGATAGATCGTTACACTTGTTTCCTCAAAATGATCCTGAATTATTTCCCCAATCAAATGCATTGGTCTTATTGCACCGTACATATAACAAGCATTGTGCATTTTTGGTTGTTTAGTTTCTTTCATCCTGTGTTTCGAGTCATGTCCGAGGGACCCTGAATGATTAAAAGAAAGGGACGCTCGTTCCCCTGTTAATAGAGAAATCTTTCTTTCTTCTGGCCTAAAAGTCCAGGACTGTTTTGGGGTGTGAGGATTGAATTTTGTTTAGGAAATGTCAAGTAAATCGCCCCCCGCCGCGATGTTGAATAATCCCGGATCTTGATTAGTTATTGGCTCAGCCTTGATCAGTAATCAATCATCAATATTCTACCACGACCTTCATCTCAGGACAAGGAGCATTAAATTATAGAACCATTCGTGATTAAGAACAGTCTCGACTTTGTTCTTCGTTTCTTCCCCTCTATTTGTACTTACTGTCTTTGTAGGAGTTAATAGTATAACATCTTAGCTTGTTATTCTATTGACCGTGCACCTTCACCGTCTCTGGTACTGTGTCTATCGTATTTGAGGGGCTTTGAGTGGTAACAACTTGTTCCACACATAGCCATATATTTGAGGGCAACGTAGGTCATTTGCTGATACTGCGCTTGTTCCTCAATTTCGCCCTCACTCACGACTCGAGTTACCCTCTATAACCTGTCTTAAACAGTGAGGTTGGGGTTGACTCCATGGTAGGTTATCAACATGAAACATATCTTTTTTGTCCACGGATCGTTAAACCACCTCCCTAGGAACCCGAAACTAAACGAAGAGCCCGTCGGCAGCAGAAGGCGATTTCTCAAAAGTCTGAGGTTTGTTCAACATAATTCACTCATGCTTAATCATCTAAACACATTCTGATTCAAAGCAGAAGCGTCGACACCAGCTTCGACTGGCACAACGAGCTTACCGTGACCGCAAAGAGCAGACCATTTTGGCTCTCCAAGCCCGAACTAAGGAACTGGAAGAAGGGATCGACAAGCTCAGCCAAAAGTTTATCACCTTCAGTGGTATGCTCTTGGAGACAGATCTCAAACATGACCCTGATGTAATGTCAAACCTACATCATGTTAATCAAGTGTTCGTCTCCCTGGCAAAGGTCCGAAGTGATGGGAAATCCCCGCCAGAGATGGATCTGGCTGGTGAGGAAAGTCCATCGACAGAAATGGAAAAACCAGCTTCGACACCCGTTTCTACCAACCCCGCTTCCCCGGCAGCCCAGGGGCAATCATCGATTCAGGATGATATAACTGCACCTCCTACATTGATAACGAACCTAATAAACATCTCCTCTATGCCAATACTCACCTTCGCCCAACATCTAGTCCGCAAATGTACCCAGAACGCATATCTACTTCTGACCAGAATGCCCAACCACGTCACTAAGCTCAATGAAGTCTTTGGGTATCAGCTGACATCCGACGACAAGACCCTTCTGATATGCCTATTTCAGAACGCCCTTCAAGATGTAAACACTATCGAGCTTCGAACCCACGCGCTCAGCACCCTACGAAATGTGAACAGCCCCATCCGTCGAGAAGACCAATCCAAGCTCCCCTGCATGTCTAACCCAGGGGATTGGCTCGACGCTCACGGTGTATTGGGCTTTCTCAACATGAAAGGAGTTCCAATCCAGGGAGATATTCCCGTATATCCTGTTCCGGATTTGCATTACAGTATGCCAGACTCGTCAAGGTTTAATCTTATCAAGTTTATTGAAGGTAGGATAGTAGAAGTATTATATCCACGCATTTCAAAGATACTAACCTACACAATAGTAGTTGCGAAAACGTGTCGTTGTATTGGCGCTGGGCCTGCTTTTCAACGGCACAATGTCGAGACTGCGTTTCGACTTGCAACGCTTGGTGGTGGTCTTTGTAAATGATGTCGTTCATAGCCGGTTCTACGGTAGATGATGCCGTCTGATACATCTAGTGGTCTCTCTTTTGTTCACCTCATCAAAGAAAGCTTTCAAACCTGCACTTTGGGAAGTATCATCATGTCGTCAGGCGCCATGAACCCTGAATCTTTAGAACGGTGTTATCTCTTCCAGCAAAACAACATCTTCTCAAGATACTACAGGGCCCCTTTAAATAGAAGCCTTAGCCCCTAAAGCCAGCTGCTGGTTGATAACATCCTCAATCATATCTTCCTCTGATCTCCACTTCAAGCCAAGGATCTGATCCGCAACGGTGGTGTCCACAGTCCAGCTCCTTTCAAAAGGTGGCTCCAGCTTGCAGTCAAGAGCTGGGTAATTGGCCTTGATAAAACTGACAACATGTTCCCAGGAGACAGCCGGTCTGGACAAAAGGAACTCTGTCCCGTTTTCGATATTAGTCTCTAGAGCTTTGGCATGCGCATGCGCGACATCGCGAACATGAACCCAAACATTAGCAATCTTGGGCTTTTCGGATTCGATAGAGTTCCAGAAGAGAGCATTCATGCCGCCGATATCGTGTGCTGTCTTCTGGACCAGACTGTCTCCCAGGACGAAGGTAGGATGGAATGTGATCAAGGTGTAGTGAGGCTTCTTGTTCTTCAAGAATGTGCGAGTTGCCTCGTGAGCTAAGATCTTGGAAGCGGAGTATTTCATCGCTAGGCCAGTGAATCCTTCAGGGAAATCCATGGAAGTGTCAACTGGGAAGATTTCGCCGGTGTTGTCTGTGCTGATGTTAGTCATACCTTTCTGTTATAGCTGTGGTAGATTACTCACTCACCTTTCACGGAAACTTGCTTTGAGAGTAAAGCAGTGAAGGGAGCCAATGCCAACACAGATGATACAACCACAACCTTTTTTATCTGTGGAAACTCTAGAGCAGCATATAGAATGGCTTCTGTTCCTTTGACAGCAGGATCAATATAGTCTCGCTGAACATCGGATCCTTTCCCAGGCATAGGAGAGGCAAGGTGGAACACGTAGTCAACTCCTTGAAGAGCTTCTTTGAACAAGTCCTGCTGCGAGATATCGGAACAATGCAGGTTTCAATCTTATCGTTGAATTCAGTATAGTATATTCGCAAAGTAGCTTCTTGTTCGGCTTTGCGGATACTGAGGCGTACACGATAGCCGGCCTTAAGAGTAGCAGCGACGACCTGCGAACCGATGAAGCCGGTTGACCCGGTCACAAACACAAGAGATCCAGACATGGCTGTAAGTCATGGCTGTAAGTCTAGCGAAGCTCGTTGGCTGACAATGATGGCGAACAGATGCTGGGGTGGATGAGTTTCGCAACAGTGTGAGGTGCTCAGATTTATAGGACGCTCATGGCGTCGGCTGTGATGATTAAACTGCTGAGCAATCAATAATGTTGACTATCATCTCCGAGAGTTTTTAACTAAGAAGTGGTGCAATTGGGTAATTATTGCTGCAAGATGAATCAACATTTTAGGTTTTCACGAGTAATCCGGTGTAAACCCATTGGGCTGTCGCGGGCCAAACTCTTGAGCATTATCATCACATCATAAGGTTGACTCATCTGTGCCGCGAATTCAAATTGGCCTGTATATAGTACAGTAGGTCGTGAGCAATTCCATAGCCTTCGGACTTGATCAGTAATCCACGTTGCACTACGTAGAGCGTCTGAATATCATGTTACCTTGACCCCGGGGTCTATATAAAGGCCTTGCATATCATACAATCTCAAATCCAAACCTAAGACCATTCAAGTCTTGTCCCCTCACTCTCAAGACCCAAATTATCAAAATGCCACTCTGGGAAATTTACCACCCGGCCGGCACATTCGAAGACGATGCCTCCAAGCAAGCCTTCGCCAAAGATATCACCAAGAACTACACAGACTTTGGCCTCCCTTCCTTCTACGTTGTAGTCAACTTCTTCAAAATGGACATCCGCGATACCTATGTTGGCGGCAAAGCAAAGGCCGCCACTGACAAGCCGTTTGTCCGTGTGGTCATCACGCATATCGCCGTTCATGTTCCAAATGTCGACGTGGCCTATCTTCGCACAACTTCTCGTCTTGACCAGATCATGAAGCCTCATTTACTGGAAAGGGGGTATGATTTCGAGTACCATGTGGACGAGACAGAAAGACGACTCTGGAAGATTAACGGCCTAATTCCTCCCCAGCATAAAAGTGCTGAGGAGCGCATTTGGGTGGAGGAGGATCGTCCCGTCCCGTATGAGGGCGCATATCCCCATACTTCGTCATTTCAGTCTTCTATTTAGATTGCGAGATGAATAACCTCTTGTTACTTGAGATAGCCACGGGAACGAATCTCTTTCCTTACCTGTGCACTTGCGAGGGGGGTGTTAGCTGCGTGTGGCGAAGGATAAAACCTCTGAGATACACATCGTGGGATTGCTTCGTTAAATTAAATAGGCTTATGTCATGTCATATTGATCAATTGGAGAATCTATGCTTTCCCATTGGTGGGAGAATGTATCTAAATACCTTCTCAGAACCACTTCGCCGTCCACCAGCATCTAAATCTAACATTCTAAAATATACTTTCCTTCTCCAAGTTATCTATCTAAAAGCTGGAATGGTTCACGCATTATTAGTAGACGTAGATTTTAAGGGACCCTGGCTATTTGAATTGCTGGGATTGGTAGGGCTAAACAGGTAGCTGATGGAGTTGGCAATATCCGATAAACCACCATAGCATCAGACCTTCCTGGTCTGACGGAGGTTTCCTAGCAGGTAAGTTGCAATTCCGATGCCGCATGATCCCAGCAGACATGTAATTCCGCCAAAGAGCTGCAGACCAGAGAAGTCAGTGTTCCCTTGACGATTCAAAATGGCGCCCATAATAGGCAGTCCTGTGAGGCAACTGGTACTTTGTCAGTCTTTGTAGAGTTTATGTATAGCTAGGAGGGGGCTCACCTAACGCCAATGACCATCTGAAAGGTACCGAAGCGCACGCCTAATGTCTCGAGGCTTCCAACCTTTGCTACGCACGGCATCAATAGAGAAACGAGGGACCCGCTGACAAACCCGTAGACTAGGGCAAAGACGATGATGCCAGCGTGCAAGGGATGGTAGTTGAATGGGAGCCAAAGGGCGAGGATTGAAGCCCCTGTGCCAAAGGAGGCCATAGTGAGAACGTTGAAATGGCCAATGCGATCTGCGAGGTGAGGGGGAAGTAACCGACCGGGAACGGATGTGGCACTATATTGTCAGTATGTGTGGAGGTTAAAAGATCTGGGACATACTTGATGAGCGATATCAAATACAAGGCGAGGGACGGAGAGAGGCCTGCATTAATGGCCATGCCCGAGATATAGTCAAATGGTGCCCATAATCCCCACCTTTTATGGTCAATGTATGAACTTTCAATCTTTTGGGAATGTACCTACATAGCAAGAAATGCGCCTACGGTGTAGAACGCAAATTGCTTCTCCTTGAGCAGTGTTATATCGAACCATTTGGCTTTGCTATTCCACTCCTTGCGCGGTAAACGCGCCCGCAACAAGCAACATGAGATGGCTAGACAAATTCCAACAAATAAAGCCGTATACCGAACAGCTCCGTAGAATCCCACAAGGGTCATGACTCGATCGAGGAAGATCGGAAAGATGACACCGCCCAAACTACTTCCAGCAGCAGCGATTCCAGTTGCCAGTCCTCGCTGACGAATGAACCATTGCCCCACACAGAGCAATGCTGCTGTGAACACTCCGCCAGCCCCAATCCCGTAAGCAAGACCCTGTGCAAAAAAGATTTGATAGTATTCAGTGGCCAAGCTGGTCATACAGAGTGCGAAGATGCATAACACGCTGCATGGGTACAGCACCGGGGCGGGTCCATAGGTGTCAATCAATCGCCCGAACAGAGGACCTGGTATCCACATCAAAGCTATTTGTACCGCGAAGATCCATGATATATCAGATGGCGTGTAGCTAGAGAGTGTATTCTGCTCATAGTAGGTTTGGAAGACACCAATCCTGCTCATGTTAGCTAGATGCCATGAAAAATTGAATTTAACATACGCATTCAAGAAGCCAAATGTACCAAATAAAGCAAGAAACGAACCCCCGACGACCAGCCAGCCTTGAAGGCCTCCTTCCGGTGGCAGTTCGGATTTGTCGTTCTCTGCACACATATCAGACCAATGTTGTATCTTGAAAAAGTAAACATCTGGGCTTAATACATGATGATATCCCAATATTTATACTCTAGCTAGGCCTAGATCTTACATGAGGAATAAAACGCAAAATATGTCAAATCGAACAATATCCAAGAGTACCTAACCGCTGATTGGCTGGTGCTAGCATAGGGCTGCGATTACTGGCTGCAAGTAGTTTGGTGGCGGCCGACAGCCGACAGCTGGCCGCCGCTAGGCCATTTTTGTTGCCCGGGTCACTTGTATTAAAACGATGGATTCTTCAACCATGCATAGTATCATAAAAGATCGACGGGAGAATATTTCTCTGCTCTGCTGTGCCATTGCGTAACTCCAACAGGCCGAGATGGTGTTACCAGAATATGCACCGCTGGTGTGTGTGAATTGTAAGAAGCGTAAAAAGAGATGTGATAAGATGCTTCCGTCCTGCAGTTACTGTATCAGGTATGTCGTATGGGACGCTTGATATCACTGTGCTGTTAATAATCCAAATCAGAAAAGGACTGGACTGCCGATATGTTTCACAGCTTCCCAGAGAGCCTTCTCCAAGCTACACCGTCCCGCTGGGGAAAAGTGCCGATCTAGAATGCATCCATCCAATTACACGTTCTTCGTTCCTGCTTATGGACTCGGTCTCTAGTGAGAGGCCGTCGGATGTTATAACCTTGGGGCCGCTGATGGACCCGACAGCAATTGATACGACCTTGTATCTGCAGGCCCGTCGGATCATACAAATGACAAATCAATTTGTTGATGATATTAGCGTGCGTTATTTTCAGGGAATCCACCGCCATCTCCCTGTTGTTTCTCGTAAACGATTTCACGACTATCTCATTTACGTTGGAGGCCCCCCTCCAGCGAGCTTCTCCGCTCTCCTGCTCAGTATCTGCTTGGTGACATACCACCCTGAGATTTTGCCCCGGAGTCTGCAACATATCAGCCGTGAATCTCTCTACCTGACTATCAAATTGCTTTTTACTCAAGTACAAGCGACCTTCCCGCCTTCTGTTCATTTAATCCAGGCCGGCGTTCTTTTGGCGCTGTATGAATATGCACGCGGGAAGCCGGATGATGCATTCCTATCTATTACTAGCTGTGCACGGATGGGGTACGCTGCGGGTCTCCACCATGAGCGGCCGACAGTCTTTCATACCTTCAAAGAGGATGAAGAAGCGGCTAATACATGGTCATACATCATCATTTTAGAACGGTATTAATCCCTGTCCTCACACCCTCCCTCTTGCTAACCTGGTAAAGGTTGTTTTCTTGCGACATATCAGCACAAGGCCAGCCATTCGCGACAGATAGCTTCAACCATGCTCCACAAATACTGCCAGAGCATAATGAATATGGCGACAAGTTATCGCACTTCCTTGCGGCTCCAGTATCAATTGAGATGAGAGGCCTGGGGTACTCTGTCCGAGCAGCGTGGCTCTTGGACCAAGTCTTGACGGCCACCAAATCGTCTTATTTAGATATACAACTAGGCCAATTAGATGAGCTTGATACCTCATTGCGGGCCTTTTTGGAGTATCTCCTTCCACAATGTCAGGGTGTTTGGGGCGTGTTTTGTGGGGGCATTGGGATTGCTATCAGGTGAGCCAGGCATATAGCTTCTATATGGTTTATATGGCTAATATATTAGGGCTCTATTCATGCTACACTGGCATATATTAGGCCAACTGACACAGCCAGGTTCTGTTAAATGGGAAGAGCGGAAAAGAAGATCTAATGATACCTTGGACACCGTCACTAATATGGTGATTGACATTGCCGGCTCACATGTGAACATGTCACCGCATTTGATTGATTTGCTACCCCCGAGCTGTGTATATATTACTCGGGCAGCGTTGAAGCATATTCATGATAATGCGGCTCTGAAGTATGAAAAGTGGCTTTGGGAGACAGACAAGCAGCTAGAGATCTTATTGGATCAGTTTGGTCATCGGTGGGGCTTTGATACAAGTTCCATGGAGTTGGCAGTATAGTTTATATGATCTAATGAGTTAGAAACATTGCTTTTATTTGGACATAGTGTTCGATTTCGATGAACAGGACAGTTGACTCTCATGCATGTGAGGCCGTTATCCATCGGGCGGAAGAACCTCTGATCCGAACAAAGAAAGAAGTCGATAATATCATAGCTTATGGTCCGTGCGCTATCGCAAAAAAAAAGTAAAAAGAACCATTGAAACACTACGCAGGTCGTACACGCTTTCTAAGCTTTGCGGAGATTTCTTTTGGTTCATTCTGGCATAATTTTTGTGCTACTGGAGATCATGAACTAATATCAACCCTTGTCATTTTTTTTATTTTTTACAGCGCGTCCAATACGATGCACTCCTACGTTCGTCCCCACCAATACGTCGCATTGCGGCTCCCCTCCGAGTTCACGAAAATCCAGAAGATTGAACCCGACTCGTGTGTACCATCTTTTTTCTTTCTTTCTACTTTTCTCTGAACCTCAGTACAATAGAATTTACTAGTGTACTAACTGAATGAACCAGAACAGTCTTCCTCGGAAAGTTCGGAAGCTTCCCCGCGAACCAGATCATCGGGCGACCTTTCTACCTGACCTTCGAGATTCTTGACAACGCAGACGAAAAAGATGGAAGCTGTCTGCGCATGGTCCCTGCGGCTGAACTACATGCCGAGACATTAATTGCAGATGGGGAAGGAGACGGCGACGAGGTCGACACAAACGAGGATGGGACGCCGATGCGCACCAACCGCGAAACGATCGACGACGCGTCGACTCAAAAGTTGACGTGGCAGGAGATCGAGGAACTGAAAAAGGAATCTGGCGGGGCGGGCAGGGAGATTATCTCAAAGATCTTGGAGTCTCATTCGGCCTTGGACCAGAAGACGACTTTCTCCCTCGCCAAGTATATGCTGCGGAAGCGCAGAAAGTACATGCAGCGATTTACAGTTCTTCCGTTGGACGTGGGCATACTTACGAATCACATGATGGAGGATCAAGGCGCAGCGAAGATTATGGAAATGCGCGACGAGATGATTGGGCTCCTGGGTTGCTGGGGAAATGTGCACCACGGTGGTAGCGCTTCGCTTGATGAGACTCTCGCGGCGAAGCCTAACGGTCGCTATCTCGTTGTCGATGACACAGGAGGGTTGGTGGTTGCGGCGATGGCTGAGAGGATGGGAATTCTGTACCCACATGATGGCGACGACTATGAGGAGCAAACGTCGTCTGACGAGCCCAAGAAGAGTGAACCAGAGCAGGCGCAGGATGATGAGCAACAGCCGACGGATTCCTCCTCGCGCCGTCCAGCCCGTCCAGCCCATATGTCCGCATCAGGGAATAGCATTACATTCGTTCATCCAAACAAGCAAGCCAACTTATCCCTCCTGAAATACTTCGGCTATAACCAAGATAACCCCGACGAGACACATCCTCTCCACACACATCTAAAGACCGTTTCATGGTTGCAACTCCTGGACCCTAACTCCGACCCTATCTACGCCCAAGA
The DNA here is from genome assembly GCF_009176365.1 of Aspergillus alliaceus. Classification (NCBI taxonomy): domain Eukaryota; kingdom Fungi; phylum Ascomycota; class Eurotiomycetes; order Eurotiales; family Aspergillaceae; genus Aspergillus; species Aspergillus alliaceus. The sequence goes on from NW_022474705.1 coordinate 40,770, forward strand.
ACCAGAGGTGATCCCGGACTCTGAGCTATACTCCATGAAATCCAACAAGCGGGGCGCTTATCATAGGAAGCGAAACAGGTGGGCGCGCGTTCAGAGCGTCGTCAACGAGGCCCGGGCGGGAGAATTCGACGGTCTTATCGTTGCAACCCTCATGGATCCTCTAAGCGTCCTGAAGCACGCAGTCCCGTTATTAGCAGGCTCAGCCCACGTCGCAGTCTACTCCCCATCAATCGAACCCCTCACCGAACTAATGGACCTTTATTCGACACCGAGAAAATCAGCATTCATAAGCCGAAGGCAACAACTCAAAGAACGGATGTTACAACAGTCAAGAGAACAAACCGAACCGCAAGATTCTCAGCTCTCGGAATTAATGGATGAGTTCCACCTTGATCCCACCCTCTTGCTGGCACCTTCACTTCAGACCTCCCGAGTACGTCCCTGGCAGGTACTCCCCGGACGCACGCATCCTCTCATGTCTATGCGCGGTGGCGCTGAGGGTTATATATTCCATGCTATTCGAGTTATTCCTACCCAACAGACAATCCAGGCTGCAGGCAACCCAGGCCGGAAAAAGAGAAAGGTCGTGGCGCAGGAGGCGCCTACGCCCACGGCCGACAGCGGCAGTGGTCTAGATGTTGAGATGAAGTCATGATTTTATTCATTAGGTCACGAGGGCCTTCTGGCTCTCGTGGATTAACCTTGCATTATTACCGTGTAAACTAGAATGCATTTGGACAGCCATGATTTTTAAATATACGTCATACTGTACGATTTGTTGCATACTTTTATGTTAAGAAACTAGAGATTGTAGTACCACATTAACTCAAGCCCCATCATCCACTTTACACGTCACTGACCGTGAGAGGGGAAGGGGAGAGGAAGAGAGAAAAAAAAATAATTCATATCTAGATATTTCACAGTTCGGATACAATAGAATTCTCGGTAAATAAAATCGGAAATTCTTAAATGGTTGCTTTCATACGCTGTGTACGCTGAACAGTGACCAAACAAACGAAAACGTATCAACCTAGAAGCTCTTTCCCATGAACTTTCTCTTCGCGAAACTAAGCCACCACTATCGATCGTGCAAGTTAGTCATCAATATTGTCAAGTTGGAACCAAGTAAGAGATGAGTACCTTCGAAGGGCCAGCACCACCGGGGTATAATCTAGCATGTAGGCGGATGGCGATCTCCTGTCGCACCTGAGAGAGGTATCTATAACCCAGTACATTAGCCTCTTACCCACACTCACAAACATATGAAGTAAGTTAGACATACGCTCTCAGTGTCTCAGCATCCTGACGATCGCGAGGCGGCTCGAAAGCTTGATTAAGGGGGAACGAAGCATCGCCCGGGATGGCGAAGTGATCGAGCGCAACGTTGTTGAGAGCCTAGCATGCGCATATTCCAGTCAGTATTGCCGTCGTTCGAGCGCATATAACATTTGCGTACCTTTCCAGCCTCAAGAGCAGTCATATTCGGCCTGACCTTTCCGAGACACTCGCTGATAAACAAGGTGCCGTATATGAGCATACGGTCAGCGGGGCCGTTAATCTCGAAGTTCCGGAACAAGACATTGGCGCGGAACAGCGACAGAATCTCGTCTACACAGTCGTAGGACTCGCTGTCGACGGCGATCTCAGTGTCGGAAACATTGGGCGGTAGCGGGGGAAGGGTGTATGCGGGGCCGCGAGTGCGGGTGCGGAGGGGAAGGACGGGAAAATTGCCTGTCGGTCAGGTGGAAATCAAGTCAGTATGGCTGGTATTTTTGCTGTAGAACTTTGATGTGCTGTTGCAGTTTGCGACCAGAGTGTCAGGAGGGGTGCAGCGGCGTACCTATTACTTGGATACCCTGATCCTGGAGGAAGACGGAGTGGTATGCCTAAACTGCGTCAGATAAGGGGATGTCGAGGTATACTTGTATTAATGACTGCAAACCACCTACTGGCATTGTGAAGAGTTTTAATGATATAATCAATCCCCTTTAGCGCCTGTCTATCGAGGATTGTTGGAGTAAGAAGTAGCGTCGGAAGGTCGTTGATGGCGGTGCTGCCAGACGGCGGGAGGTGCATGTCATCACCCTGATAGGGCTGAGCTCCTGAAGATTTTCCGGCGCCGAACCTCTTTACGCGCGGGAGTGTTTTGACGCGTCTTGCTTCACCCATGAGCTCTACGATCTACATACAGCTCTCGATCTACTTGATAAATATTGCATCAATTACCCTAAAGACCCATTATCGTTTACTGTCAGCAGATCTCAGCAGAATGTCGGATTACGAGGACGATATGGACGTGGATGCTCCGCCTAAAAGCGCAATCCAGTTCAGTTCCGATAATACCAGTGGAAAAGCTAAGAGGATTGCATCAGACCTACCTGTCGAGGCTCAGGATAATCTTCCATGGTGAGTAGTACATTTCAAGTTTTTTTTTTTTTCATTTTATAGTGCCTGACTTGCCGACTCGTATCAGGGTTGAGAAGTACCGACCAAACACTCTCGAAGACGTTTCGGGTCACCAGGACATCTTAGCTACAATTAACAAGTTTGTCGATGCAAATGTATGCGCCGAGAGACCAACATATTGCAGCCTCACTAATACATACACTAGAGACTTCCACACCTACTTCTGTATGGGCCTCCAGGTACTGGCAAAACCTCTACAATCCTTGCGCTCGCAAGGCGGATATATGGAAGCAAGAACATGCGGCAAATGGTACTCGAGCTCAATGCTAGTGACGACAGAGGCATCGATGTTGTCAGAGAACAAATTAAGACCTTTGCCAGTTTGCCTCCCCGAATGTAACCCCCACTAGTCGACAATAAGCTCATCCGGTTATAGGCACAAAACAAATCTTCTCCATGGCCCCTCAGCCGACCTCCGGTGGATCGTCACTTGCATCATACAAATTGATCATTCTTGACGAAGCAGACGCTATGACTGCGACCGCGCAAATGGCACTCCGTCGGATTATGGAGAGATATACCGCCAACACTAGATTCTGCATTATTGCCAATTATACCCACAAATTGTCGCCTGCTCTCCTGTCTCGTTGCACACGGTTCCGATTCAGCCCGTTGAAGGAGCAGGACATCAGGTCACTGGTTGACCTGGTGATTGAGAAAGAGAAGATAAACATTCAGCCAGAGGCCGTGGACAGCTTGGTCAAATTGAGTAAGGGTGATATGCGTCGCGCCTTAAACGTGCTACAAGCCTGCTATGCAAGCAGTAAGTATAGCCAAGACGAGCGTTCAACCAGATGCTGATATTGCGTAGGTATACCGCTACCAATGAAGAATGCACCGAAGGACCAACCGCGTCCTGAATCGGAACTGATCACAAACGAGACGATTTATGATTGCGTAGCCGCACCACACCCCTCCGACATTCAAGAGATCATGACTACTATTCTTGCTACTAGCGACGTTACTTCATGTCTCAACACCGTGAATACCTTGAAATCGAATAAGGGCCTGGCTCTGGCGGATATCCTTGCGGCCCTAGGCGAACAGCTACAACAACTAGAAGTACCTGCACAGACGCGAGTAACTTGGCTAGAAGGTCTGGCTGAGATTGAGTTCCGACTTGCCGGTGGAGGCTCCGAAGCTATGCAAACTGGTGGTCTGGTAGGAGTTGTACGAAATGGATGCGAGCTCATGGGCGACAAGGGTACGTCCAGGAATTAGATCGACCGTGTTCTTTACGTTTCCTATGTTCCATACCACTGTTGCTCATCAAAACTATTATTGTGATCATGTTGGAGTTGGGGGTTCTTCAAATTTGGCATTTTGCATCCGTCCGTAGTATAGTCAACGGACGAAATTGGGTTAAAGCATTTTGAAAAGGGCAGCGAAGGCGATATCGCTGCTGATGAGTGGAGTTTTCTCGTATTGGACTGCCATAAGGTTCTCGCACGGTCAGGGACTAAATTAGCCGCATCCTGGCCCTATCAGTAGAGCATCCATCACTAGTCAAGAGACAACTTGTTTGAGGGATTGCCGGAGGTTTGAGTATTGGCTGGAGCAAATCCCGTGTCACTGCCAGCCCTACTTCCTCCTGAGTAGGGAATTGTAGTAAAACAAACAGAAGCCAAGACAAGGGAAGATCAAGAGATAAAGGCTTGTCTGATCCTGATCAGTAATCTTATCTATGATAACATCTCTTGGTATGACTCACGGATCAATGAGTAAAGAAATGCCCGCGGAGCTTCTAGTGTTGTTCCCTCAAGACCTTGGCCGCGGAGATGGCCGACATACTCCGATAACGAGGCATCGAGACCCTAGGATTGACAAGCCACTCCACTTCCTGCATGCCAATCCAATGATCATTGATCACTATTCGAGGATTCGACATCAATTAGCTAATATATTTCCTATTACCCCACTCCAATATGTTACCTTCTTTGTCCATCCAGAGATTTATACTCACTTTTTGTTTTCCTTCCCATCATGTGTTGCATGCAGGTTCGTTCGGCATTGGCCGCCGCAGAAACTTGCCCCTTCAAGGTAGATTAAAAAGAGGGGAAAAGAAAGATATGAATTGAACCCCGCCGTAAGGTCCAGAAATCATAATGATCACATAACATATTCTCCGAGGCCGATGGGACGTTGAGAGTATAATAATAATGGCTGGTCCCCATCCTGAACCGCGCCCCTTCACATCTCCCTAGCACTACTCCAAGTTGCTGCAGATTTTACCCCGAGGTAGTGGTAATAGTAGTCACACTCAACATGCGACCTTCCTTTCAACCCTCCAGCCTCTTGCTGGCCTTGATGGCCTTGACGGACCTCACTTCCGCCGAAAGAGTCCTGGGTGCATACATCTTCGCCCGCCATGGTGACCGCACGCCCAAAGTGCTAGGAAACACCCGACTCACCGACCTCGGATACAGCGAGGTCTATCAAGCGGGCAGCTACTACCACAGCCGGTACATCGACGCAAGCTCCTCGCTGCAAATCGAGGGCATAAGCGAGAAGATCGTGAACCTGAAACAAGTCACCGCGTCTTCCCCCTCAGACGCCGTCCTCCAGAACTCAGGCGTAGCCTTCATGCAAGGCGTCTACCCACCCGTAGGCAAAGTCGCCAACGAAACACTCGCCAACAGCACCACCATCACCGCCCCATTAGACGGCTACCAGCTCATCCCGCTCAGCCTCGTCTCCACCGGCACAAACAGTGAAGACAACACCTGGCTGCAGGACGCAACAGGCTGCCAGAACGCCAAAGTCAGCAGCAACAGCTACTACAGCTCTGCCCTGTACAACAAAATCTACGACTCCAGCAAGGACTTCTACAACTCGCTCTCACCCCTACTGAACAGCACGTTCGCAGAGAACAAGATCAGCTTCAAGTCCGCCTACACGATCTTCGACTACCTCAACGTTGCCAGCATTCACAACACAACCAACACCCCCACCTCCGACCAGCTGCACCAGCTCGCCCTCCTCGCCAACATCGAACAGTACAACCTAGCCTACAACACCACAGACACCGTCCGCGCCATCGCAGGCTCCCAACTCGCCGGCGAAATGCTCACAGCCCTCAACAGAACTATCACCTCGAAGGGCTCCTCCAAACTCAACGTCCAATTCGGCGCCTACGGTACCTTCCTCTCCTACTTCGGCCTCGCCCAGCTCCCCGCCATCAGCGACAACTTCACCGGCGTCCCAGACTACGCCTCCTCCATGGCCTGGGAGCTCATCACCGACTCCAAGTCCGACGGATTCCCCGACGCCTCCGAGATCAGCGTGCGCTTCATCTTCCACAACGGAACCATCACCGGCTCCGACACTCCAAAGGAGTACCCGCTGTACGGCCAGTCGAGTGTCACGATCCCGTGGTCGAAGTTCGTTGACGAGACGAACAAGATCGCCGTCACGTCCACACCGGAGTGGTGCAAGGTCTGTGGAAACACGGACGGAAAGTGCGCGTCGTATGCAGCTAATGGGGCCGGATCGGACTCTGGCTCTGCGGGCGCTACTTCCAAGTCTGATGAAGGCGTTTCGAGGCCTGTGGCTGGTGTTATTGGGGCTATGGTTACCCTGGCTGTTATTCTTGGGCTTGAGGCGCTTTTCCTGCTTGTTGGTGGGTTTAGGATTACCAAGCGAAAGGCTGGAGCTGGAGTTGCTTCTGCTGTTACGGAAAATAAGGCTTAGAAGGTTGGGGGTATGAGCTTTTCCTAGGGAGGTCTAAAAATGGGAGTGATTAATAGATTGTATGAGAGCGGTTTTAGGGATGGATTATGGTCGTTATGTTCTAATGCTGCTTGATGTTGCCGGCAACTCATTCTTTAATATGATTAATATAAGACATGAAAGTAATCGATTCGAGTACAATAAGCTCAAACAAGTACTGAACGCGCAGTGTATATATCATTCTATACGATTGCATGAAACTCAATATTAGCAGATTGGATGTTGTCCTCTTGAAACTCTCCCAACCATGGCCTCCACTACCCTAAGTCCCTCCCGGGACTTGCACCCCAGACGAGGCTTGTTGTGACTTGAACCACTGCGCTGCAAGATATCTAGTAGTATATTGACGGATGTACCGGGGCAGATGTGAAACCCCCGAAAGCACAGTGATTCCAAAGCGGTCACGGAGAAGCTTCGGGATATTGAGCTTTGAGCGAATCACATCTTGATGCTCAAGCTTCGGACGTATAAGTTTCTTAATGCTCGTCGCGTTCTCCAGCTTCTAGAAGTCGACAATGTCATAAAGAGAGACTCTGCGCCCATTATTTGTCTCAGTGAGATAATGTACTGTCTCCTGGTGCTCGGTGGTCATATGACACCTATATACCTGGGACCTGTGGATAGCCACACGCAGATTTGTATAGTTGTGTTGCGGATATGAAATAGTTGCTTCAATAGCCCAAGGGTCATCAGTGCTTGAAGCCAGGAGGCTTTCTAAAAGTGTGGCATATAGTATCTTGTCAGCGGGGCTCAACATCGGGAGCCATCTCAGGGCTGCGAGGAGCGCCGTGTTCAGAATATTGGTACGGAACCATCCCTTGATGTAGGTGATTTCCATGTGTGGGCCTTGGGCAAATCTTTCCAGGTATGGTGCTACTAGCCTTTAACGAATCGATATTACCTGTATCGTATATTGATTCAATAATGCAAGCTAGAATATGTGTGAACTGGAATTTGTCATAAACCAACCGCGAATCCTCGGCTATCTTGTAGCGCATATATCCGATATACTGTGTATAGATAGCCCGATGGAAAACCGAGAAATAGCACGCAGAGGGGGTAAAGTGGCCTGTCTTACTGATACACACCTGGAGCTGGCTTGGGTGGTCCTGAAGGGAGTTAAGCCCTTGAGCGCAAAGGACTGCGTAATCGAGCTCATCGAAGAAACGAAAGGTCGAAGCATCTTTAGCTTCCTCTTGACAAAGTCTCAATAACTGGGGCAAATCTTTCAGAAGAAGCCAGCGAAGCCTGGTAGAGTGAACTGAGCACAAGCCGAAAAACTTGATCTCAGCGAGGACCATCTGGCTCATGGCGTCAACAATATTGAATCCCTCGCATGCTTCCCGAATATGCGTCTTGTGATGCATCTGGAGGAAGTCATATACCGAACGGTGAATGAAGGTGACATAACCAATGTCAGCCAGCTTCGTAGACAAATGGCCTCTTCAAGGTTGATATTTAATCTCAAGCAGACCTCTTGATTGATCATTAAGCCTTGCTTGAGCTTGTACCTTGCGTATCGCAACATCAGCTTCACTTAGATCATAACCTCTCATCTCAGCACGCATAGCAAAGTTGCTGTCTATTTCATAGTCGAACAAAAAGGTGTATCTGAGAAGAGTCATTGGTGTCATTCCAAAGCTCGGAGAACTTTCCAACCACAGCAAACGTTCGATATGCTGAGATGCGATCAAGTGGATTATTCCAGGTAAGCAAGTGGTCAATCAGTGACTCCATCTCTCGTGGCATTCTCTGTATCCTTCTCAACAGGGTTGAGAGTTGATTATCATATCTCAGGGACCCCCTCAATGACTTCAGGACCAAAGCGACCCATAGGAAGACTCCGTCGACCTGTCAACTAACTCATTTACTAAATCCTGCTTGGCCTGTTACTGCTGTCTTGGTGTCGCTGCATATCTCAAACCCTTCCAGTCTATATATAACAAGGTTCGCAATGTCGGAACGAGTCAGTTCGTGGAGCTGAAGCCTCATTCCGTCGTCAAAGGCAGTGCGAAATACTTCATAATTCCTGGACGAAACGCAGAGCTTCAAGTCAAGTGGGGCTAAGTCAATCCACCCTAGCAGCAAATCCCCCACATCATAATAGTCCTCCTGGCAGGTTTCGAGACATTCATCAAGGCCATCAATGAAGAAATACAGTAGGTAGTTCTCATATAGTTCCTTATGGTGCAGGAGTTGATTGAAAGCCGCACGGATATCCTCTTGAGAGAATTGGAACAGCAGCCGGACTCGCCAATCGCTCCTAATAGACTCCTTCCATTGTTCCGGGAAAATAGCTGGTATGAACTCAGGGCATTGTTCCAGGGCGTCATGCAAAAGACCACACAACAGACCGTCCAAGGTCTTTTCCGCTTCTGCCCCAGGCCCCCCAGAAAAAGAACCGTGCGAGTACTAAGCGTCTTGTTCCAGCCCATTGCTTAAGCCTCTCCATGGTGTTCTGATGAGTGGAGAGAAACTTCATCAAGATCGATTTTCCAGATCCGAGCTTCCCAGCGATGTGGAATATACCTGTTCCTTTTCGCAGCCATTTATTGAAACGCGTTCGATATGGCTCATGGCTGTGAACATTCTCATCCACAATCCAGCGGAAAGTTTTAAAATGAGCTTCATCTATTTGGTCTTCTCTCTGATGCATTGACGCGTTGGCCATACTCCGAAGAATGCGAGCATCTGCCAGTGCATGGATAGGGGTATCCAACAGTCCCTGTATCAGTCGAGGAATATCAGTGCTGACTGAATATATGAGATCAGCATTTAGGCTATCAAACTTCTTCTGTAGTAAGACAAAGCGCTCAAGGCTTTCTTCAGCCAGTTTCTGAAGTTACTTTTTGAGCTCCGATCTGTATCACGAAGTCATTAATACCAATTACTGCGATGAGGGAGAGTGAAGTTTGACCTATCTAGAGTCTCTAGCTGTACGGTTAACTGCTGCCGGCATTCCTTCACTCTTTCCAATAATTGTTGCTTTTCCTTGTCGTGAAGCTTGTCCTTGAAAGCCGCACACAAGGCCGCGCATTTTGGCTTTGGGTCGCTTGGAATATTTCTTCTGATGAGCTTAAAGAGTTCTCTTGATAGTATCTCGCATTCCACCGCCAGTCTGTGCAGAGCGTCCTCTTCTGTGACTCTTGCGTTGGGAACCCTAGAGGTTCGTAGCCTTGATGGCCAGGCTTCTATCTCCTTCACTATAAGTTCCAGAGCTGCATTATCTACCGTCGATCCTGTCGTGGAGTAGTATATCTGGCGGGCCCCGCTCAGCAGCTTCGTGCTGAATTCAACAAACTGGAGCACAGCTGTCGCTATGCTCAGTGCAGAGAATGGGTCCATCCTGTGGACCACCTGCTTGGGGTCACACCCTGTTGGTAGTACTTGCTTTATTATTATCAAGTAGGTCCATGTTGCGGGGAGAACCTGAAGGATTGAGCTCGGCGGGACTTGCGTATCATGGCGGGGTTCAGCCTTGCCAGCAGTTGGCAGGAAGTCGCGTTAATCCTCCACTTGGATGCGCGACAGTGTTCGGCCAATTATGCTAGACATAATAGCCATACTAGAGCAAAGACAGTTGTAAGTGACGTTTAGGGCTAGCTTTCGTACGTTATTGTAGCGCAACCATGCCAGTAATATTTGGGTTCCTTGTCTCATAGTGGGTACGGGGAAAGGTATACTAATCTACTAATTTCAAAGAAGTCATTTATAGCGGCTGCTTCAAGTTAGGGAAGCAAGCTAAAGGTTCTACAGAAGTAAAAGCTAGTGTTCCACACTGTCTCAATAATGTCTTTAATTCTTTTCGTCAGAAGCGTTGGTTAAACTTACGAGTACAATATATAAGAACTTAAATACAGAGCTGAGGATAAACCAAAAGGCACGGAAACATAAAACAGCCAACGCAGATAAACCAAATAGAAAAACGTTCTCAGCAACCCAAAACCACAAACATAAAAACATACAGAGTCAAAAACAAGAACAGCAGCGGCACCTGCAGTCACAGAAAGCAACAAAAGGCAGTTAACAAAAAGAAACGATGTGAAGCAGAATTGAACTGAACAAACGGAGCAGGACAAAACAGGTAGGGCGAAGCTGGACCGAAACCGAGTTGCTGCCAGCAGCATACTCAGTACATTTCACTATGTAGCAGCATAGCACTGATCCCTCTTTGTGTCAATAGCTTATTTCAAAATACCTCTGATAGACATCAAGGACCCTTGGGAAGCAAGCAAAGAGATGTCGGCTTGTTGAAATAACATATATGAGAGTCTAATTTGCCAGCAAAGGCGCTTGCAAATGGCTGAAGCTGCCCCTGCCACCTGGCCCAAAGTTACAGTGCATAAACGGCCCTGGCATTTTGTCTTATAAATACTACTGCGCACAACTGGAAGATATAAAACTATACATTCGTTGGCTAGAGTACGGGGGTAGACAGGAGTAGTATGTTTCGGCGCTATCTTGCAGCAGCTATTGGTGGGCATTTGATCAATATCCAATCAGCTAGATATATGCAATACTCCGCTGCCTTTCCACGAGCTAGATCATTGGCCTAAGTGGCAATTGGTAGTTCCTGTGTAAGGTATAAGGCTTGCGAGCGTAATCTAAGGAAGAAAATTTTCGGAAGGTGGATATCTTGACTCAGTAGATAGAGTGGCGCCTAGAGTTGGTTCCTGGAGGCGTTTCACCGAGTGGGGCTTGACGCTTAAGTTTGCTCATCTACTATATTCACCAATATCATATCTCTCTTTTTCATTCAACACCTGCAACTTGAATACTTCGATAACCTCTTTCAGAAAACGGAATCACCGACGCTAGACACCCTTCCTTCAGAGATCAAAACGGCCGTCTTGTATGTTATCCCAGATCTTGCTTCTCTAAAGGCTCTAGTTCACGCCACTCCCTCCTTCCACGCAGTGCATTTGTCACAGCGAAAACAACTCCTGTCAACGGCCCTGGAAAGATGTCTCCAGCTACCTGTCATGGTCGACGCAGTCGCTGCATTGATTGCCTCAGGTGGGCGCGAGAAAAGATCCAGAGCCCCAAAGCGTAGTCAGGAAGTAGTTGATGAAGAGTTAAAACGCTTATCATGTTTTTGAGGCTTTGACGGAAGACGATCTATTGGAAACAGCTCGACTTCACAAGATTGTGGGATCTATCCTGAAAGATATGGTCCTCTCTTTTCTCAAGTTTAGGCCGGGTACAAGGCAGCTAAAGGAAGAGCATGACTTCTTATCACCGCTGGAATCTTTTAGGTTGCGGCGCGCCCTGTACCGACTAGAAATTTATCGGCTTCTATTCAACAATTACAAATTGCCACATTTGGTAGAGGTGGATTTCTCACAGAATCACCTTGACTCTGATGACCAATGGGAGCTCTTCCTCAGCATATTTAGTCCATGGGAGATGGAAGAGAGCAGATGTGTCCAAATGTATATCTTTCGAGTGTATGAGGAGCTACCAGGAGCAACCGCACTTGATGATAGGAGTGAGCTCTTTCCCGAGGAGAATAAAGACCCATTAACCCCATCACCAGAGCTATAAATATGATGTCATTAACTTCCGCGGACTAGATATTTGGGACGACCACAGAGAGCATTGCTTGCCCAAAGGGCTAGGGTTTTCTCTACCGCTGTATCCTATAGGTCCTGCATACGCTTGATTCAGCAAAAGGTCATGCTCCGTAGCACATTCCCCACTCAACCTGACTTTATAACCTGCGCTCTTGATAAGCCCCTAAGCACTTTTACCCCTTTTGACTTCAATGATGATGGAATGAGTGTCAAGGTCTTCCAGTCAGATATGGACTGGAGTTCCCCTAATTTGGCTTGGGCACGGTGCTTGGATATGGATGATGAAGAGGCATCCACATCCCTTCAAAGAAAAGTCATAAATCCATTACGCAACTGGGGATCTTTGTTCTGGGATGAATATCGATTGAAAGAATAGGGCCTCAGTGCGGAAACCATAAGAGAAGAACTTAATTCTGCCTACGGTAAGCCAAGCGACGCGAATGACGATCCAGACGAAGCTGCCGGGCATATGTAACGACATACTGTTCAGATTGTATCAGCAATTCCCATGTCAATGTCAAATGTTTTATCAAAGATATGCGTGAATAGCCACATGTTGTACAAAGTAACAACAGATGTATTGCTAAGAATTTTGTTCATGTCGGATGTTCGACTACACCATTGAATAGCGTTGAAAAGGATAATTGTGTCGCTTGTTCGTTAAAACGTTCATTCTGAGGCCATATATTCAAAACACGCGGGTGGTTGAAGGGAATTCAGTACACGCACATATGTTGACCATGTCTCTTGGTAGATAAGGGCCTGGGCATCAAGCTAACTTGTAATTTGGGAAAATGAGGCAGTGGTAAACATAGCTAGGGTTGCCAAAACAGAATTATCAAAAAGCCAAAAAGAGAAAGCCGAACGCGGGGGTCGAACCCGCAACCTTGAGATACCGTGATGACTAAGAGTCTCACGCTCTACCGATTGAGCTAGCCCGGCTGATTGTTGAAAAGCACGTAGTATTTATGACAACATAAGTATTAAAAAGAGGAAAAACAGTTTTCCCTTGGTTCCATGGATTATAAGTACAGGCCGTGGAAGAAAGAGGTCTAAGGCAGGCTACTATGCCACATCCCCGAATATGTCTTCATTCCCTACAGCAACGTTAATAATATATCACGAAGCTTTTGTCAAGTCTCGAGAATTGAAGCATCATATATTCCAACCATGAAAGTTTAGCTACCTCGTTATCTCCACCTTCATATATAATTCTATTAGCAATATGTCAACATTTGAGTTATCGATAAACTCTGCTTTTTATTTTATTGTAATTACTAGTAATTAGTAATTGACCCTGTATGCTTAAACTGGGTCTATCAACCAACAAAGGCGCTAGTTAGCGCACATCTAGCGGATTATAAATATAAATTCACCGGAATAGTTCCATCAACCATCACCATCTAGAACTTCAACAACACAATACAATCAGCATCATGGCAACGCATAAGTCACCAGCAGCAGAGATTGCTGCAGCACTCAATGATGGCAAAATACATCTCCTCCTAGCTGCAACGGGTTCCGTTGCCACAATAAAGCTACCGCTCATCATCGCTGCATTTGCAGACCATCCCAACATTTCAATACGAGTGATCCTCACCAAGGCTGCTGCCGAATTTCTTCGCGCTCAGTCTGAGGAGCAGCCTTCGGTAGAGTCTCTCACATCGCTGCCTAATGTGGACTCGGTTCTCCATGACGAAGATGAATGGGTTGAGCCTTGGACTCGAGGTGCGGACATACTTCACATCACCCTCCGTAGATGGGCTCATTTACTAGTTATCACGCCACTGAGCGCGAACTCCCTAGCGAAAGTGGTTCATGGCATGTCTGATAATCTGCTCACGAGCGTTGTGCGTGCGTGGGATACGACGGGGTTGGTCGATGGGAGGAAGAAGCGGATTCTTGTCGCCCCTGCAATGAACACAGCGATGTGGGTACATCCTGTCACAGCACAGCAGATTCGCATGCTGGAGGAGGATTGGGGAGTGAAAGAAGTTGATGGGGATGAACAGGGCTGGTTCGAAGTCCTCCGTCCTATTGAGAAATCGCTCGCGTGCGGTGATGTGGGGTCTGGTGGAATGATGGAATGGAGGGAGATCGTGAGGATTGTGAAGCAGAGACTGGGCCTTTGAAAGGACCTAGCGTCCTAGTACTAAGTTCTTATTATCGCCCATGATATTGGGGATACAAGCATCGTTGAGGTGCAGCGGAAATGCGACGGCCCGAAGCGGTACTTCCACCCGTTGTTACATCACCATGGACGAAAGTTCCTGCAAATGATACGTTGGGGCTTTCTATGACTCATTGGAAGACCGCTCATCAATGATTCAAGGACTCTTGATAGAGACCATGTGTCTCGCCTCTTCCCACCACCTTTCATTCTATAATGCCCGCATTTAATCATTGCCGACACCCTCCAGCGATTGGGAGCTTGAAATCTAGTCGCACGGTGATTCACGTTTGAATAGAGACGCAATGAACGAAAGCTAAATTGAGTTCAAGGTTTTTGATGCTCAAAATATTCTATAATGCAAAGGCTAGATCAATTATCAAGTGATGTTTTTCGCAGACCTTACGGGGGACACATAATTGACTAATCTAGTGCCCGAAGATTCTCTCCAGAGGATACTAAGAGATCAAGTCTTTGTTTTCTCCTTGTTTTACTTTCTTTGGCCCGACCCGTCCTATCGCCCCGTCTTTGTCTATAAAATTTGAAAGGAACATAAACCACCCGACTGATCAGGAGGTACGTTGGGCGCTTCCTCCGAAGCCCTGAGATAGGGTTCTACACCGTCTATAATATAATAGAATTAACGTCTAAAAGCAAACGAGACTTTTCAAAGGGTGTGTTAAGATCTTATATAGTTCAAGGCTAGATCACCTAGCCCAACGGCAGAGTACTCAGAAAGATGCGCCCAAGCCAGCGTTTTCTTGTCACGGCTCTGCTTCTTTGCTTCATTGTATGGTTTGGGAAGCGCTTGACCACTCCGGCGCAGGAGATCTACCAATTGTCACGTTGGCATAACGGGGTCGCATTGGGTTACGCGGCGCCTTTCCCATCTAGCATCTCTTCTCTGAATACCTCAGCCACTAGAATAAGGCGACCAAGCATCACCGACCTGACTCCCTCACAGCACGAGGGTGCTGAGTCGTCTATTGGCAACCGCCATTCTACTGTCAAGATAACAGCGGTCGATCGCGTTATTGTTGTAGGGAAAACGAAAGATGACGATACAGACTGGGTCGTAAATGAATTGACCAAGTAAGCCTCATATACCCGAATGTATAAGCAGTGGAGCTAACATGTTAACATAGTTGGTTGCACGCGATTTATGCAGTCGATGATCCAGAAGCGCCTCTCCACGTAACCAAGAACAAAGGAAATGAAGCCAATGTATATCTGCAATATATTATTGACAATTACGATGACCTCCCTTCTACTATTGTCTTCCTCCACAGCCATCGGGATGGCTATCCAAGAGCTTGGCATACGGAATTCTCTGATCACAGCAATGTGAGGGCCGTACGGATGCTCAAAACAGATTTCGTTCAAAGAAATGGTTACGCCAACCTTCGTTGTAACCATAACCCGGGCTGCCCTGACGAGATCCGTCCATTTCGCGCCGAGAAAAGTGAGGACCACTTGCCGGAGCAGGTGTTTCCTGAGGTTTGGGAGACTTTCTTCAATAATACCAATGTCCCAGAGATTATCGCAACCCCCTGCTGCGCACAATTTGCGGTGTCAAGAGCGCAGGTACTGCAGCGCCCATTGAGTAGCTATATACGGTATCACCAATGGCTTATGGACACCGAATTACCGAGCAATGTCAGTGGACGAGTTATGGAATACATGTGGCATATTATATTCGGGCAGGATCCAGTCTAGTAAGCTGTTCTTAACTCTATCCCTTCAGTGCCTACAGACTGACCTTCGTCAAGTTGCCCTGATATGATCCAATGTTACGAAGATGTCTACGACACTCTGGATATCTAATCACCACCTTATGATATGATGTGACAAAATATAACTAGAATAACCCGAATAATTTATACATCATTATTGACGTTGACTAAATGGAAAGAAGTTTTATTCAATCCAGCCATTGAGGTATTATTATGTTCCGTCTACTATGTACTATACGCGGTCAACAAGCATCTTTTCGGTTAAAAGAATCGTAATACCTCCAACTGTAGAACTTAATAAAAGGGAATAAAAGCTAATCAAATTTAGTAATTATACTAGACATCTTAAATTGTGTCAAGAACATGTAAAGATAAAAAGCGCCAAAGTATTTAAAAAGCACGGGCGTGACATGACGTGACCACCGAAGAAGTAAAATGGAACTTTCCCCGAAAAGCTTCGACTTCCGCTCACTCTCTTCCCAGACCATATTCCACTCCCTCCACACTCTACCCACCCTTTCCCCCAAGGGTATCTCTAAACCATGAGAATCGCATACAATCACCTCTCCACATAAATCAACATCTCCTCATCCACGCCCAGTATTAGTCCCCACCGAGGGGTCCAACGCGTGAACCCTCCGCTCAAACAGCCCACCGCAAGCATAACAACCACATAACCCTCCAAAATGTCCTCCCACTACACGACCGAACCAAACCCAACAGCCTCAGCAACGCTGAACACGACCTTCGGCCCCCTCCATATCTCCCTCTTCGCCAACCAAACCCCCCTAACATGCCGCAACTTCCTCCAACACTGCCAGGACGGCTACTACAACGGCACGATCTTCCACCGCGTGGTTCCGGATTTCATCATCCAGGGCGGCGACCCAAGTGGCACCGGCTCCGGCGGCACATCCATCTACGAGGACCCGGAGTTCGAGTACGACCCGGACGCACGGGATCCGAACGAGAAAGTCGTGCTGCGCGATGAGCTGCACAGCCGGTTACGGTTTACGCGGCGCGGGCTGGTGGGGATGGCGAAGAGCGAGGATGGGAGCTACGGGAGTCAATTCTTCATTACGCTGGGGAATACGGAGCGGGAGCTGAACGGGCAGTGTACGCTTTTCGGGCGGATCGAGGGCGACAGTATCTACAATATGGTGAAGATTGCCGAGGCGGAGAGGGTGGAAGGTACCGAGCGGCCGGTTTATCCTGTGAAGATTACCTCGTGCGAGGTGGGCGAGTTAGGCCCGTTGGCGGGGAAGATAAAGAAGAGGCAGATTACTGCGGCGAGCGGGGCTAGGACAGAGGATAAGGCTGCGCCGCCGAAGAAGAAGAAGAAGACGACGACGAAGGGGAGCAAGATGCTGCTGAGTTTCGGGGATGATGCGCCAGACGAGGATATGCCTATTCGGTCGGCGAAGCCGAAGTTTAACTCGAGTCTTGTTACGGATGCAGGTGTAAATATCCCCGAATCAGCAGCAGTGCAAGAACCGAAATCGAAATCGTCAATTAAGCAACAGCAACAACAACAACCTAAGAAGAAACGACCGCGCTCTCCCACCCCCGATTCTAGACCCAGGCCTAAATCCCCCGTCCCAGAAGCCCAGCTCCCCCTGCCAGACCCAGAGTCGCCGGAGCGCGAGCGCTCCCCACCGACAGCAAAGCAATCCTTCCTCTCTCGCACCAATGCCGAAATCGAAAACATCAAAGCCTCCATGCGCCGCATAGTTCATACCGGCGCGGCAGATGCAGACCACAAGAAATCCGCCCTGGAGGCCATGATCCCCGAGACGGCAATCCGGGGCCGCAAGCGTCCACCACCGGGCATGTCCGCTTCAACCAACGGCTCAAACGGGATAACAGGCTTCAGCAGCTCAGCAGACAACGATGCCCTGAAAATATTCAATGCGTTCAAAGCCAAGCTTGAGAATGCCGATTCAGCGTCCACACCCGCATCAACGCATAAACACACATCCCAGGCTCCCAAGGCTTCTTCCGAGCCACAAGAAGCAGAGGATGAGGAAGCCCAGCTCTGCGATCTCCATTTCATCGCCAACTGCCAGTCCTGTCAATCGTGGGATACCAATGAAACCGCGGACGGCGGGAATGCGGGTGCAGCGGACGAGGATGAAGGCTGGTTATCGCACGAACTGCACTTTGGCAAGGATATGCTTGGTAAGGATTTGAAATGGAAACAGGAGCATCCGGATGACGCGGATTCGCTTATGGTAATTGATCCACGGGAACGGGAGAAGGAATACGTTGGTGGGAAACGGAAAGGTCTCGAGAGGGACAGGGAACGAGATAGGAAGCGTGAGCGTGCGGGTAATCTGGAGTGGGAGAAGGCTCGGAGAGGGAAATAAACTACTGTATATGAATTACTATGTCTGTATTTTGGAACCATAGAACAATCTTCATGCCATGATGTAGATCTATATATCTTGGAGCATTGTTCAGCTCTGCAGACGATATATCCTACGTACAAAGCTAACGCAACAACGCACGGATTCGTGAATCTCGTGGGAAATCAACGCATGTACACACATCAATAAGCATAGACAATCAGGTCATAGCTCGAAGCTCGGTCATAACTATGTACTTAGGTCATTAAAGAAAGGTAATAAAGCTAAGGACGAGATCTTGGGAGAGATTCTTCTGGCGCGCATCAGATCAACGAGTATTTCAACTGCCACATAAGAACATCGAAGTGGCACTCCACTTGGACCCCTTCCCATGCCCATATTCTCTCCATTTTCTTTTTTGGTTGTCCCGTCGTCTCCAAAACACCCTTAACCGTAATTTTGCCCACCTTTATAAAATGAAAGACCGGGACACTTTTAAAGGCCAAAGGGTTTTGATGCCAAGACAGCGGGGTTGCGAGAAATACCACTCTTATCGAAAAGGCAACATGTCGTAAGCTTTGTGTATTCGTAAGAAATGTTGGTCAGTCGCTCGCGTTGTCGTAATTGGGACCAACCGATATATATGATCAGTTGATCTTGTTGCATTAGGACCGAATTGCTTGACCAGACGATGGAGGGGTGAATAATTAAACGGGACTCGATTTGTACCTTTTTGACCCGGTGATGCCTCGTTTATTCGCTCCGAGTGGATGACGAGAACGGAACAAAGGAAATTGATAGCGGTTTGAATTCGTAACTCCACCAGCTTGCTGCATTTTTCACGTTTTTTGCTTCTTGAGTGTCGTTTCCCTTTCTTATTTGCCGACGCACAACCCCGTTAGTAGAGTATATTAACAATATCAAGCCTTCTTGCGTCTCTTCGCGCTACTACCGTTTCCCTTACCTCCCTGAAAATCTTTACCCCCATGAGGGCCGCCATATTGTGTAGGCTCGTCCACGGTGTTACTAGGACTGGTCGCTTCGCTATCGGTGAGAGTCTCGATGATTCGGCCAGGAGGAAACTGTGTGTCTGCTGCGCCGGAATTCGGATTTATCGTGCTATTAAAGCCACTGCCATCGTAGCCGTTATAGAAACCAGGGTTCTGCTGCTGTTCTGGCCCGTCGAAAAGGTCGCCGTTATCGGGAATATGGTCAAAATCAAACAGATCGTTCCCATCTTTGATTACACTATCCTCTGCATCCGTGGTGACAGGCTCACTCGCTACAGGAGCTGGCACCGAAGTCGCCGTATTTCCGAAGTCCAAATTATTCTTATTATTCTCGAGATCCGCAATATCGGTAAAGTAGTCGTTATTGAAGATCTGATCGAGGTCCAATGGGGGAGGGTGAACACTTCCATCACCTGTTACCATGCCGGGGATTGTGCCTGTTGGGCTAAGCGGCTGTAGGAGGTTGGTCAAGTTCTGAACCGAACGGTCCTGTTCAGCCTGCATTTTGACGAGGTTGTCAATCTCCGCGCGGGTGTTGGCAAGGCGATTGGAATAGCCGAGCGGCATTGGCGGTGGCGTGGGCGTCATCAGAGCGTTATTCTGGGACACGGGCACGTTGGAGTCGCCCGGACTGGTTTCGTTGGCCATGAGACGGAGCATATCCGCGCGCTGGTTTGGAGTAAGCGGAACGTTGCCGTTGGATGTTTCCAGCGACGACAGAACGTTAGGGAAGTCGGCAAAGCTCGTGGGGACCCCATTGCGTGCATTAGAATTTTGAATAACGGACATGATGTCCCGCTGAGGGAACTGCTGAGTTGGAGGCGGCTGTGCCTCTTTCGGCCGAGGACTGCTATCGAAGACCTCCTCAACATGACCGGACTGAGGAGCACTCGGGTGGCGAGCATGGCCCCGCGATTGTGAGCCATCGAACGCTGTAGTGGCTGGTGAGAGGGTTGCCGCGCGACTTTGACGCTCCGACGGTGCGGCTTTCAAAAGCAGCGGCTGTTTCTTCATAGTTCGCGGTCCGCCGGGGCTATTGATATGTGGAGCACCTAAGGTGCTCAGCGAATAGTCGTCTCCCATGTCGACTACGTTAGCTTGGTCCTGTGATATCGCCCCAGCAAAAGAGTTGACGAGGTTTTGAGGCCCTTCCGGTCCCTGAAGACTGCGATTGTATACAGTGGCAAGGAAAGTGAGGATCGCATTGATGGAATTCTCATGGCGTGTGTGCTGTTCCTGGAAATTGGCGGCCTGTGCATAGAGTTGCTCGTGTTCTCTCCGTAGTTTGGTAATTGTGTTGGAGATGACTTGTTGTTGTTGGCGAATGGCCTGCAATTCCCGGTATACCCCCGCAAGCTGATCCTTCGGCATAACGCTCCCCTGAACTAAAGATAGCTGTCGACTCCGGGATCGGTCGTCTCGTGCTCCGGAACCATCATCATAGTCATCATTGTCATGTTCATCCACGTCTTCGGTTTTCACGCGCACATTGATCTTCCCTGACTTGCTTCCTTGTCCTGGTGTATTCTTGGGCTTTTGTATCAACCAGAGTAACTCAGGATGGCCACGTTTAAAGTACGGGTTTGCATACTCGCTAGGGCTCTTATTCTTCCTTTCGCTCGCGCGCATCGAATTATCCGAAAGCCCTACCTTTTTATGAAATCCGTACATGTTCAGCTGGCGGACAAAGGAAGCGTAATTGTTATGCTTAAAAAGTTCCGGGATCAGAGTCTTTGCAAACTCATCCTCATCCAATACGATAAAGGAGTTTCCATCATCGGACCACCGAATCAAATCCGTATTTTTCGATTCATCCAGAAAACTACAAACTGTTATTAGCCATCGATCGCCAGAGCTGTTTCTACGTTGCCAAAAATCCATACCTGCTTAGCTTCTGGACAAATGGAGGGATTTGTTTCCTCTTTGCCTGTACCTCCCTCTTCGCAACCAGTGCTCGTTGATAGAGCTCATCCAAACTCTCCCCCCAAACCCCATTTTCTCCAGCATTACTCCCTTGGTCAGAGAACGGGGTTGGCGTCTGTTCGTATCCGCGATTCCGGCTAACCAACTGGTTTGGTGTTTGCCTACGTGTGAGCTGTGTCGATGCAGTGGCCGTAGTTGCTGGCGCATCTTGACTCGAAGTATAGGCTGTAGCGCCGTATGAGTTCGTATCTGGAAAGGAGGGTGGGTTGACGACATTCGAGGAAGGATTTTGGCCCCATTGCAAGAACTGGTCGTTTGAGAGTTGAGCGCCAGAGTTTTGAGGGTAGCTAGAGATCGGGCCAAGCTGTGGATGGACGACAGGAGAAGTACCGGGAGCAGGTCTTTTGCGGGTCGTCATGCCTTGGGGACTCATGGCAGACAATATGGTAATGTCTGGCTGATTGAGAGCAAGGCTGCTTTTTTCTATCCGTAACTCGTTTGTTGAAGATGCGTAGAAAGGCAGTGAAATCTGATACCTAGTCAGGAGCGTCCTTCAAATGGTCTTTCCGGCCAAGGCTGAGCTCTAGCGGGGAACTTGGACGGCGCGACGCGGCTCGAAACTGAACAGAACGGCAACAGCGCAAAGAATCGTATATAGGGCTTCAGCCTAGCGCGGTCTTATTCGGGCTAAACTGTGAACACTCGGAGAGAAGTTTTACGACGGCGGAGCAGTATATCGATATAGGGACGCGACACGCGGGGCGGTAAACCGCAATCACAAGGGTCAAGGCCAATCGAATAGCAGGCCGGCGACAAGCCCGACTAGTAGGAACAAGGGAGAATTGGGGCCCAATTGTTTAGCCGTGTTGAAATTGATAGATGAGGCGGGTGCTTGTAAGCGACACTTTCCCAGGAACGGATACTGCGGCGGTGGGTGGAGGGCTGATAGACTGGCGCAAGGGAATACAGAAAAAAGAAGAAAAAGAAAAGTCCGCTCGTTCCACAAAGGCGAGCAGACTGAAAATGCAGTAAAGACTCAAACAAGAGCTACCGGGTCTAGGTGATCCAGGACAACTCGAGCTTGATGGATGGCGATGGCAGAAGATGGCCTGCGTCTGGCAAATCTTCTGCGTCGAGATGCTTGGCGGTGACGATGAGGTCAATGGGTTGGTTGCGGTTGCTAATTGGTCCAGACGATGAGTCAGCCAGATGCTCACCACGTGCCGACTAGGGCTGAGGAGAGTGAAAAGAGCTTGCTATAACTACTTGCGAATACCTCTCTACCGGGGCTATGGGATGTGAATAATTTCTTCTCGCTCTGAAGCTGACCGTTTCAATTTCCCTGATTTCCTAAATGCCTACTACTCTAGTACACGCGCTTTAGTTAACGCGGAATGCCCACCGATCCACCTTCAGGCAAACCGCCAATCAGCTTTCATTTCCCTACAGTGGCATCGTTCTTATTTTGGTGCAAAAACTTCATGCACAGCAATCTTTGTCCGCTCTAGATGCTTCATTGAATTTCCACTAGATTCCATGGATCACCGTTTGAACTTAGATGCGCATCGACAGTGTGACAACGAGCGCAACCCTAATGTAAGTTTTGCACTTACAGAAGAGAACACTACTTCATTAGAGCGCAACATGATCTCCAATCAATTGTTGGAAGTTCTCGTGTACCATTTGCCACGTGTCCGGATGCCCCTGAGAGAATCTCTCTATTTTCTCAAGAGCAGCCAAATCTGCTTCCATGCGGCTTCTGTTTCTCGTCCCGTTCAACAATGTGGTGTTTCCTAGGCTTAAAACGAGGCAATACAGGGCTGCGGCAGGACTGATCTCTGCACGACTTGCTAGCGATTGGACTACATCCGATTGAACTAATTCTGGATTTGCTGTCAGGGTCCAGAAGCTCTGGTAAATGATGTGTGTGTCACGGCAATATGAGCGCAACGGGACGTCGAACTGCGTGCCCACATAGAAGCGATTCTGGACAACCGCCGGTTTCACTTTGACCAGTGAGGATAGTTCCCGAAGCAAAGGCAAGGTACAATTGGATATGCCTAGGTTGCGGATTCGATGGGGGACATAGGTCTCAAACGTGGACCACGCCTCCAACGTTTGGGACATTGTCGGAAGTGGGGAATGAAGAATGAGCATATCGATATGTGCGTCGTTGACGCTGTCCAGGGAATCTGATTCACGAAGATGCTCTAGAGATAACTGGATAGAGGCATGGACTTGCTCCGTCACGGAGGTGTTGGGATCATAGGGCATATCATCGGGATCCTGCCCATGGACCGATGTAAATTTGGTTTGAATCTTACCATGGTCAGCCAGGTAAAGTGCTAGCTATACCGTAGAGGTGACATCTGACTTACATAGAGATCCTCCCGTCGAACCATGCCGTCCCGGATAGCCTTGCGTATACCCTCTCCTACCAAGTCTTCCCGGTAATGCTTTGGCTGAGCTGCAGTGTCTACGGCGCGGAAGCCAGCGCTGAGAGCCTGGTACACTAAGTCTGCCGTTCGGTCTTTCTTCCATGCAGTGCCATAGATGAAGACTGGCAGACTCGCAGGAGGTGCGTTCTGCACGGACCGTAGGAGATGTTTATCCCAAGTCATCTTGGATATGGCAGAGCGAGCCATCAGTTACAATCAATATCGCCAGAGACCTGCTGAGGGGTTAATAGTTCTTAGAACGTTGTTTAAGGAAATACGGATTCAATGATGTCAGGTGGTGTAAGTGTTTATTACTGGTAGAGCGCTCGGCTAGATTGGCCAATAATAGGAGCTCAGGATTCTGACATCTTAGAAGTCAACTGGGACTCTCATAACTTTCATGTTCATTCCTACTACACGAGACTGGTATATCTAGGTGGAATATATAATTATTTTACAGTACCTATCTCAAGAGTGTAGCTAGCGACTATGTTCTTCTTATAGTGAGTGTGATTCTTTGGTAGGAAAGCCTGGGCATATGAACTACCAACCGCAACTCAATACCTTCTTCAACTTCTACTCAGACATGATGACCGCACTAGTCCGTCGAGTCCAACTATGAGCTCTAGTCTAATATGGTCTCTCATTACGCCAAGAGCAGTACTACTGCCATAAGCCCATCAATTCGATTTTCTCGGTCAAATGGATCTTAGCTGGCCTAACTACCACGTTAACGCGCAGAAGGGAAAATGTCCCCTACAATATGAAGATCCTTTTCTGGATATATTGCTATATTAGAAGTTGTGCCAAGGTCGCTGTCAAATGATGCAAGTTAACCCTACATTCCAAGGGACCACCGATCCTCAATAGACACCACTTTCGGCTGTCTGGGCTATGAATAGCATTCATGCACTACTACTAATATATTTCGGCAAGCTGCAGCGTAGGTACAGGCAGCATAGTTCTCCTGTCATTGACTGGCCATGGCGTTGCGTTGTTCACATAATCTGCACTCGCTGGTCAACTATATATAGCGGCGAGGCTGTGCAGGAACCTGGCAATATTCAAACTTTATGAGTCGGCAATACTACTGCCTGATATCATCCTGACAGGATCAATTAGGTGCTCGGCCAATATCAGCAATTTTACCACTGATATCTGGATGCCGATTTGATCTTCATTTCATGGATAATCCTAGACTCCTAGTGCGGATGACGAGGCAAGGGAGAAAGCGAGGGTGACATCATCGACCAAAAACATTCCATAGTTGAAGAACAAAGCGCTCCCAACAATAATACTCGTCAACCAGCACTTACAGCGATCTGTTGTCCCTAACATCCAGCTGGATCCATATCTACAAAGCCCAACCTAAATCCCAGGGCCCATTGTGGCTGTGAAATTGCAGAAGTTGAATGACATTCCCCGCAGACAAGTCTGGTAGTGATGGACAAAACCTCATCTTGGCAGATGGGCTAACTCATGATCTTCCTCATTGTTTCTAGGCAACTTCTTTCCCCGTCGATAGATTGATGATATTCATAGGGAGATCTGCGGAATTGCCCACGCCAGCCGTGCTTGGCATATGTCGCCCAGTCGAGGCTTAGAGCAGATCGCGAGAATCGCTTAAACGATGAAACTGCGACATATGGTTCGTGCGGAGAACTTTCCGTCTGGGCAGGTTCGGTTTCGAACAATGTCATCCTTAAATATAGAAACCTCACAACGCGAGGAACAGGGTATAAATACAGACCTCTACCCGCTTCGGATTGTTCCCAGCATCATCTACTTCGATTTCGTCAATTGCAATCCGACCATACATTGCATACATATCCAGAAGTCTTTACAACCCTGAACATCTCCTTCAATCCATTGTCACCAGAACGAACCCAACCACACAAAATGCTTACCGTTCAATTGCTTGCCCTTTCCGGCCTCATGCTCGTGAGCAACGTCGCCATGGGCGCCGAGCTGGACCGCGACGACGTGCCCAATCGCTGCTGGGAAGTCTGCGGCCCGGTGGTAGGAATCGCACAGAAGTGCGATGGCATGCACGACAGTGACCGTGCCGAAATGCAGTGCATCTGCGACTGGAAACAGGCGCCATCCTTGATCCCTCTCTGCGAGGCCTGTATCGCGCAGTATCGCAGCGAGCGCCACAACAGGGACCATGATGACGACGGCGATGATCACGATG
Source organism: Aspergillus alliaceus (assembly GCF_009176365.1). Lineage (NCBI taxonomy): Eukaryota > Fungi > Ascomycota > Eurotiomycetes > Eurotiales > Aspergillaceae > Aspergillus > Aspergillus alliaceus. The sequence continues at coordinate 66,351 of NW_022474705.1, forward strand.
ACCGCGACCCCCATCACAATGGTACAGGATGCCCCCCTCATCCCTCATAAAGATCCAGATAACTGACATCCGATGCCATCCAGATGCCTACGATATCCTCACTTCCTGCTCCCTCTCCACCACCAGCTACAACCCAACCGCCGCAGCGTCCGCCGTGAGCTCCGCAACTTCCGCCAGCAGCCCCAATGCCACCAATACAACCCCAACCGCAACTTCGTCCGGTGCCTCTAATTCTGCGAAAGGTGGCTCCTCCGGAAACTCCAACAGCAACTTCGCAAGCAACACCAATTCCGCGAGCAATGCCCAGACCACCGATAACGCTGCGTCTGGATATTCGACCCCTAAGGCTGCTTCCTTGGCGGCTGTCGTAGGACTGGGCGTCCTTGCTTGGTTGTGAGACTTTTCCGACTTTACGAGCGTGCACGCAGTCAAGGGAGAAAGGGGGTGGAGGAACAATAATGGGAGATTGATTACTGATTGTGGACCGATGGATATGAGATAACGATATATGTGTTTACGCTTCATGCCGCTCCTTTATATACCCGGCTGGACATGAGTCTATGGTTGCTTGATTTTATGCCCTTCCTGTCTTATCTTACCCTTACTTATAACTTATAAAACGTGCTAAGCATCAAAACACTCCTTTATGAGATGCGTGATTCATGCTCGCTTAGCTTTTCGCGTTGTTTAGGCTCGATAGTATTACGTTTCTCTACTTCTACTATGGCTTTTCCGTATGATCGGTCCCTCCCGGGGGGGGGGGGGGGGGGGGGGTGTGAAGTTGCAGGTATCAAAAACATGTACTATATACGCATAGGTGTGGGATTGGGTTGTACAGTTCATAACCGGATATAACAGAATATATACGTAGTCGGTACTTAACACCTAAAAAGGCAAAAGGAAAGAACAAACATAGACATATCGACCACAGCAATATATGTTCTAATCTGTACACATACAGACCCCATATATATGTATATATATACACACCTACAGAATAAGTCTCAATATCAAAGCAAACGCATGTCATCCATCCATTCCAAAGCCTGCACGAGTTGAACGGCGTGTATTCCTTTTCACCGACGGACGCCCTTACTTCATGCCAGCCGGAAAAGGCGGAAGGAAGGGAAGATAGTACTAAAAAAAGTCTGTTAAGCAAAATGCAAAAGACCTCAAACTCAATATCAAGCATTGCTGTTGAACCATAATACCAAGTATTAATGTATCTCATGAACCTAAAAGCGATTTAGATTTTCAATCTCCATAGAGACGAGAAGCAGAGAGATAAGCTTCATACTCCCATTACGCAGCGGCAGCGATAGGAGACTTATTAGGTGTGCCTTGCTGCGCGCAGAAGATGTTGGGTACAGTATGTACGTACTCTCAGCTGCTTTTACTCACGGGCGATCTGTGGTCAATCAGAAGTCAAATGTATTTAATTGATTATATTGAATAACCGAATGAAAGTGAGTCGACAGGCTAGCGAGGAAAGATCTAGAATGGAAAACTCACGGAAAACAATTTAACAATCGTGGAACGGAATGTAGGGGATAAAATGCCAGCAAGACAGTCGTAGGAGATACTTAGTATCAAGCCCATATAATGTACCTGCTGGAAGCACTGTACTCCGTACCTGATGAAAGTGAAATAAAATGAATAAATAAATGAAACACAATAAATCAAATACTGCATAAATATCTACTTGGCTAAATCTAGTCTACAACTCCATTCCTCAATTAATGGCTAATAATTGGTGAAACAACCGCTTGAGCTCGAGTCAGATGTGGTGCAACGTCAATTTTATTTTTTATATTTATCTTCTTTTCTTTCAGACCCCGTGTCCTTTCGTTATGGAAGAAACATGCAAAAAGAGAGAGAGAGAAAGGAAAAAGGAAAAGAAATTAAAAAAGAGCTGACTGTTATACCCATATTGTTAGAAACAAACACCCTTAAAAAGGCCCAAACCAACAAGAGCATTCGGAAAACAGTCGAAAAGCCAAGTCCAGAATCACCCTTACGTCCAACAAAATCCTAGACAATCCAAAGGCCGACCGCCATGCATCGCAAATTTCCACCAAACTCCTGCAACGGGCGAAGGAATCTGATATCCATGTAGCCACGCAGACCCTTGCATTCGTGACCAGGGTTTGTGAGTCGCGGCGAATTTAAGACCCACTGGATGGTGATCGAACAGAAGTACATACAAGTTGAGAGACAGATAGCCTAGGTATATGCTCACTATCGTATGACTATAGTACCATTGTCCAGCATGAACGCTAGCTTCCTTTGGGAGGTTTTTTTTTTTTTTTTTTCCCCTCCATTCTTTTTTGCTGCCCACCCCCCCTCCGTCTCTATTTTCTTTTTATATTCCTAATATGGACCAGGCTCCCGAAATCCATGACGACGGGAAAGTGATAGATAAAGTGTGTTGATTGGTGGACTATGTGGCTTGCCGATTGCATACATATGTATGCACAGCACAGACTGCATACTGGAATCCGAGCAAAAACAGAGACAGAAGGACATGAGAAAAGAGAGAGAAAAAAGGCTGAAGACATACCGACGAGGGGCAAGAAACATGCATTGTTTTGTTGCGTCCAACATAATAAAGAGTAAACTTAACGCGCATAATGATCTTTCTGATTTCATGGAGCGCAATAGGCGATGTTGCACAGACAGCTGTGACCGATAATATTTGCCCAAAACTGATAGTTGCTTCTGCAAAAGGCAAGTGTCTTGGAATGTATGACTTACAGGTTAATCATTGCCTGAACCGCACTGGGCATGTGTCTCTCTATACTTGAGGTAATTAAATGATGATGCCGTTGCTTTTTCTAGCACCTTTTGCCACAGGTAACATCAGGGTCTGGCTCACAGGGATCGCCTTGTGAGTGTAACAATACATAGATAAACGAACAAATGTATACAAGAAAGAAAGAAACAGAAGGAAAAAAAACAAGAAACAAATAGAACGGGGTGACAGTAATAGAAAGTATTCTATAGGTCCCCAATGGTATCGAATCAACACGTTGTACCTAACGGGAGAATACAGCCGCATAGGATATGAAGACGAAAGAGAGGGTTTCCAATACAGTACGGAGAATCGACCTAATATTATCAGATTTGTCATAATAGACAACACTGAAGTGGGTGCATGAGATACGTGCATGCCCACCCGGCAGGTTACCACTCATCTCCGTAGGTCCAAAATCGGGCAAACCATCAAATAAAATCGCTCTTGAAGTCCATATGATCACGTAAATGTGACCAATATATCAGCTGCCCCTTTTAGGAAAAGCTCCCAATCAGCTCCCGTACTTGGGTCTTGGTAGGCTCCTAGTTCTTTCTAAGACTCCATAATGGTAGATGCCTGTTTTTACTCGCCGTGGAAACAGACTAAGAATGTTCTATGGACGTCGCTTGAGTATTAGTCTAGTACGGAACCACCCAAAGTCTCCCGGGGCCACACCATGGAACCAGCTGAGCGCTGCACAGCGGGTGCCCAAGCTTAAGGTGCAGGAATCGGTCAGCTACTACTTACTATACCTTAACCTAGTAAATCCCGAAACCAAGCAAGGCTCATAGCACCCGGATAAACCCACACGTTTTGACAGGTGAACAAGAAAGAAAGGGGAAAAAAAAGGAAAAATTAAGAAAAATAAACTAAAATGAGAGGGAGGAATGCGATTTCGGAACGAGAATTCCTCTCAGGAGAAAGGCGCGAAATCTGAGGTCCCTATCTGACTGGTTCTGGTGACACTCTAGTGGGTTCTAGCTTGGGTGTTAATCCCAAACCGCCGAATATTAGACTAGACCTTCCCCATAGTTAGCTAGCAAGTGCGGATTTGCAGCGGATCCCAACTCACTTCACCGTTTTCGTCCTATCGGGTAGTGATAGTTCTTTCATTATTTGTCGGAAATGATGGATCATTCCTCGCAATTTCTCGTTGAAAAAGGGGCGATTTGTCCAACCATCGAACTCATATGTACTAACTAAACGGTTAGGGAACGGAAGCCATAGAAAACCTGCGTGTCAAGTAGATAACCTCATAAACAATCGCATGTGATAATAATAGCGACGGGGAACGGTTTGCAGTCTTTCCGCTACTAATAATAAAGAGACAAGAATGCGTAGTCTTCCTGAAGACCAGTGAGTCGGAAGAAAAGGTCTAGGGCTGATAGGGTGGGTGTTCATTAGGGGGTTATCTCCATTTCCGACGGACAACGCACCGACTTCCTAACGGGTCAGACATCTTGCAAGCATATGCCTCCGTCCAGCTTTATGAGCTTCGGTGATGCTGTTGCCCTCCACTGCCCGCGGTCAAGGAAATGCGCTTGAAATGAGCAAGCCTCATGATGTTGACATCGAGAAACGGCCACGAACCGGCGCGATAGCTCGTGTGGGCGGTGGACGACTGTGCCGAAGCTGCCCCCTGTTCGGAGGTGATGTATTAGAGTACTCCGTAATGGAATCCTTACCCACTCAGGAGCGGATCCTAATCCACCTTCTAGCTAAAGCTCGAAGGATGCATTGGAGCTCCCAAGCCAGAACCGTCAATCAGGAACCTTTCGGACAAGTGGACATGGGGGGAAGACAGGGACTAGTTAGTCGTTAAGGACAAGCTAACTAAAGCCGATGGCAGTTGGTGGCACGGAATTGTTCCGATAAAGAAGAGGGAAAAAGGACTGGATCTCCAAGTTGGTATGTACGTGTGAGAACTTCATACTAAGGACCCGTTAAAGGAGTTAAAGTAAGTTCAAGGTTAGTTCCCCGTGCCGCCCGAAGGACGGACGAGGGGAAGAAGAAATAAAATAAAAACAACTGAATATTTTCTTTTTCTTTTTCCTTTTCTTTTTTTAAAGAAAAAAAAAAGAGGGGGAGGGGGAATGCTTTTTGCTTTTTTGCCAGGTACAAGAAGAAACAAACAAAGAAAGAAAAGAAAATAATAATTAAATTTTTGTAAGACAATCCATCAGTCTATTGAAGGTTTGAAACATGCAAATAAGGTCACCACTTGAGTGAGATTGGTAAAGCTGCCGGAAAGAAGTCCAATAATCCAAGGAACATGGTGCAGCGGATGGTTCTGTGATTGGTGTAGACATACTGAACAAACCAGAGTGTTAATCTAAGGGATATTAAGTCATATATGCCGAGCCAGAAAATATTCAAGCTTAGAAGGCCTACTATTAACGAAAGGCATACGGAGTACCTACTCTGGAGACGTGTTCTAGAAAGAGTAGTGAACTGCCTTCTGGATTCCTCATGCCCCAGGCGGCACTTATAACTTACTTCTTTTTTCATCCAGGGGGGAAAAATGGAGAAAACGAAGAGGGGTTAATTACCTAGTTCAAAGGAGGGGAGGGGAGAAAAAGGAGCGCAAGGACAAGATACCTGACACAGTTTAGTTTAGGTACATACATACATTCATACATACAGTACTGCAATTCAGGTCCAGTAATCCAAATACCTTAGTACCTGGCTTTTATGGAACTAAAACTAAACTGACTAAGGTGTACCTAACTGAGGTTGGAACAGTTAAAACTGCCGCATACATAAATGATGGGCATCAGAAGCCCGGACGGTCAAAACTTCTGACGGCCACAGACTGGATTTCTTCTCGTTCTCTTCGTGTTTCAATCATTATCTTGAAACACATAATCACTGACTCTTTTCCAACTCTTGCATGTTATCTCTCTCTCTCTCCACCTCCTCGCTCACACTTCCCTACTTCTACTACTAATACACACTTGTTGGTGCAAATCTACCAATAGGAGATCAGCCCCCCATTTTGGGCAAAGCCTCAGCTTCTCCATTGTATTATAATTTGTTTCCACTTCCCACCTTTTTTTTTCCTTGAGCATTTTCGCCTCCGCCACAGCTGAAGAAGGAAAGTTTTGGGAAAGGATTAAGATTTAGGTCGACGAACAGGAGCAAGCGAAAAGGAGTCTGAACGAAGATATAAAAAGAAAAAACTAAGGCGAAGGCTACCGAAAGGAAAACCCACCGGAAGGGATTATAAAAGGGAAGCACTTGGAAGCTTTAAAGTGAGTACAGTACGTGGGTTGATGTTCTGCTGTATCAATTTTCTTCTGGAAACCAAAACATTCAAACCACCAAAGAGAAGGAGGGGAAAAAAGACGAAAAAGAAAACCCATACAAGATAACCAGAGAGTATTGTATTGAGTACAGTCTTTCTGTCTGTCTGTCGTCTGTTGTCCTCGTTGTCTTCCCCCATTTAGGACTGATTACGGGAATCCCTTCATACTATCCGCTATTCCTTTAGTGTCTCTGTCTTGTTTCTCCCTTTTTCCCACAATTTTCTTTTCCTAACCGGGTTTGGTTTGTTCCTCTTTTTTGCTGCCCTCACGTTTTTCTTTTAATTTATTCTTATTGTTGTTATTTTTTCTTTCCCCCCTGGTTGGTTTGACATCTTCGTTTTGACTGCAGAAGATGGAATGACTTTTCTCTGCGGTCTACCTCCGATCTATAATATTGCGAATCCATTCTAACGGATCGAACCAGCATTCTCAACAGATCTCACCGTCAAAACAATCCACGCTGACCGATCTATCCAATTCGTTGACTTGGCGGATCCGCGGAAAGGACAGACCAGAACTAAAGCGGTCGCTGTGTTCCGGCTTTTCTGCGTGCCGTTTGGCGTGCGTGCTTTCCACTCCCCCAATAATCTCCCGGGCCACCACCTCCCTGCCTTAACCTCCAATCTCGAATCTTTGATCAAATCACTGTTTCTTTTCCCATTTCCCTTTTTTCCTCCCCTCACCAACACCATCACCGGTCCGTCAACTCGCCCATACTCCAACTCTCTTGGGCTTTTGCTTTTGATCCCGGGTAGTGGCAATTCTTTTTTTCTCATTACTTTTTTCTTTTTTTTTTTTTTCTTCTTCTCTTGTCTTTCCATATTTTTTTCGATTTTATTTTCCATCTTTTTGTTCCCCCCCCATCGCATTATCGGATTTCCCTCTTTCTTTTTTTTTGTATTCCCCTTGACAAGGAGGGCGAAAAAAAGTTTCGGAAAATTTGACGCCTGAGGACACGCCCTGGCATTGACGACCAAAGCATCACGAGGCAATTAATTCCAGCAGCTGTGAGCGGTTTAGTGTGTTGTTTGTCTCATTTTGAACTGCTCTTTCTCTTTGACTGCTTTTCTCTCGCCAACCAGAGAAGTCACAGATCCGCCGTGACTTTCGGTGCTTTGAAAATCATTGTTTTTCTCTCCCCCCACGCCCCAAATTCGAGGAATTTGGTCCACTTTCGACAGCGCGTTTCGCATTCAGCAGCTTGTCTTGGACTAGTTCGTGGCTTTCTTCTGTCCGGTCGCTCCTATGTTTGAGTAGTCCGTTCAAGCTCTTGGGATATTGAACGGGATTGTTGTGTGGTGGATTTTTGTGCCCACATTCTAGAGTTTGGTTGCCCGCCGGGAATTCATTAGTGTCAGCCGCCATGAGTTACCAGCAAGCGCAAGAAATGTATCACGATAACTCTGCACGTTCTCCTGGCTCCCAGCGCCATCAGCAGCCTTTGCATCGTCAGCCTTCGCGACAGTTCGACGCGTACGGTCCTATGCCTGTGAACCTGTATGATGACCCCATGGCTCGCTATGAGACTGGTCGCCTGGAGCGTTTGAACCCCCCGCTCCACAACAACTCTTATGCCTATGATCTTGCCGGCTCGCAGACCTGGAATCCGAATGGCTTCGCCAATCCTCAGGCTCTGGGGGCCATCCGGTCGGCGTCGACGAGTTTGAAAACCACCTCCCGCACCGGAAGGGCAGGTTTACCTACGGTGAGTACGGTTTCGCTAATATCGAGATAGTCCTCTGCATTGGCGTCGCTAACATGAAAACTAGACCTGGCTTGACCAGCAGCCGGGTATGCCTAGTGCCTTTTCGAATCTTGGGCCCGGGCCCCTTCAAAGCAGTACAATGCGCCCGGAGGCATCTGCATCCTCGGAGAATGATGATGAGTTGATTCCAACGGCGATCGTCATTAAGAACATTCCCTTCGCCGTTAAGAAGGAGCAGCTGGTCCAGCTAATGACCGAGTTAAACCTGCCCCTGCCGTATGCCTTCAACTACCACTTTGACAATGGTGTCTTTCGGGGGCTGGCGTTCGCAAACTTTACGTCCGCGGAGGAAACGGCGACGGTGATCGAGGTTCTCAACCACTTTGAGCTTCAGGGACGGAAATTGCGAGTCGAGTACAAGAAGATGCTTCCGCTCCAAGAGCGCGAACGTATCGAGCGCGAGAAGCGAGAACGTCGGGGCCAGTTGGAGGAACAGCACCGGCCTATGGCATCCTCTCAGCTTCAGACTCAGAGTTCCATGTCCTCGCTCACGTCGCACCTCCCCGCGACCTCCCCGTCGCCCGTCTCTCAACGTGGCCAGAAGCTGGGTAAGTCTCTTTGATCACTGGACCATAATTAATACGGGTCGCTAATGGTTGTGTTCCGTTCGCCAGAGGTCGACCTGAATGATAGCACGACACTATCGTACTACTCTCAACTCCTTTTGTTCAAGGAAGATACCAGTCGCGACTCGCTGGTTTTCCCCTCGAACCTTTCCCCGGTGCAGCGCCGCACCGTTCATACTCTTGCTCACAACATGGGCTTGGGCCACGCTTCTCGCGGATCTGGGGAACAGCGACAGGTCCAGGTGTTCAAGGTGGCACCTGGCACCAATGTGAGCCCTCCTTTGTCTTCGATCCCCGCTGCAGTTCAGCCTGCAGAAACGGCTCGTCGCGGACTCAACCGCGCGGCTACGATTGATTTTAGTGAAGCGCGCAACGAGGGACCTGGTCCCTACGGCACCCTCCGGGGACAAGCGTCGGGATTTCTGGGCGTTTTGGATTCTCCCGGAAACTTCGGGAACGCTCAGAATTTACGGGCAGCCAAGTCGTTCGCAGACCTGCGTTCCTATACTCCATCGCCCGTCCCTTCTTCCGCGAGTTTCCCGGCGGCCCTACAGTCCAACGGTGCACGCCTCCAGCACTACGACGGTGCCACTAGCGGCGCCTCGAACACACCGACGCTCACGCCTGCCCCTTCAGGATCCTCTCTCGGTATGCAGCGCGACGATAGTCTGTTGGTGAATAGTCTCAGCAGCCTTTCGCTGGGAACTGGAATTGGTGGGCCAAGCTCGAGCCCACGGAGATTGCGGGGTATGTTTTCTTGGGAACAGCCGGAAAGTCAACCTTCCAGTGCTGGACCCATCGGTAGCAACCGATCCATCGGAGTTGGATTTGACGGACAGTCACAGGAGCGCGTGCCAATTAGGCAGCCGAGAGGCCCCATGCCCGAAAAGGGCCCAGGTTTTCGACGCCAAAACGGACACCAACCGCGTGGAAGCGACGAATTGCGGACGAACTCTGGCGTGGAAATCATTGTGGAGTAAACAACTTTGACGGGAGATGAAAAACGACGAAACTTGTTAGATTGCTTTGCCGCAAGACGCATATGACTCTTATATCACGAGGCCTGATCCTGTTCTGCGATTATTGGCTTACGATTCGATGAGGGATGACGAGATGACACTCAACCAAGAGAACCACAAAAGAAATTTCTCTGATCTAGCCAAGTTTTAGACGTTATTTTGGGGCAGCCCAGCAGGCATGCTATTTAAACGGACTATACGTTTCTCTTTATTTCTCGGAACAAAATGAAAAACGGAAAAAGAAAGAAAGCTCCTGAAATTTTTTTTTTGAGACGCAGGCGCCTTCCAGATGTCTTTGTTTATTTATATTATTATTTTCTTCCCAGTTTGTGTCGGTGGAAAGCAAAAATCTGTTTTTAACTTACAGGAAGATGATGAAAGGACGACAGAAAAGAACACTATTGTCTTTTTACCTTGGCAAGAAAGATGACATACCAGCATTTGCATCGTTGGATTACTTTGTATATGGGCGCCATGCATTGTTTAATTTTTGCTTTTGTTTTCAATCCCGACTTGTTCGCCCTGTACGCTCTTCTCGCGGGCCTCTGAGCTTCTGCCAGGTGAATGAATGTGGTTGTTGCCGGAGTCTTATGATACGTCTCCTTTTTGCTCTCTCTGGCTGGTTTGTTCATGAAATTCAGTTCTGACCTGCAATTGCTGTGGTGAACACAGGGATTGTGACAACAAGTTTGGGTGGGATATTTGCGTTTATGGAACTGACCCTTCAATGGACCGAGTCCTCTGTGGCTTTAATGTGACTACTAACTGCCAGATCCAGTACGCTTCTTTTTTATCGTATGGGCTTCCTTCTGTCGGTTCCACTTTTGAAGTTCAGTCTCTGCGGATGCAACCACATCTCTACTTTTTCTTCTCTCGCTTTCCTTTTAATCGCCCTTCTTATATTGCCAGGGCTTTGTTTGAAATATGCCTTTTATTTTCCCAAAGTCTTCTTTCTCCGTATTGCTTTAGTACGCTTTTTGTCTCTTCAAGATCGCCAATAAATGTATCTTCTATATGACTTGCATATCTTTTCCCAGTAATGTCTCCATGCGTGGATTGCTCCTGTCGATAGTCCATAATTAGACTTCAATCCAACCGTAACATAGTGTACCCCATCTTCAGTCGCCTTCTACTCCAGCGTAGAATGATTGAAAGATTTAAGCTGCTTCATCTAAGTATCAGAAATCGGGAAATCCCTGATCAGATCACCTAGATATACCACGAGAAATTCCGTACGAGTGTTTGGTTTGGTTTGTATTTATTTCGATTCTCGTGAGAGAGGGAGCCAACTATACTCATACAAGACAAGTCCATCAAGTTTAAGAGAGACATCGTAGTAATGGTAACTGAGGTGGATAATCGGAAGCACTCAACACCGTCAATCAATTAGAATAAAGTTCACCGGGAAAAAGAACAAGGGGAAAGATAAGAGAAATAGTAAAATCGAAAATGAAAACAGAAAATCAGTCCACTACCAAGATATCACCCTTTTTCCCATTACAGCGCCCTGGTATTTTCGAGACAAACGGTATGAACGGAGCACGTGGAGGAAAGCAGAGTACAAGAGAGAAAAAAAAGCATTGCGAACAGCAGCGTCGTGGAGTAGGGAAAAGGAGATGGGGGATGCGTCTGCTGGAAATCCCTGTCATGAAAGATGTCTATCATCCAGTTTTCCCTTTTCCTTTTTCAATTTTTTCTTCTTTTGCGACTGGTCGGTTTTTAATTAGAACCAGTTAAAGGTCGATCGCTGTAACAGACATATCCCGGAGTCCTTTTCAATCGTCATCATTTCAAACGCCATATTCGTGGGGTATCCGCCGTAAATTAAGCCTCAGTCTTGTTCTTCTTCTTTTGCTCCACCTTCAGCAACAGCGCACGGTTGATGCGTGGCAAGACACCGCCGAAAGCGATGGTGGCACGGATGAGAGTGTCCAACTCTTCGTCTCCACGGATGGCAAGCTGCAAGTGACGGGGGGTGATACGCTTGACTTTGAGGTCCTTAGCGGCATTTCCGGCAAGCTCGAGAACTTCAGCAGTCAAGTACTCCAGGACGGCGGTAACATAGACGGCGGCTATTAGGTGATTGCTTGTCAGTGGTGCCCACGAAAGATGACAAATCATGGCTACATGGTTTGCGACTATTGTGCCTTACCTTTAGCACCAACGCGCATCTTGTTCTGCGTGTTGTTCTTCAAGAAACGCTTAACACGACCACAAGGGAACTAGACGCACATGTTGTCAGTATTTTTCATCGACTACAATGTTTGAATTTTAGTGTGCAGTTGGCGGAGCTGGAAAGTGCGGAACAACGTTGTAGTCTGCAAGTACCTGAGCAACCAAGTCCCAGCGACAGGTACTCAAACTGCATTAACTTGACGTAGTTCACAAAGGACTCGATGGAGAAGATGCAAAGAACTAAGGTGAGAAGCAACAAGGGAAGAGAGAAAGAGACAGAGAGAGAGAAAAGCGAAAAAAAAAGTCGTAAAATCGGATAGCTTTTAACATGTTGCCGCGCGTTGCCGGTAATAACGGCCATCTAAGCACTGCAAGTAGAAAACAACAAAAGACGTATCTACTGACCTGCAGACCAGCCTTTGCGCTGTGGGACTTCTGAGCCTTCCCCGCAGAGTCCTTGGAGCCAGCCTTTCCGCCGATAGACTTTCCCTTTCCACCAGGCATTTTGAAAAGCGTCGAGATTTAGGGTCGCAGAGATAGAAATGTCGCGTCAAACAAGTGTTTGAAGTGATAGAGTACGATGGTGGTCGTTGAAGCGATTCGATACGCCAGCGGCACGCGCGTTGTTGATGGATGAAGGAGTCAGAAATGTCAAAGCCATCCTGGTCGCTAAAGACGGCGTTGAGCGCGGAACGGCGCTAGTCCTGTTCAGGAAAATCAGAACATCATCCTTAGAACGCGGAGGATAATTGAAGGTGAGTACGCTAGGCAGTGAGTGGCACGAGCAAAGCAACTAAGTGGCTTCCAATTGAAAGTACAAATCCAGATGATGGCACTTGATCGGGCACCACATCAAAAGAAAAGAGCTTTATAGAGGTTAGTGATGAGAGCTTGGGTCATAGTTGAGGAGTCATTCAGTAGGTTCCTCAACTCTCAACCTGGGTAACTCTGCAGAGGAGAAACATTATATTTTAATGTGTTTTGTCCGTTCAATCTTCCCATCCAGTCCTTATGGCTTTGTACAGAGAGACTGGATAGACGACGTTTGTCAAACCATAGAATCACTTGTTGTCGTTGGTAGAGGAGCGTGCAAAGCATGATGGTTGCTTAGTGCATTATCTAATCAACCAGGTGATTTTTGGTGCCTTATTGATGTTCTATCGCCTAAGGCTTTGAACCTGCGCCACTGCATCTCGTTTAGGAGTAGTATCCATCACGTGCCGAAGTGCCTATCTGGACAGCTGTCCGACTTCCCCGGGGCTCCAGTTCCGCAGTTTAAGGAAGATTTTGTCCCTGCACGTCCTTCACTCATCCGCTCAAGCCATTCGCGCGTTGCTCTTGCTTCGTCACCTAAGGGTCACTCAATACTGCAGCCAACATGGTGTCTCCTCAAGTGTAAGTCATTTTGCGCAATGCACTGCCGTTACTCTTTGAATTTGCAGCAAGGTTGTGTTCGTTCTATGGTGGACCATTTGCTTACCATCGGCCCGTAACTCAGAACCAACCTGGCCATCATCGTGGTGGCCATGCAGCTGGCCAAGAAGATCCCTTTTGATGACCCTGATGTTCTTCTGATTGTCCGTGGCATGTATGTCTTTTCCAACGTGCTCATCCTGGGTATCTATCTCTATACGCAGTCCAAGATTAAGAGCAAGAAGGGTAGGTTTCGGCTTTATTCTGAGAATGTCGCGAATAGTTTACTGAATGGTGTTACTAGACATGACTACGTTGAAGTACGTGGAGCCCGCTCCTCTGGGTAGCAACGAGGAGCCCCGTCCGGTGACTACTACCAACAATGAGTACGACCAGCAGCAGTTGCGCCAGCTGTTCAAGGGACAACTGATGGGCGTTGGTATGATGTGCGTGATGCATCTGTACTTCAAGTACACCAATCCTCTTCTGATCCAGTCGATCATTCCTCTCAAGAGCGCCCTGGAGTCGAACTTGGTCAAGATCCACGTCTTTGGAAAGCCCGCCACTGGCGACCTCGCACGCCCCTTCAAGGCTGCCAACAGCTTCATGAGCCAAGGCCAGGTTAAGAGCGATAAGGCTTCTGTCGAGAACGCGGAGAAGAACTGGAGGGGTGGTGTCAAGGAAGAGTAAACGATTGGTTATTGAGGATAGCATGCTAGAGTACCCTGTAGTACATGGCCTTGCTCCTTGTGTACTTTATAGAAGCGGTGTAAATTGAGTGGGAGAGCAGGACTAAATTGGATTCTTTTCTTTCGAACCTTGCTAAAACCATGATTTTGCGCACCGAGTGGAATATTCAGGCCTCTATCTTGTCGATATCTGTGCTGGTATCCTGCGTATTCTGATAACGAACGACCCGCAACAAGATCCGAAATATCCGAGTGCAGGGTTTCTGTGTTTTGATCTCACCTGATCTGATTCTGATCCTATCATGCTATGACTATCACGCCATGAAGTCACCGAAAGATACGCAATGATCCGTAAGAAGGGTATACTGATGCCGGGCTGTGGGTAAGATAACGTGTATTTTGGGTTAGGGATGGAGACGCTAAAATCCATGACCCAGCCTCAATAGATCTACCCCTAAGACATACATATCAACTACAGTTCTTGTGTCAACAAATCAAGTAGTAGATTAAACCCCGGTGAACGGTTAAGTTTGATTTGTAACACGAATGATTCATGTGTGGCGGTACGCGGACATGCCACCATGGTCCGATCAAGACTCTATCATATAATTGTTGGATACTATAGCGTACGATGTCGTGTCTCACCCCCTTATTTTAAGACACATATTGAATTGAGTCGGGAATTGGATGACCTTGTCAACGTGTTAGATCGTCAAGTTAGCTTGATTTATGGGTGTACCACTGTACATCTATCTATCTAGAGTGGGAAGTTTGGGTTGATTAATGGTTTGATTTGAAGTCCACAAGGTTTATATGAGTATAGGTGTGTAGTATAAACAAGATTTAATTAATGCATTGAATTAAGGGAATCTAGCCATGTTTCCATATCGCCTGACCATGACATGACAATCATATTGAGTTTATACAATGACGTTTTATGTAGCATCTTATTGAGACTTCAATACTTATCAAAATCACCGAAAAAGCCACAAGGCTATTGGTTTGAACACCGAGTACAGTTCATTCATGCACAGCTACCGATTGGGGCGAATCTAGTAGGCTCCCCAACAAGCCGAGAAACTCGATTTCCCAAGCAGAAAAAAGTCAAAGGGATGATTAATGAAAAATATGACAAGCGCGTGATCCTGATTTGCCTACCGGTGAATCTTTTCAGGAGGATAGAGGATCGCTAAGCCATTATGTGAGAGTCTAGAGGGAAGAGGGGCAGAGGGGTATAGTTGATCCGGTCCGATCTATTGACCCGGAAACGGAAAGGTCAAAGCGAGTGAGTGCCCCTCCTTGTTTTCCCGTTCACATTTCTTATGTATGGCCAGATTACATTACATCATGCCCCTCCATGGGGAACCAATACTCTTAGTACTGGGGTTCATACCCTACCCCCCTCTTTCAATTGTTGCCAATTTTAGACTACGGAAGAAGGGGATAATTAGATAGAGTAATAGCCGGGATCATTTCTTTCATAGCCTAGGTAGTAATGACCCCTCGATCCCGAAGAGCTGGCAAAAGATTAACAAGAGGGTAGGATTGAGTACCCGGCATGCTGGATTCGTGGCACGCTCATTGGCTAGGCCGGTAGCTGCCGAGGAGAGGCAGAGGCCCAAATATCGTGACTCTCCTGCTTTGCCCGGTGTATGAAACCGGAAAGGGCTGCTGAGAGCTGGGGAGCGGCGCAAGCCGGGAAAACAGCTGACAAGGACCCGTTTCACAGTAGGAGCTTGTAGCTTTTGCCCCGTCTGCCCGCCGGTGACTGGATTAGTGACCTGGTCGTTGCGTCAGTCAACAGGGCCTCTTTTTTTACTTCCCCTCCCCCGCCGTTCGACTTTTCTCCCCTTTTCTATTCTCACCACATCACTGCAATCACCATATCCCCTCGTCTTCTTACTTAAAGTGAGTCGTCTCCCCCTTTCTCTCGAATCTTATATATCCAGACAACTTCCAGTGTCTACCGTCTTCTTCTCTCATCACACAGTGGGACTGACAGCTACCCCGCCAACCAACAGATCAATCCCAAACAATGGCTCCTAAGGTTGGAATCAACGGCTTCGGTCGTATTGGCCGTATCGTAAGTTGTCCTTTTATTCTACATCGTGACAAGGATTCATTGAGGCTGACAAAGAGTTCCAGGTCTTCCGTAACGCGTAAGTTAAAACCCAACCCGCCTCTCCCGGACTATGGATGGACTCTCGATGGTCCAGTACCAGTCTAGACCACCGAGGGGAACCCTCACCTAGCTTCTTGTATAGAAGAAACCTTCTAACAAAAGTGTGATTCAACAGCATCGCCCACGGTGACGTTGAGGTTGTTGCCGTCAACGACCCCTTCATTGAAACCCACTATGCTGTATGTACCCCTCTTCTATCATCTATAGATTGATGACGATATGCGGGAAAGACCATGGAATTGACTAGAATTGGATGATATAGGCCTACATGCTCAAGTATGACAGCACCCACGGTCAGTTCAAGGGCACTGTCGAGACCTACGACCAGGGCCTCATCGTCAACGGCAAGAAGATCCGTTTCTTCGCCGAGCGTGACCCTGCTCAAATCCCCTGGTCCGAGGCCGGCGCTGCTTACATCGTCGAGTCCACCGGTGTCTTCACCACCACCGAGAAGGCCTCCGCCCACTTGAAGGGTGGTGCCAAGAAGGTCATCATCTCTGCTCCCTCTGCTGATGCCCCTATGTTCGTTATGGGTGTCAACAACGAGACCTACAAGTCCGACATCAACGTCCTTTCCAACGCCTCTTGCACCACCAACTGCCTTGCTCCCCTTGCCAAGGTTATCAACGACAACTTCGGTATCGTTGAGGGTCTCATGACCACTGTCCACTCCTACACTGCCACCCAGAAGACTGTTGATGCTCCCTCCAACAAGGACTGGCGTGGTGGCCGTACTGCCGCTCAGAACATCATCCCCAGCTCCACCGGTGCTGCCAAGGCTGTCGGCAAGGTCATCCCTTCTCTCAATGGCAAGCTCACCGGTATGGCCATGCGTGTGCCCACCGCCAACGTCTCCGTTGTCGACCTTACCTGCCGTACCGAGAAGTCTGTCTCTTACGATGACATCAAGAAGGCTATCAAGGCTGCTTCCGAGGGCCAGCTCAAGGGTAAGCACAGTCCTATTCTTTTGAGGTTCACCAGGACTTTCGTTTGCTAAACCAAGATTAGGCATTCTCGGCTACACTGAGGACGAAGTTGTCTCCTCTGACCTGAACGGCGATGACCACTCCTCTATCTTCGATGCCAAGGCCGGTATCGCCCTTAACGACCACTTTATCAAGCTTGTCTCCTGGTACGACAACGAGTGGGGCTACTCCCGCCGTGTTGTTGACCTTATTGGTAAGTTCTTACGGCTCTGCACTCCGGCGTTCTGAACGCTTGCTGACGGTTCTCGTTTAGCCTACATCTCCAAGGTCGATGGCCAGTAGGAATCAGGACAGAGACCGGACACTAGAAGTCTTCTATGAAGGGGACATTCTAGGTACTTCCGACTTAGTTCTATATTCCCGGATTGTCAGGTCCCCACACCGAGAAATTGGCCTGTGGGATAACAAAGTGCCCTGTTGACCGGGGATCTACATATAGCATAAAAGCATATGATGACGTACTTATTTAATGAGATGATTTGACGTTGATACTGGTTATGATCTCGCCTCCGTGCAATGGTCTCAAACCTTGGATTTCAATACCCTGTAGTGTATTTTCGAGAAAACAACCTTGTTTGAGGTTGGTATAGAATCATCCTTGAGCACATAGCCAGAGAACTAGATCGTCCTGAGTAAGCCTTGTAAGGGAGATTGATTAGGTCTCGGCGAAGCCCGGGAAACTGTCGGACAAGCGCAAACGTTTGATGGTACTATGCCAGGACGGACCATCAGACAAAACATTTTGCACACGGATTCTTGCTCATCCTTGTATTTTTCTTTTATTGGCCCATCTTTGCTGACCATGAGTTATTAGTACCTACATCCTGCGCCTGGCGGTTGGCTTTTGTACGGAGGGCTCCAAGTGGCCTGTTTGGTGTCTATGACCGGCAGTAGTCACGTGCAGGGAAGCTAAGTAAACCACGCTTTTTGGGGTTTCCTCAAAGAGTACATGATCCAAGTCTCCAGGACGTGCGCCAGAACGCCTCTGTTGGTGTGGATCTAGTAGATCAACATCTTCCTGTGATTTTTGTGGGCTGGTGAGGATCTCATTTCTTTGTCGAAAGATTTGTCTTAGATTACCCTGATCTGGTCTAGCTCAAGCTTGTCTTCGTGGTCGAGCTAGGCTTTCGGACTACTAGTATCTAGTAGTTCCCTCACTCTTCTGATTTAGTACCTCTCAACGCCAACAGCCTTTCTTGCTTCCCTTCGTATTCTGGTATAGTTGGAGTCCCTTGTGTCAAATTTCTATCTTGGACTGGTCACTGAACTACCACTTCGTTCCAATTTCTTTTTCACTTGACCCTTATTGGACTGCGCCTGTGTTGTTCTTTGCCAAAGGGTGCTTGAGGTCCTGTGCGACTGACGTAATTATCCAAGGCGACAGGCTTGGTTATGGAATGCTAGAGTGAACGGACGCCGTCTACCAGACAAAAATAGATCAACTCGTCTAGACTTCTGCGTAATGGCCGCGGAAGAGGACGAAGACACCGTCATGGGAGAGGCAGGTTCCCATAACCCCAACCTGGCTCCCTCGCATCACCTTGTGAGTGATGGCACTGGACATCTTAATGGAGGGCCGGACCCATGGCTCGCGCCACCCCTCTTAGGACCCTCAATCAAATTACCTATCCAGTCAGCTGGTAACGTGCAAAAGCCCGAACCATCTGTTGCGGCAGATAGTCACACGATGTCACCACCTAAAAGTCTACCGAAATCAATTGACTCTGGTGAAGCTACTGCAGATGACTTACAGAAAAATGACAGCCTTGTTGAGGAGAACTCCGACTGGTCTGAGGAGGAAGATGCGGTCGCCATTAGGGGTCTACCTATTGCTCAGCTTCCCTCAGGTCTTTGCTATGATGTTCAGATGCGCTATCACTGTGAAGTGCGCCCGACGGCAGACGTCCATCCGGAGGACCCAAGAAGAATATATTATATCTTCAAGGAGCTATGCCGAGCCGGACTCGTTGATGACCCAGAGTCATCCAGGCCGCTTGTCTCAAGGCCTTTGAAGCGAATCAGTGTCCGCAATGCCACAGAGGAAGAAATATCCCTTGTTCACACACCAGATCATTACGCATTTGTGGAAAGCACTAAAGGTAAACGATAGCCCCCTTCTGGGATCGTTGATCTCTCTAACTGCTTCTGTCAGACATGTCTGATGATGAGCTTATCGCTCTTGAACATACTCGAGACTCGATATACTTCAATAAGTTGACGTTTGCATCTTCGCTCTTGTCGGTTGGAGGAGCAATTGAAACATGCTTAGCTGTTGCCACTCGGAAAGTGAAGAACGCTATTGCTGTCATTAGACCACCGGGACACCATGCCGAGCATGACAAGACTATGGGGTTCTGCCTGTTCAACAATGTTTCTGTCGCAGCTCGAGTCTGTCAAAATCAGCTAGGAGAAAGCTGCAGAAAGATCCTTATCCTTGATTGGTAAGTTCAATCCTCCGCGCCTGACGCACTGGTTGAAGAGGCACTGACCAGTCAAGGGATGTTCATCATGGTAAAGAATCGCGATGCACATAAAGTACCTATGGTGCAAGTACAAGATACTGACGTGACATAGGAAACGGTATCCAGAAGGCATTCTACGATGATCCTAATGTCTTGTATATCTCACTTCATGTGCATAACGATGGGAAGTTCTACCCTGGAGGTGACGAAGGAGACTGGGACCACTGCGGTACTGGTGCTGGGGTAGGGAGGTATGGTGTGCGTTTCCAAATGTGTTGCTCAGATCTGACTCGTAATTTCTACGGCAGAAACGTCAACATACCTTGGCCGAGCCAGGGAATGGGCGACGGTGACTACATGTATGCCTTTCAACAAATCGTGATGCCCATTGCGCAGGAATTCGACCCTGATCTGGTAATAAGTACGTACAACCCCCTATTAGTCGCCTAAAGTGAAGATAATAAGGGGAAAATATCGATGCTAATGTGCGGCTAGTCGCCTCTGGTTTCGATGCCGCCGTAGGGGATGAGCTTGGAGGGTGTTTCGTTACGCCTTCTTGCTATGCTCATATGACACACATGCTTATGACTCTTGCGAACGGAAAAGTTGCTGTTTGCCTAGAGGTGAAGATAAAGCCTGATATTCCGCCTTGAACAATTGCGGGTTCTGACACTGAACATCATAGGGTGGCTACAATTTTAGGTCAATCTCGAAGTCTGCACTTGCGGTTACAAAGACACTCATGGGGGACCCGCCTGATCGGCTTCATTCAACTGTCCCTTCTAAACTCGGAACTACTGCCGTGAGACGTGTCATGATGGTTCAATCACAATATTGGGGCTGTATGTACCCGAAAGCGCCGCAGGAAGAGGGACTCTGGACAGACCGGTTACATGGTAAGTGAAATGAAATGAGTGAAGAAAAGAGCCTAGTTGAATGCTCCAGGAGTAACCAAGCCTATAGATGTCATTCGTGCTTACCAGTCCAAACAACTTTATGAAAATTACAAACTCACCTCCCTTTACATCTATCGGACTGCCATTTCGAGGTCCTTCGAAAACCAAGTTCTGGCAACCCCGAATTATTATCAGCGCAACCCACTTCTGGTGATATTCCATGACCCGTCAGTCACTCCCTGAGAGATGAGAATGTTAAGTTAGCCTGACTTCTGTATAGGCCGGAAATCATGGGATTACCTCACCCCGTCACGAACAAGTTGGAAGCTCATAACTGCTGGCTTGTATGTAATCCCATCATTAGCCTGTGCAAAATATGCTAATATAAGAAGGCTGATGCTATGAAGGACTACATCGGATGGTCTGTTGGCAAAGGATATGCCGTGATAGATGTTAATATCCCGAAACATGTGACCGTAGAGCCCGTGAGTATTGGTCAACTTCCTGTCTGAGGATGCTCCACTAACATGTCTGGCTAGTCCAGGAAATATGAACATGAGGACGAGAACCGTCCCACTGCCACAGAAGAACTGGCTGGATACCTCTGGGACAACTACATTGAGTAAGAATGAGATGCTAATAGAATAGAACCCTAGCAACTAATAATCGGTTTAGGCCCAACGAAGCCACAGAGATCTTCTTTCTTGGAATAGGCAATGCTTATTACGGAGTTGCCAATCTCTTGATCAACAGAGGTAAATGCTTCCCGCTTTACGTAGACTTTATCGCTGATATGCGAACAGATACGTTGTATAAACGAGTGAACGGCGTTGTATCGTTTGTTGCCGAGAATCCAGTTCGAGCGATAGCCTCTCATACTCAGGTTTGGTTGTCCAGATGGTACAAAGATGTATGCGCCCCCGTCTACCCTGCTCGGCCCGATTCATTTCTCCAAAGCGGTATTAATATGGACGCAGAATTCTCTTGTGTTTGTTTCGCACACCCATGGCGTTTGGAACACTGAAAACCGACGCAAACCGTCCAAGCGCTACGGACACTTGATCCAGTCAAGCAAGTCAGGACTCAGTGAGATGCTGATGCTTCACAAAGATGAGGTGTTCCAGTGGATTGAGGATCGAGCCGACCAGCACGACAGTGAGGAGACAGAAGAAGAAAAACGACCCAGTCGGTCGCCAACGAAGCCTGCGGAAGCTTTCTCCAAGCCAACCTGAATGACAGCCGCATTTCTGTGGGGAATATTTTGGTTGACAGTCTCAAGTGTTCCGTAATATTTTTCTTTTCTTTTACCTCTGGTTGTCTTATTTTGCCTGAAAGACCAATGATAGTTACGCGAGGTACTTGAGTAGAGATGGAACGAACTGCATAGATTGAAGTCCGGATGACCCGTCTAGATATATGCGGGTACGAAGGGCTATTTTCAAGACTTTCTTCCGTGTAATACAATATTAGTCTATATGTTAAGGTTCCTTCGGGTTCAACATCAAGCATTGAAATTGGATCTAGGTTTTCATACTATAGCGAATATTAAAAGTGAGAAGATGAGCTAATAGTGTTGCAATGAACCGGTACTGCCATAATTTACTAAGAATTCGAGGCTGTTTCCTAAATCATGCTAAAGAGCAGTGAAGAAGAAAATATCAATGTAACGCCACTAGTTGGCAAGTCGCTTGATAGCGCCTGATTTATACACAGCTTCCTGCTCAGCTATTGACTCATTACTTCCCCCTACAATTTTTCCGCAGGTTTCTACCATTGCCACGCTTCACAAAAGGTCCAACCTTACATGTGAGACCTTTGGTTTTGTCGTGGCCCTAGGATTCTTTCGAACTTTATCAAGAGACAGCAGCCTCCCTTCATGGGTACACAAAGCCTGCAAAACTTAAGAATCCGGAATACGAGGTTTACCACCTATCAAACCAAAATGTACGACTAGACCACCAAAAATGCTCAGACACTAGAGGCATCCTGATACGTGATAATTCAGTGGAATCCTATATTGGCATCACTGTTCCATAGAACGCGCTCGGCGAGCTCCCACCGGAGGATTTTAAATTAATCGTACGCCAGTTCACTACCCAGGGGGATCGCAGGAGCCTCCTAAACCTGGCCAGCACCAACAGGTTCCTGACGGACTTCTGCATTCCCGCGGTCAAGTCGATTCAACTCAAAACTGTAAAAGGTCCTCGTACACAATGATGGCTGGCTAGCTCGCTTGCTAGATTGGGAAGCACAATCGGAGGCGTCAAAGCTCATCAAGACGCTGACCGCTACGGACGGTTTCTCTCATGCCCATCGTTTGGTTGTCCGCAATGGAAATGGACATAGCCACAGAGGTGCTCAAACACGGAGCCCGTTACTGCGTTTACTTTCACAATTAACGAGTTTGGGGGAGTTTTGTTACGAGGACTCCAGCTATTGGAACAGGCTGCCTGCATTGGTTTTTGAAGCCCTGCGGAAATATCGCCTCCAGTGCACGTTGTACATGAAGTCAGAGTCGGGGTTATCGCTCGCGTAATGTTTTAGAAGCCCATCTAGTTTCAAGCTGGTGAACATCCCATCCCTGCCTGGAGATGGCTTTCTGTTAGGGAAGAGAGAATATGGGCTAGGGATCTCCGGTTTCCAAGTCTCAAATTCTCGCTCCTGAATCTCACTCAGGACCATAGATCAAGCAGGAAGAGCACTATTATCAGACCGTAGGACGCGTCCTTCGTAGCCTTCCACCGCTATCGCAACTTGAGCTGAGGGCATGGCACTCGTTCAACACCACGGCAAGAACCTGCGCAAGCTAGTCCTCTCAAGTCAGGACCGGCAGTGCGTGACTAAGAAGTGCTCAAAATCGGCCAACAGAGCCCATTACTAGAAGATCTTACTCTGACCTTCCGATGCACCCAGTACGCAATGGCCATATCCGCAGATTAATGATTAACTCTTGCATCAACCAGCGCCTAGCTCTTTCCATAATTCACGCCATCGCCTCAGCCAAACAGCGGAGACCCTCCCCCGTGAATAAGCTGACAATCCGCGTCTGTGGTAAGGGAGTTTCTAGAGACTTTGAAAGTCTTGTTGACATGTTCTCTGCTCGGTGGGTGGTTGAACGTGATCCGTGTCCCGACCATCGGAAAGACAT
Source organism: Aspergillus alliaceus (assembly GCF_009176365.1). Classification (NCBI taxonomy): domain Eukaryota; kingdom Fungi; phylum Ascomycota; class Eurotiomycetes; order Eurotiales; family Aspergillaceae; genus Aspergillus; species Aspergillus alliaceus. The sequence continues at coordinate 89,751 of NW_022474705.1, forward strand.
TCGTGCCACGGAGAGTCATATATCCGAAAGAACGGGTAAGCGACGAAGAGAACATCTCCAACCATGGCTGGAGAAGAACTTCTACCGCATCTGGCCGAAATACCGCCGACAACTACGAGAAAGTCAAGTAAAAAGCTCCAGCAGAAGAGGGAAAAGGAGAGAAGAGGCGACAAGCGTATGGTGGCGCCATTAGGAAAGCTTACCCTTAGCTACTGGCTGAACTCCACCTTTTCTACTCGGATCCTCCCTTGTACATATTGAATGTATATTATATATTAGGCCGTTGTAGGTTTGTCTTGTAGTTCATACTATCTTAATAGTAATACGTAGGAAAATGCTCTTTGGTTGATGTAATGAATATAGGAACCCTAATTGCTCGAGAGTATGCTATATAAAATCTGGTACATGCGAGTGACGTCTGCTCCAGAGTAGGGCTTGAATCCAACACCCTCCCTGACTGGAATCCGTTTTTTCCGTCTGCTCCACAATAAATGTGATTGGTGGCGTTGCATCGCATCCCATTCCTCAAGGGACTTGCGGGGGTTGCATAAATGATCCCCATCTGTGCTTTAACTTTCCGGAAAGAATTCCCCACTGAGGGTCTCGCTCATAATCCTCCGTGAGGATTTCAATGGATAGGGCCACCCAGTCAGATGACAACAAAACAGGTGACCTTTTAGTATACTATCAATAGCCTGCTGAAATACGAGATCCGAGGAACAAGAGATATCATCACCACTTCCACGCGAGGCAAACTACTGCAATGATCCTGAGACCTCGCCAACCAGGCAAAGCCATCCCGAACTTAGTCTAAGCGACTAACGCATCCCCATTGGGTACCTCGCTCCCTCTGTCCCTTTGTCCCCAGCGGATGCTGCTAGCGATGATGCCCCAGATGTAACTGTCTCAGTTGACTCTGTTAGTGATCTCCACCATGGTACTTGGCCAAGGTATCTACTCCTAATGCAATGTCTCAGTTTCCATACTTCCGACTCGCGTACTGACATCAGGCAAGAAATCCTAGCCCATCTCCATCAGACCACACTGTCCAATATGCCCAGAGCAAGTAGGAAAGACCCTTGGGATGAGCGGTCAGAAAACAAGGCCTGAGAATCATAGCTCTCTCACTTTCCCCCTCTCACTCTCAAGCAAGAGAGAGAGAGAAAAAACATAAGAGACCAGGGAAAAACCTATAAAAAGCCCAATCTCTCACCCCCAAAACCTCATCCAAACCACAATCCCATCCTCAATCCAATCCAATTCAATCCAACCTCAAACCAAACCAAACAAATCCCCCCAACCCAACCAAAATGCACTTTAAATCCCTCTCCCTCCTAGCCCTCACTCCCCTCGCAGCCGCCGTCGGCAACGCAGCCGTCAAAAACTCCTGCAACCACCCCGTCTACCTCTGGTCCGTCGGCGGCTCCGTCGGCCCCAAGCAAACCATCGAACCAGGCAAGACTTACAGCGAACCCTTCCACCACGACGCCGCCTCCGGCGGCATCTCCCTGAAGATCACCACCGTCGACAACGGCCTCTACAACGGCAGCCCCCAGCTCAACTACGCCTACACGCTCGACAACGCCGGCGTCTGGTACGACCTGTCCAGTGTCTTCGGAGACCCCTTCTCCGGTAGTGCGGTCGTGGTCAAGCCGACGGATAAGGGCTGTTCGTCGATCTGTTGGCCGAAGGGTGTTTCGCCTGGGGGGAGCCAGGTGAAGGTTTGCCAGAGTGGGTCGGATGAGGTTTTGGAGCTTTGCGCGAAGGGGTGTTAGGTATTTGTGGTCTTTTCTTTTTTTCTTGTTGTTCGGTAAGCTGATGGGTGATGTAGTGATTACTGAATGAACTGTGGTAACGATCTGGTTATGCTGAGAATTTGAGGTTTTTTTCTTGGGGGGGGGGGGGTATTACTTAATTGGGAATCTATTTAGTAACGATGGAGTCTGTATCTAAGGGATTTACTAAGTGAATTTACTGCGTATGTTGCACTATTTTTCTTAACCGTGGTTTCGAGGATGAAGGATATCTTGGTACCGGTAGATCAAATACGAACTGTTTCTCAGCCTTGAAGTGTGTTTGTAGCATTGGTGACTAATGGGTTCATGGATTGGGGGTATATCTAATTTATATGGTAGGTAGCATGGGTGGCTTGTAGTCCAGGGTTTATTCTCCATGGCATAGTATGTACTCACGTCTGGGGGCGTGCGTAGCTTGTGCAAGTGTTGTATATCAGGACTTTACGGATGTTAAAGAGATCTCACAGACAAGTTATGTGAGCACTCTCGCGTACATTTTGTAGGCGAGATTGTATTGATGCCTTTCTTAACCCTGATATACATCACGGTAACTCAGTTCAGAGAATCGCTTAAGAAAGTAGATACAAGGGTATAAAAATGTACTAATAATAAGACCTAAAACGGCCGTACTCCATCTGATATTAACTATACCATGCACGATATCAATTCTCATAAAGTCAACCAACCAACGCTAAACATCAATAAGAAAAGAAAGGGAGGAACAGGAAGAGAAAACAATCTACAACTTAGCCTTATCCTCCTTCTCCTTCTTCTCCCAACTCTTCTGCGTCATAAAGTTAACCGCCATATTCCACGCAGCAGCACCAAGCCCCAACGGCGGCGCCAATAGCAACGCCCAAGCCCACCACCTCGGACTCGTCGCTGATATAGTCTGTACAGCCTTCTGCACCTCCCTCTCCAAATCCTTCTTATCCCCATCATTCCAAACAATCACGCCCCGCGCGGACCCCGTGCCCCGGAACTCAGCCTTCTCCACCTTCCCCTTCACATCCCCCTGGCTCCGCACCCGATTCTCCGCATCCTCCGCCGACAGATGCGGGTCTCGCGCGCGCAGCCTCGCCATCTGCACCTCCGGATCCTGCACCCCGACCACAATGACCGTCCCGCAGATGATATCCATGCCGCTTTCAAATAAGAGCGGAACATCAAGGACAACGGCCCAGTGTCCGCGGATATAGTAGTAGAGGAGGGATTTGTAGACTTCCCATCGGACGGCGGGGTGGACGATCTTGTTCAGAATCATGCGGTCGCGTTTGCGCTCCTCGGTTGTGCCGAAGACGCGGCGGCCAAGGGCCGGTCGGTTCAAGGGTCGGCGAGAACCGGTGGGATCATCGGGGGAGGGTGGGAGGAGGAGATCCGGAGTGCTGGGGCCGAAGTAGTTGACGATTGCTTTGTAGCCAGGTGTTCCTGGTTCGACGACTTGGCGGGCGAGGAGGTCGGTGTCGACGATGGGGATGGAGTAGGGGGGTGAGGAGAGGAAAGTGGAGACGGTTGATTTGCCCGTTGCGATCGAGCCTGTTAGGCCGATTATGAGCATTTTGGTCTAGGCTTTTTGGTGGTCTTTTGTGATGGCTTGGGTTTGGTGAGGGGCGTTGGAATTGAGTTGCGGGAGTGCGGAGATGCGGAAGTTGGTATTGCTGGGAGTTAAATCTATATGACCGGTGGTTAGAAGGTAGTGAATCGGCAATGCCTTAGTTTTGGCGAGGAGACAGCGACTTGTTGTATAGTAGAGGTATAAGAGGGTGCTGTTGGAAGATGGAGGAGTTGTACAGATGTGTTAAATTGGAGACGTGGGGAGAAAAAAAAAGAAAGTACTAACCTCGGCTCTTCTCGCCCTTTTGACACCTGAACAAAATCATGCAAATCCATACCTTCGTAAGCTTAGTATATTGTATCTGTGAGTATTCTACGGAAACATTGGAATTGCTAGAGGCCCTCGTAAATCGACATGATTATCGGTTTTCAGATGTCCTATTATAATAGCCAAAAGATATTCCAGAATACTCCAAGAGCTCAACGTCGCTTGCGATGATTAAACCAATATTATACATGCAAATGCTAGATGTCTATGCTTTTGGGCATAACTCATAAATAAAGAGAGATAGCAAGTGTAGGTGCTTTCAACTTTCTAGCCAAAATTTGGCGATAGATGAAGCCATTAGTGTCCAATCCGTCGCAATTTCGTCTGAAGGAGAGCTCTAGGCCCTAGTAGCTGTAGAAGGCCGGTAACATGGATGTTACATGACAGAAAATGCCGTCTGACCGTTCCGGGTTACGTCTTTGTGTGCAAGTACAACTTGCCCTCGAGTCGTACGGCATATCCGACCAATAGCAAACATCCGTATGCCTTCAAGAGCTGCAGACCGGCAATAAAGCCTCCAACAACGATCGACTATCGCCGCTGAGGCCAATGGAGGCTTTGTAAAACACCTACTAAGCGGCATTGACCATGACCGCAACCCATTGCATGCTGAGGCAGGCACAGGCACGGTCTTTGACTCTGGCACAGTAGGACCTGCACATGTCATGGCTTCATGGCTGGAGGTGCGTCTGTCGTATTGGGCGTGGTTGCATCAACTTGCCTATAATCAAGCTTCAGGCAATCCCTTGCTCGGATCCTGGTCCTGGCCCTTCCAACCCTTGTACGGCCATCCCTCTGGGAGAGAAGAATACGGAGGGAGTACGTAGCGTCCAGCGCACTCTCCCTTGTCCGGACATGATAGGTTGCACAGCCCGAATACTTTGCAGTAGCACTCTTCGGCAGTGGGGCAATAAACGGGACCCTTTCCAAAGATCATGTGCCATGAATACTCCATGATCCGTCCACTAAGGTCATCCTGCAGGGGCGTCTCACTCAGCCACTTCCTGAACCGTTCGTAATCGCTCTTTGGCCGCTCAAGGACCTTCGACCGCGTGACACCGAACTGCGCACAGCATGAAACCCCGACTTCCTCGGGCACCTCGACACCGGGGAAGAGTTCCATGAACCCTGTCTTGAAATATTCGCCCGCATGCACATCGTCACGATGGGTATCAGTAAGCGGATGGATCTCTACCGGGCATCCGAGAACCCAGGCGCAGCGTAGATTGACGTATCCTTGTTTCCGGAGGTAAGGGAGCTGGAAATTGCGGAGCATGGGAACACCGTCATAGTAGGGGTCGTCATTGTGCCACTGAAATCTTTGCGAGTGGATGAAGAGCATTGCATCTGGGAGGTTATCGTAGTTATCAATAATATAACTGAGACAAAAGTCAGTCAATCTTCGTAAGCTCCAAGTGATACGTGCGAATGCCTATCGTACGTCAAGTAAACCATCGACTCCCTGCCCTTGTTCAGTTTCACCGTCAACTCCGCCTGTTTGTTGTCCACCACATAGATACTCTTGTGCCAGCCGGGGAAGTGCTCGTATAGCCATGAAACGTCATCCTCCTTCATACTAGCGACAACCAGGTCCTTCTCGAGAGTCTGCGACTTCGGCATCGGCGACGGGGTCGCCTGCGACGGATGTGGATTTAGCTGTAAGCCCTCATTGAACGCCGAATTTTGAGCAGAGGACGTGAATTTGGGGTGACTCGACTTCTTTGCCCAGAATAGGAAGTATAGAGCGTATATGATAAAAATTGTCATAAAGATGGCCTTTTCGCGACTGCGACGGCGCGGACCTTGGACTCCACCGCAAAAGAGCATGGTGTTTGACGAAGGGATGGCGGTTTGAGGTGGTTCGTTTGGGGTTTCGGACGGCTTGCGTGTATTTACAGGGTGAATTGAGTTTATTTCAGGTCGATGGAGCAGCGGTCATCATTGCGCTGCCAGGAATTTGATCGGCAGGAGAGCGGAGGTGGAATGCGTGTAATGGGCAGGCAGTATGAGTGGATAACGCGGCGGGTCGGCCTTCCGTGGTATTTGCTGCCCCCTGGAATTGGTTGTCTATACAGAGTAATTCCGAACGTATTTAAAACCATGCATGCGATATGGCGTTATGGCGTAGGGTAGGTTGGGTTGTACGGGGGAAGAAGGAGGAGGCTGTCAGACCAGATGTTCTGTCGCGACAAGTACAAGTGGCACGACATAAAATTAAATTGCCCCAGCCACAAGTGGAGCCTGAGAACCCGTTAGCACATCCAACAAACACTATCAAGGAGAGCTCCCCGGTTTTTGTTGTATACTAAGAGATTAAAGATCGCATTCAATTATATTGTATAATGAAAGTGGCTATACGTGGTTTAAATTTCAGTTTTATTCTAACACTAAAATCGTCATTCTTCTTATACTCGAGTGAATAGCTAATATGCAATGCGAGAAGCAAAGCTTGCCGTACTTTCGCTCTAATATAAATTAAGACACTGAGGAGACGACACATGTGTGTCTGCCTAACACTATAGGGGTCGGCATATAATCTTAACATGTAATCTAGCTTCCAAGTGAAGACCATCAATATGACAGATGGAGATAGACCTGGGATTTCAAAATTTTTCTTTATTTCTATACCCTCACCTATTACTAGATCATGTTATCTCAGATGCACAGATACACAGGGACTCGATCTTAACGTCCGAAGCCAAGGTGACTGATATGAGTACACTGAGTCAAATCATGAGACTACACTAGACATCGTAAACCCACTACTTGATACCGCATCTCCGTCTTCCACAGCGAACGTCATCGCTCCAGTGTAGAATGCCTGTCCTCCAACCTTCACAACCACAGAGCGAATACGCTTACCCTGGGCATCAGTGATGGAAGACTCATCAACGATCTCAGCGGTAAACGCCCCAGTCCCAAAATTATTAGACACCAGAGAGTTATACGCCCACTTCTGCCCAGGTTTTCTTAAGCCCTTCTCGTACGCCAAGGCCACACGCGCTGCGACACAGGATCCTGTGGGCGAGCGGTCGATTTGGGTCCCAGCAAAGTAGCAAAGCCCGGTCTCTATGCCCTCAACACCTTCAGGCTTGACGCCCGCTTTCGGGTCCACAATCATCACAGAGTAGAGAAACGAGAGACGTGGGTCCTCTGGGTGTTGGATGGCGGAAATAATTTCCGGGTTGGTTCGGAGATAGGGCAACAACTTCTGCACACACCGCGTAGTGGCATCTAGGTCCACGTCCTTCAAGCCTTTGAAGCCGAGCTCTTCAATATCGACGAGAGCGTAATATGCGCCTCCGTAACTGAGATCTATCACGATAGAGTCCTTTGTCCCGAGCTCGGGCCAGCGAATCTCCGGTGAAATGGGGATTCTAAGCTGGACAGCTGGTGCGAATGAAGGCACGGATAGAAACGACACCAACCGCGAAGGATCGGACTTCTTCCCTTCTGGGGTAGTAGGCACGGTAACCCTTATCAACCCACACGGGGTGTGAAGGTTAATTTTAACACTTTGGCTGTCTGCATCAAACTGCAAGGTCTCCCTTTTCGGAAAGACATTCAAATCGTGGGTGTCAACCAGGAATCGGCCCAGCGCAATGGTGGCATGTCCGCACATAGTGGAGTACCCCTCATTATGGGTGAACAGGACCCCAATATCAGCTTCCCCAGCCAATACTAACTCCGTCTCGGAGATAATGATGGCACCATACATCCCATCGTGACCACGGGGTTCGAGCATCAAACGCTTGCGAATATCGTCGTAGAGATTCTTGGCTTGGTCACGCTTAGAAAGAAGTGAGCCTTCGAGGTTGGGGAATCCCGAGTAGATGATTCGGGTTGGCTCGCCGGTGGTGTGCATATCAATGCAATGGATTTGACGGCTGTGCGCCTGCAGCGAGCTGAATACGTCCATTTCTATTACGTATATTATTGTTTCCAACTGGGCTGAAGAGAAGTTAATGTATCTTTTGGATGTGGAAGTCTGTAGTCCATATGCCTCATCGGATGAGGTTTCCGAGCGGACGAAGCTTCCGAATGTGGGGAATATATTCAATATAAATCAGTACTACGCCCTTTCGGGTACATTCAAAGGACAGGTTCAAGGGTTTGAGCTTTCCCTTTCCTACGTAAAGGAGTCATCATTCGTTATTTTTTCTAAAAGAAAAAAGTTTGACGTGACTGCTCGGCATGGAGATACAGGATACTCCTTCTATTCAGCTATAGAAACCGGTAGGTAAGGGGCAATCTTACCTAGCTATAATTCCTATTGTGGAAAAGCGAATGTTTTGCCTAACAGGTGTAAATAAGTCATATCAGCCTAAACAAGAGCATGAACGGTAGAAAATACACCGCCTGGCTACCTGCAGATTCATGCACGTTCTAACCTTCTAAGAGAGAGCCTGTTATTGTTAGGTGTTTAGTGAGTCTGTATGTTATTCTTTGAGAATCCCCTTGACAATACCCAATGGATCACGGTGCAAGTATACCTAGTATTCAAGAAGAAGCGTTCACTCCAAAGATACTCCGACTAACCCTTAGTATATATAGTCTGGAGATAAATGCACGATTGTGGGGAAGAATAGTACTCACCGCCTGGAAATCTGAGAGTAATCTTCATTTCCTCACCGCCTTGCCATTAATCATCATCCAATGATTATCATTTAATGTGTCGTGATTGTTTCCATTTTTTCTCCCAATCTCTTCTTTGTATTTGATATTCCCTGCACATAATTCAAGTTTCCTTGTGTGGTTTCTTTACGTGAAAATACATCTTTTCCTAACCGACGTGGGCCGCATTGACCCGGTGGCCACATTCATAAGTTCGGTTCGCCGGCAGCTCGAGCGGCTTCTGACGATAATCCCGTTCTCTGCATGTCTCCAAGGTCCTCGTCCTCTGCAGCTCTCCGCTTGTGCAACGCCAGGAGACCCTCACTTTTTTCTCCAGCTTATCGCTCCATTGCAAATTCCGGTGCCCTTGCGTCGATCGCCCCTCCACCGATTTCCCCACGGTACTTCTTACAGCGCTCTTGTTGGTGGTCTCGCGTGCGCACCGACGACAACTCTCATTCTGTGTCGTTTCGTGCCCCATTCTCTACCCGAACCACAACCATGGCCTCGATAGAACGAACCACGGAGCATTTAGAGAAGCCGGAGCTGGATGATCGGTCGTATCGCGTTATTCGCCTTCCAAATAAGTTGGAGGCCCTTCTTGTGCATGACCCTGATACAGATAAGGCCAGCGCGGCCGTCAATGTCAATGTAGGGAATTTCTCAGACGCAGATGATATGCCAGGAATGGCTCATGCTGTTGAACATTTGCTCTTCATGGGAACAGAAAAGGTAGGTTAGATCATGCTAGGCGTATTCGCCCGCCCAGTTACTAACTTGTGTCATAAACATAGTATCCGAAGGAAAACGCATACAACCAATATTTAGCATCCCATTCTGGCTCGTCCAACGCTTACACTGCTGCCACAGAGACAAACTATTTCTTTGAAGTTTCTGCTACCTCGGAGTCGAGTGACGGGTCGTCGAGTGGCAAATCCACCCCGACGAGCGGGAAAGCCACTAGTGAGCAGACGGATGGCTCTGAATCGCAGCTTAGTAGTGAATCGTCTCCTCTATATGGCGCGCTTGATCGCTTCGCGCAGTTTTTCGTGTCGCCGCTTTTCCTAGAGTCGACGTTGGACCGCGAGTTGAGGGCGGTGGATTCTGAGAACAAGAAGAACCTCCAGAGCGACTTGTGGCGCTTGATGCAGCTGAACAAGTCGCTCTCCAATCCTGCACATCCCTACCACCATTTCTCTACCGGAAACCTGCAGACGTTAAAGGAGGATCCACAAAACCGCGGGCTGAATGTTCGCGATGAATTCATCAAGTTTTATGAGAAGCATTACTCATCCAATCGGATGAAGTTGGTAGTTTTGGGGCGTGAATCATTGGATGAAATGGAACAATGGGTTGGGGATCTCTTTGCTGGTGTAAAGAATAAAGATCTGCCACAAAACCGTTGGGACGACGTTCAGCCTTGGTTAGCCGGCGATATGTGTAAACAGGTCTTTGCCAAGCCTGTGATGGACACTCGTTCTCTCGACATCTACTTCCCCTTTCTAGATGAGGAGTTTATGTATGAGTCCCAACCAAGCCGATATATCAGTCACCTGATTGGCCACGAGGGACCCGGCAGTATCCTGGCTTATGTGAAGGCAAAGGGCTGGGCAAACGGCCTATCTGCTGGTGTCATGCCCATTTGCCCCGGGTCTGCCTTCTTTACCGTCTCGATTCGGTTGACAAAGGAAGGTTTACGGCAGTATCGTGAAGTCGCGAAGGCGGTGTTTGAGTATATCGCCTTGATTAAGGAACGGGAGCCTGAGCAGTGGATCTTTGAGGAAATGAAGAACCTCGCCGAAGTCGAGTTTCGGTTCAAACAGAAGACGCCTGCTAGTAGATTTACCAGTCGCTTGAGTAGCGTTATGCAGAAGCCACTACCCCGAGAATGGTTGCTCAGCGGCTCGCTCTTGAGAAGCTACAACCCGGAGTTAATCAAGAAGGCACTGTCATACTTGCGGGCTGATAATTTCAGAATGATTGTCGTTGCTCAAGACTATCCGGGAGATTGGAACCTCAAGGAGAAGTGGTACGGCACGGAATATAAGGTTGAGGATGTTCCTAAAGACTTCTTGGCTGAGATTCAAAGAGCCTTGGGCAGTACCCCTGAAACCAGACTCTCTGATCTACATATGCCTCATAAGAACGAATTCGTCCCCACTCGACTCTCTGTGGAGAAAAAGGAAGTGTCGGAGCCAGCAAAGACCCCGAAGCTCATTCGCCATGACGATCATGTCCGACTCTGGTTCAAGAAGGATGACCGGTTTTGGGTGCCTAAGGCCACTCTCCATGTCACTCTCCGGAATCCACTGGTGTGGGCCACTCCTGCAAACCTTGTGAAGTCGAAGTTCTATTGCGAGCTCGTCAGAGATGCGTTGGTGGAATACTCCTACGATGCAGAACTTGCAGGATTGGATTATCACCTCTCTGCGAGTATCTTTGGGCTTGATGTGTCGGTGGGAGGATACAACGACAAAATGGCAGTGCTTCTAGACAAGTTGCTCACTAGCATGCGGGATCTGGTCGTCAATCCGGACCGGTTCCATGTCATCAAGGAACGTTTGTCGCGAGGATATAAGAACGCAGAGTATCAGCAGCCATTCTATCAGGTTGGCGACTACACCCGGTATCTGACTGCCGAGAAAGCATGGCTCAACGAGCAATATGCTGCCGAGCTGGAGCATATTGAGCCCGAGGATATCTCCTGCTTCTTCCCCCAACTGCTCCGCCAGAACCATATCGAGGTGTTAGCACATGGTAACGTGTATAAAGAGGATGCTCTTCGAATGACAGATTCTGTGGAGACCATTCTTAAGAGCCGCCCTCTGCCCCAGTCTCAGTGGCATGTGAGGCGTAACGTGATCATCCCTCCTGGGTCCGACTATATCTACGAGCGGACACTCAAGGATCCGGCGAATGTCAATCACTGCATAGAATATTACCTGTTTGTTGGGAACATCACGGACGACGCTCTCCGGGCGAAACTGTTGGTATTTGCTCAAATGACGGACGAGCCTGCATTCGACCAACTTCGAAGCAAAGAGCAGCTTGGGTACGTGGTTTGGAGCGGTGCACGTTATTCTGCCACGACGATCGGGTACCGAGTCATTATCCAGAGCGAGCGCACTTCTCAGTACTTGGAGTCCAGAATCAACGCATTTCTGAGCAGCTTTGGCAAGTCCCTAGAGGAGATGTCCGATGAAGAATTCGAAGGCCACAAACGGAGTGTCATCAATAAGCGTCTAGAGAAGCTCAAAAATCTGGGTTCTGAGACCACTCGTTTCTGGACTCATGTTGGTTCTGAGTATTTCGACTTCCTGCAGAACGAATCCGACGCTGCCAACGTCCGGTCTCTGAGCAAATCCGACCTTGTCCAATTTTACGAAGAGTTTATAAACCCTGAATCACCCACGCGGGGTAAACTTTCTGTCCATCTGAAAGCTCAAGGAGGTACGGATACAACAGAGCCAAACAAGCAGAAGTTATTATCGCTTCTTACCAAACAGTTGGAGTCTGCCGGGCTCGCTTTCGATAATGATCACTTGAAGATCGCAGTTGAAAAGCTTGATGTCTCAGCTGGCAATGAAGACCAGATCTTGACCGCTCTTAAGGTATTCCTTGGTTCTGAGGTGAATCTGTCCGAGGAGCAAATGAAGCCGGTTCTCGAGCAGGCCGAACAAAACATTGCCTTGCATCTGAAGCAGCTTGGTCTTGAGTCAGACCAAGAAGGATCCGTAACAAACGGTGTTGAGACGTACGGCGGAAAGAAGCACCCAACCTACATCACTAATGTCCCTGAGTTCAAGGCACGTCTTGCTGTTAGCGCTGGCCCTAGCCCAGTGACGGACTTAAGCGAATATGAGGACTTCGATGCCAAGCTGTAAGAGCGGATTTCAAGATCTGGTTGTTATTTCTTTTTCTTTCTCTCAAACATGATCACTCCGCATAGATTCAGCATTGAAGGCATGGGTGTTGGGGTGGGTGGCGGTTTGGGGTTATCGGAGGCATGAAGTAGATAGATCCGTTTAGAGAGCAAACAATCCGTCTTGGATTTGATATTTTCTTTTTCCCTACTTGATGAACATCCCGGCCACCATCCAAATAATATGTATCATGCAAGGAAAGTACAGATACCTTGTTATCGTATAGAAGGATGCAAACTAGACGTAGATGTAATTAAGTATTTGCATGTTTGCGTTGAACATGAGGTGTAAATAGGTGCCTTCTCCTCCTTCGGGGCGGTGGAATATTTTCGCGGGGCGAGACCATAACATAACAAAGCTACCGTCAGTGCTCCGGAGTGACCTCCGCCGCATCCAACTTGCGACAAAGCGCAATAGTATCTAAATTTGTTCAGCTCCTGGGTCGTTGGAAAATAAGCCTGCAAGCATATTGCGTTTTCCAATACTGAAATCAAATAGTTGGCAGAATGTCAACTACTACAGCGCCGTCAATGCAAAGCTCTCGTCCGTATGTCTTCTGCTTCATCCCTCAGGCCTAGCTGAGGCTTCTTTTGTCATCGGCCGTTACTGATATTTATACTGCTTACAGACCGATGGTTCCTAAAGACTTCTCCGCTCAGCAGCCCCAAACAATTCGTTTATACCCCCTTTCCAACTACACATTCGGTACCAAGGAAACGCAACCGGAGGAGGACCCCTCAGTCCTGGCCCGTCTAAAGCGTCTAGAGGAGCACTACGAGCAACATGGCATGAGACGGACTTGCGAAGGTGTTCTTGTTTGCCACGAACATAACCACCCTCACGTGCTGATGCTGCAGATCGCCAATGCCTTTTTCAAGCTGTACGTGTTGTTGCCTTGCTACATCGACTACCGTGACCTGCGGATATCACATACCACAAGGAAGCAAAAACTGATCACCCACTTAGTCCCGGCGACTACCTTCATTTCGAAGATGATGAGGTAGAGGGTTTCAAGAAGAGACTAAACGAGCGTCTTGCGCCTGTTGGATCGCAGTTCTCAGGAGAAGGCGTCAACGAGGACTGGGAGATCGGCGACACACTTGCGCAATGGTGGCGGCCGAATTTCGAGACTTTCATGTACCCCTTCTTGCCTGGTCATGTCACCCGACCAAAGGAGTGCAAGAAGCTGTACTTCATTCAGCTGCCTAAGAAGAGTGAGTCTCAAGTTTTATCCCTATGCGTTTACCTCTAGACAGGTCTAATTCTCTCTTCTTTTAGAGGTCCTCTCTGTCCCGAAGAACATGAAGCTTCTTGCCGTGCCGCTGTTCGAACTGTACGACAACACTGCTCGTTATGGCCCGCAACTGTCGGCTATCCCTCACCTGCTGTCTCGGTATAACTTCGAATTCGTGGACGAGAACGACAACGTCGTTGCTGCGACCCCGGGCACACCACTGCCTGATGGTCAGATCCCCCGGACTAAGGTCCTTGCAGGTGACAATGAAACGCAGGACGAAGGCATGGCCGACTATACCGGAGATCCCACCGAGAACGGAGGACAGTAAGGTCCAGCCCAGCGTGCGGGTGCGTGCATACGTGCGTTGATAAACAACAATTTTGTTGCGCCCCGTTGATTGTGGTTTCTTCAAAGACATGATGAGCTTTATTATTGGCCGGCGTTTCTAGGAGCGGAATTTTCTCTGTTGTATTTTTCCGATAATGATCCATCCTTTCCTCTAACACCAAGTAAAATAAAATCAGATGCACTGAGCATTAGATAACGAATTACACAAAATTGAAACCCACAACCCCCTGCAGGAATCATGGTAATAGATAGTCTATTCTAGTTTATCTAGTCTAATCCATTACCTCCTATTCTGCAATAACACCAACATAGACTAAATCAAATCTCTCAAGGAGACTACTGTCACCACACCACATGATAAAAGCCCAAAACCCCAAAACCCCATAATCTACCCACAAAAGTGAGAAAGAAAACCCCCCCCCCCGAATCCAACCTCGAGGGAAAAGAAATACCTAGACCCTATTCCCCCAAATCCACGCCAGGTCTCGTTAAAATAGAGTGAAACGGAATCTTTCCGAAGGGGGAAATATCGGCAGTATAACCGTTCTTCAACGATTCAGAAATCATCCTAACGCCAACTACAAGACCACTAGAGAATAAAGATATCCTAGTAATAAGCGCTAAATACATTCTCTGGAACGGAGCATTGAAGAAAGGACCATCTAAAGACAAAACAAGCTAAAAGACACCGTCGCTAGGACCCTGGACGCCCTGTTCACCAGTCGTTAGGGTACAGATAGTAGACTCCACCAGAGAACCCATGAATAGCGGTGGGGATTATACACTTGACGTGGTGACATGGGTGAGTTAGTTTCTAAATTGGGCGCTTTTTTGCGCAAGGAATCCTAACTCATGGCTTTGAGCATGGGTTCTTATTTCGTTCGCCTTTAGTGTCCTGTACTCTCAGCTGCTGACCTCTACTGCTGTATTGACTTGGTTGTTTTTTATATTGTTTGAGTTTTATTGACTGAGTGTGCTGCGAGGTCTCTTTGCGTATGGGAGATGTAAGTAGTATCCCTCCGGAATACCGCTGGGGAGTCTGAACCCTTGGTGTGGGGGTTACGGTAGTTTGGTTCGGTGGGTGCCGCCTGGGCCCTGTCTAGATAGATATATTAGATTGTTTGACAGGTTCTGTGGATAGGCTTGAGATAAGTGAATAAGAGAACCAGCAGGTCTGAGTGCCTCCCGATGAAAGGGGCTTTGTGGCTTTCGAGGGGGCGTCTTCTCCCCCATGTCGCCTTCTTTCTTTTCCTTTATAGGCTGGTGTTGGATATATTGTTTATTTTGTAATACCTGCGCGATGCACTATCAAGGCCTGTGTAGGGCTGGGCATTGCTGCCTCTTCTTCTCCGGTTCAGATGATACCTCGAGGTGAGTGGAATACTGAGATCAGAGGGAGATATACACAGCCTAATAATGGAAATAGAGGTCTTGCCGCAGTTCCTACAACAGCCCACCCTATACGCACAATACGCGGCTGCAGCATACTGCTCAGATAACACCAATTCCTCGAATACTAAGACCCTGACAGAGTTCGAAGAGTACGTCGCCTTACTTGCCTGAGCGGCGCAGAGTCCGTAAACAAACCTGAGCTGAGGTATGGACCACAACAGCTCCGAATCTTTTGGCAACGTGGCCGGGGTCCTTGCCGTCGATAAAACAAACAAGCAGAATGTTCTCTCCTTCCGGGGAACCAGATCGATAGAAACCTGGGTTGCCAACGTCCGATTCGCGAAGGACGACGTCGATGATACCTGTGACGGGTGCAAAGTGCACACCGGCTTTTTTAAATCATGGAAGGCCATAGCTGCTGCTACAAAGGACGGTGTGCAGAAGACCATGAAGGCATAATTTGGATTCAAGGTTGCTGTGACGGGCCATAGTTTCGGTGGTGCGATGGGCACTATTGCGGCTGCTGTTTTACGGAATTCGGGGCTTAAGGTTGAATTGGTTAGTGAAGCATTTCCATTATCTCTATCCGATTTGACATACGAGATCAGCTTGTGGGTTCATAGTGTGGTGTTAATGGCATTGATATAGTATAACTATGGAGCGCCTCGTGTAGGTAACAAGGAGTTTACTGAGTATGTCTCGGCACAAGGCGCCAATTTCCGTGTTTCACCTTCCAATGATATTGTTCCTCACATGCCACGTCGGATGTTTGGGTATCACCAGATTAGTCCTGAGTATTGGATTCCCAAGGGCATAATGAGCCTGTAGGGACTGCGGATATTGAGATGATCAACGAGGCAGATTCGAATATAGGGAATGCTGGAAGAAGATGAATGAGCATTGAGGTAGGTACATAAGTGGTACACCGAGCACATTTATGAGTGTAAATAGGTGTAGATCTATGGCCCTGACACTGTATTAATTTTGACTAATCAATAGGAACTACAATAGAGACTATAGTGAATGGGTATATACTACTGAACTCAGCGTTCTTAGGGCTGCAGAATCCATGCAGTCTAATGCTTTAATGGTGGAAAGGCAACTACCGAGTTTATTCATAGAGTGAGTCTGAAATTAAGATATATTTTCAGCATCCTCGACTCTAACACATATAGCTCATCTCTCATCCGTCCATGTATGTTAAGCCTTGGATCTGTCGAGCTCACCAAGTGACCAGTAAAAGATATAGGCACACAATGGAAGGCTACTGAACTCTTCCATTAAGCATCCCGCTTTCAATCTCATAGGAGACCCTAGTGTATCATAGCTTACACAACCGATATCTTCTTAGTGTACCCGGCAGTCCAGAAACCAGGCCACTCCGTCGGGAGCTCTTCAACAATGAATCTGAAAATGGCAGCTTGTACCTCCTCTGGCTTTTCATAGTGCACAAAGTGTCCAGCTTCAATCGTGCACTCCGTCAAATTCCTACACGAATCTCTCATTGGCTCTATGAGGCGCGATGTTTTGGTCTCACACACCAAATCCCGCGCGGCATGGATAAACAAGACTGGCTGGCTCAGCTTCCCCTCACGCTTCCCATTGTATTCCGCATTGCGCGCATGATGGAGGTAATATGCAGAACCCGGCCAGAACCCGGTATTCTGCATATCTCGAACAAAAGAGTCGAAGACATCCTCAGGGAGCGCCGGAGGCCCTGTCACGTCCACACTCGGTGGCTTCGGAATCCCACCCAACCATCCGCCATTCTTGCGCACGGAGGCCATGACCGGATCAACACGGCTAGCTGGAGGCTTGCTTGGTTGCAAACCGGCTTTGCAGAAGCCCGCAACATCCTTATCAAACCATTCGATGGTCTTTTCGAAGTTTTCCTCGTAGTTCTTCATATAGTCCCACTGGCCGAATTCATATTTGTCTGCTGGGTAGTAATCGCGATTTACAAGGGGGAGGAAGCCCGACCAGCCGCGCTCGATGGTGTGGAATGGCACACAGAGATTCACCAGTGCTTTAATGGCCTCGGGGTGCTGTGTCGCGACGGAGGATGTTACGCCCGCGCCCCAGTCATGACCAACCCAGATCGCTGCATTGCGGCCCGTATCGGCTAGCAAAGCCATCATACCATCCACAAGGGCCTCTTGGCTGTAGTCATCGACCACACGGCGGGCGGTCGATTTCCCGTATCCTGGCATATCAGGCGCAATCGCACGGAAGCCCACGGACGCGAAGGCATCAATTTGCGCCTTCCAGGTGATTGCTGTTCCAGGCCAGCCATGAATGAAGAGAACCAGTGGTCCATAAACTGGGCCCGCCGCTAGGTAGTGAATCCTTTTGTTGTCCGCATAGACGACGTAGTGTTCGGTGATGGTCGCCATGATGATCAGTGGTGCTCTCAATGGGGAGCACAGAGTCGAGTTTCAGCTCACCCTGCACGCAAAGGGTCAATTTTTGTTGGATGCCTCTGAAGCCTTCATTTAAGAGAACGGTAGTTATTAGATATCGTGTGGCGAGCAGGCGAGGTGAGATTTATGATTTATAAGGTGCTTCCCCTCACTCTCCTAAATGCGCTTATTTCTTACTCTCTGATTATAAATCTTTTATAAGCCCTCGGAATAGAAACATCCGGGACTTTTGAAATATCGACTAAGCAATATGAGGAGTTCTCACTAAGTAAATGGGGGCGGTTTCTTTGGGTCCAAAAGAGGACTTGACCTTCGACATGGTATCAAAACCCAACACCCCAAATTGCACCGATTTTAAAGTTTCACCACTGGACAAAGATTGCCGAGATTCTTGTAAAGGAAGTAGACCCTGTTGGCTTTGGTCTAATAGGCTTGATATGGTGAGCGATACCATTGTCTCTGGCACAAGCCCTTGAGGCTATATCAATGGAAGTATTGTACGATGGCCCCTTTTATCCACGGCAACTAATTCCTATGACCCACAGTGCTCGTTGGAATACGGGGGATCTTACGAGCTCCCTAAATACAATACACTCGCGCTGGTAGAGCAATACCTAGAGAAGTACCCAGAAGACGTTGATACAACTGTTCTGAAAATCAAGGGTGGTTGTGAGACCCACAAAACCCACCAGTAGAATGCCTCACTGGAGAACGTAAAACCAATACATATATTATGATAGTTGTGTCTGACCTAGCTATCATATGTGCAGAATGCCTACATATATGGGTATCGAATATACATCGAAGCCACTCATTGAGGTAAAAGGGTTTGATTAGTCCTTTTCGCCCCGCAATCATATGAAGATTTCTGGCTGCCACAACATCCAACGGCGAGTTCTGTTGCATATCCTATTCCATATTTCCATTCGAGTAACCATCGTTGCATCAAAATCTAACCTAGTTAGTTCTCCAATGTGTCCTCATACTCTTCGTCATTGGTAGTATTGCATTTGCTTCTGATAAACTTTTAAGCAGAGAGGGAAGATCTTCCCGGTTATGGGGGACGTCTTTCACTTCTATATCCCCCATCGTGGGGGCGTCCGGCATTTTGGCATCCCCCGTACACACCGTTCTGTGGTGTGCTAAAAAGATATTTCTTCCGCTTTTAACCCTGATTCTTGCTATTGCCCGGAAAAAGGTAGGGTTCCGTAGTCACAGACTCAATAGCCCAAACTCTGCTTACTGCTAGTGCCTTGTAGGTCAAGAGTGGGGCGGCTTTCTGAGGTCGCTTTTCTTTCCTGCTTGTGCTGTTGTAATGGTGTGCCTGCCCGTCTGACTCTCTAGTAGCAGTGGGACGTATCTCCAATGCCAGAGAAAATGTAGGTTACGCACCAAAGCAATCCTACCGAGATTATTAGTTTGCCCCTCGCCTGACCTAGGGTGTGCGACGTGTAAGATTAACTATGGTAGAAATCCGTGCTCCCGCTGGACAGCTAATCAAAGAACCCGATAGAGCTGGTTGAAGCGGCGACAAAAGGAGAACGTATCGAAAGTCAGCTACCCCTGGAAACGCATGCCACAGCAGCTAAGCTGCTGCTTGAACATAATTTTGTCCTCGTAGGGTGGAAAATGAATCTTCCAGGTAGACCGTACCCTACTAAAGCGGTCATGTAGATGGACTTGTTTTTATCCATCTTAATAAGGCACACAATGAATGTGTACGCGACGCAGTCTTCGGAAGACTGTACCCATATCTCTCTTCTGCGGGAGGGAGGCCTTGTTTAGTTCCCGATGCTTGACCCGCTCTCGAATGATAGGCTTGGTGGCCGGATTCCTAGAATGGAAGTCATGTATGCCATTGAACTCACTAAAACCAGATGCACCAGGAACATAGGTGTCCTTTGCTCCCAGTTCGATGATGTGCGGCAGATTGCACCCTGGCCATGGTGTTGGGTGTTGAGCCCATACATGGCTGGATGTTTGAATCGTTAAACGGAAATAGTTGAAGTTGTTATCCTTTATAGTGTAGGAAGACGGTATCTCGATATAGCCTCTCACCAGCGTCTTTTGAAGAGATGACTCTATCAATAATGTAAGTTTCCACAGCCCTGGATGAGCAGAGCATAGACGAGGATATCCACTTGGGTAGATACAGAGAAAACATCCATCACCGGGCCATAGGCAAGATGTCAAGTCATGTCAAGTCTACCAGAAGTCAGGGACTGATGGATTTTGGGGGGAGCATGGGAGAGCTGGATTTGGTTATCAGGTCCGCAATGCTTGGGAAGCATACTAGTAACGTTCGATGGCGATAGGGTTTATATCATGCTAGGGCTAATACCGGAAACTTTCCTTCTACTAAAATCAGCACCCTTGCTCGGTTTAAAGAGTTGATACTCACCAAATATTGTATCAAGGAACACAGTACTACGTAGAATTCAATTTACCACCACCTGAGTTGTCTCATTGTGAGCTGAGGATGATATAATGTAACGTTCACAGTGATAGTAGCAGCATTTGGAAGGAGGGTATGACCGCAATATCAAATCCGCCACTAGGTGACTATTCATTGGTCCTGTGTGTATGAGATCTCTGGCACCGTTCCAACTTGACAGTAATAGGAATAATGTCCGTCCACCTGGTAAATGATGCCTAGCTAGTAGATTAGTTGGTGCTTGACGTACGGTTTAGCTCGATTGGGAATCTGGTGGTTATAAAAACTTTACACAGGTTACATTCCATTTCTTCTCTTGCTTGAGAGTTTGGACCTGCCAGGTGAGGAAGAAAAGAAAATGGACAAGACAAGAAAAGTATAACATGCCGTGTTATCCCGATATGAGAGCAGAGTTATGTGGAAAATCTAGACAACGTCAAAGTTCAAAGGGTTATATTAAGACACCGCACCCTAAATATCCACGTAGGATGCGTTATAAGTGAATCCAAAATAAGGTAGGGGAAAGAAAGAGAAACAAGCAAGTTGAACGGACGATTTTACGTGCAAGAGCATGCAGAAAAAGCCTTTCTAGTTATATTTACCCTCCAATTATCTCAAAACCCTACTTAAATTCAAGGAACTTAGTACTAACAGTAAGAATCAATTCATTATTCAAGCTGATCGAAAAGGAATGACCTAGGGAAAAATGGTAGCACTCTCCCGTTATCAAAATTATCAAAACAGAAACAGGATTGAATAGGCAAGGTATCCTTCCCTCACAACAGGAAGAATAGTTTCCAATAAATAGCGTTTTATTATTAACTAATGCAGGTCAGTAACAGTGAAATGCAAGATCCCGGTGGCTGACTGCTGCAACCGAGTGACCTCGTCTGCTCAATTCTATTCATACATCATATTAGATTCCATTTACTTAGTTCGAGGCCTAAGGACTCTGTGGTAAGCACTCGTCTCTATCTTTAGACAAGGCCTAT
Organism: Aspergillus alliaceus; assembly: GCF_009176365.1. Taxonomy (NCBI): domain Eukaryota; kingdom Fungi; phylum Ascomycota; class Eurotiomycetes; order Eurotiales; family Aspergillaceae; genus Aspergillus; species Aspergillus alliaceus. The sequence goes on from NW_022474705.1 coordinate 110,789, forward strand.
ATAGATTGGATGCCAAGTCTCTCATCCGAGGACAGCAGAGCCACCGACAAACACAAGCCCTTCAGCAACGGCAACCAAAAAGCAAACTGTAAGAAAGTCTTCGGTTCGTGATTCGAAGACCTCTCCATCTAAGTCGCTGGCTTTCAATGTCGGATTTTGCTTGAGGCTACGCCTGACGCAGAAGTAGGGTCCTCATATACAAAGTGGTGCTTCAGATGTCGGGGTAGATAATACCGGGTTCTGGGAGATGCGGTTCGATTCGTGCACTTTTGGGAGCAAGGATCAGGCGAGAGCTGAAGAAGGGAGTACAAGAGATATACGGCTTGATTTCTCCTCGTGCTTTGCTCCAAGGAAGTCGGCGGTACGCATGCTGATAAAGATGTCGCACGCTTTTTGGATTTGGGTAGAGCCATGAGGCCCATCGGCAATGTCGCTTATGCTCTGAAGGGGACAAGAGTTCTGAGGCCAAATAATTTATTTGTGTTTGCGTTTCTTCTGTGACTTATTTCCTCCAACGGTGCCTTGACGCCCACCAGAAATGCTTGTTAGTTGCGAGAGCTTGACCTTCGAATGCTGTTTCGAAGCCGCCTTGGCTTTGTTGATCATCGAGTCGACGTCATCCCCGTCTTCAGCCTCGTCTTCACTGGCATCAGGCTCATTACCGCCCGCATCACGTTTCTATGAAGGTCAGCAAGTTGATTAGTCCCGCAGATCCAGGGTGCGAACGAACCACAGTATTCTTCTTCCGCTTGAAGTTTCCATAGGCCTGTCTTCCTCCATAAGCTAAGTCCTCATCATTATCCGCGTCGAGAGAATCATCAGCCACGATGAAGGGCGGCGGTGCATATTGGTTCACAGCATTTTCTTGACTAAAATTAAGCACCCATTCTGTTTCACCTGATTCCGCTGCCTGGCGTAAGATTGCCTCACGGCGTTTCTCTTCCTCCTCCGCAAGAGCAGCCGAAATGGCCTCAAGATCATTTGAAGGTGTACCAGCGGGGCTTTGAGAGTGTTCACCGGGAGCGACTCTGGGGCGTTTTGGGGTGGAGGTATTTGAATCTCCAGCGGAAGGCTGTTGAGAGGATTCTTTAGCGGCAGCCGTAGCGGCAGATCGTTGCATGAACTTTGAACCAGTTAGTTTACATTTCCTTAGGTTTCATATGACGATGGCTTTCTGTAAAGTAACCGGGCGCATGCGACATACTTTCATTGTAAGAAGACGTGAAGACATTGTCTTCTCTGGCTTGGAGCCAGATGCAGGTGAGCCGGCCATGATAGGAATGTGATAGTAAAAAATGACCGGAAGACGTCTGAAGTAGTGTCCAATCTATATGTGTAAGTATAGTTATAAAAGAGAGCGAGTCAAAAAAACATGAGCCAAAAGCGGAAGAAATTGGCAAGCGGCAGAACTGGAGTCAGCAGCCGCAGGAGAGACGCCGATTGGCTGCTCAAGCGGCGCGAGAGCTCCCGCAAACCTCTCCCTTTGAAGCCGACTTCTCACCTCCGCTTCACCCGTCATCTACATTTGACCTCTGCACAAAGTCCTAGGGACTCGATTGCTCAATATGCTGCCGTTGGCTCGAAGCCGCATCGCGGCTTTCTCTGCCGCCTGGACTCCCCGCGTTGCTGCCCGGGCCAGCTACACCACCACCGTGCCTCGCCTCTCCGAGAACTTCATCCAAGCCAACGACCCGAACGCCCCGCATCCACCCAAGCCCAATGTGTCTGCCACCAATGCTACCCCTGTTGACGCCATGGGTTCCTGGGATGCGCCATTGAAGGAGAGCGTTGAGGCCGGCGAGCGCAACCGCCAACTTCAGGCCCCCAACCGCGCCAGGACCTGGGCTGCCAGCCAGCAGCCAAGGGAGAAGGCTATGACCGGACCTCGTTTCGAGCAGACTATCATGGAGATGCAGGTATGTCGGTATCTTAGAGATTGCAATTGAATGTTCTTTTGTTGGTGATTGGGATCAGCATGCGGAAATATGGAAACATGACAATATCGATTCATGACGGATCATTTACTAACGTCTATCAAATCCAGCCCCAACCCTATGCCGCCATTGAACTCATCCACAAGCAGCCTGTCCGCTGGACGAAGAAGAAGGTTGTCAGCTGTGACGGCGGTGGCGGTCCTCTGGGTCACCCCAGAATCTATATTAACACAGACAAGCCCGAGATTGCTACCTGCGGTTACTGTGGACTTCCTTTTGTAAGACCACATCTATCATTCTTTGTTTTAGAGGCTTGTTTGAAGGACTAATATTGTTCTAGGCTCACGAGCAGCACCGTGCTTACCTTGAGTCCCTCCCCGCTACTAGCTACCCTCTTAAACCCACTGGCGATGCCGCGGAGGTGAACGAGACTCAGCGTGTTACCGAGGGTGGTCTGGAACAGCGGTAGAGCATCGTTTTGGCGTTGATGATTGTTTGTTTCTTTGCCCTCCCTTTTGCCTTTGGTCGGGTGTTGTACAGATTGTACCGATGAATAAGTTAGAATAAAATGTTTTCATATCAATTGATAATGCCTGATGACCGTGGCTCCTGAACCATCTTTAGGCATGGGGGATGGAATTGTGACAAGTACTCAAAAATTCTTCTGGTGTTCGGAAAGGGTCCGTGAAGAGGATAGGTACGATTTGTTGAACCACATCTCTCGCCATCACAATGATTCCGCGATGGAGGTTGGGAAGGAATGACCCCCGCCGACTACATAAGTCCGATTATTTATCGAGCTCTGTAACACCTACACGACTGCACCCTTTCGAGACCTCCAACAACATGTACATGTCATCATATAATCATAAGTTACCCCCAGCATCCACATCGAGTCACTCCTTCTTCTCACCCTGAATAGTAGCGACAACATTTCTCGAATGCTTACGAGCCCTGAACTCCAAATACCAAATCCCCTGCCACGTACCTGTGGCCAGCCTCCCATTAGAAATAGGGATGCTAACAGAAGCTCCAATCAAAGCGGATTTAACATGTGCCTATCGAACAATTAGCACAAGTCTCTCGAACGACATTTTTCTTCATTTGGGCATAGCCAATTTCCAAAGGCAAAGGTTGTAAATACCGGCATATCATCTTCTCCCTCCGCAGAATGGCGATAAAGACTTCCATCACGATCATAAGGCACAATTCGTTCTAGCGCATCACTCATATCCTCCTGCACATCGTCATCCCAGTTCTCGTTCAAAGAGAGGGCGCAGCTTGTGTGTTTGATGAACAGGTGAAGAATGCCGACTTTGTAGTTCTTGATCTCGGGAAGTTGGTCTGTAACTTCGTCGGTGATTAGGTATGAGCCGCGGGACTGCGGCGTGAGGCTGAACGTTTTCTGAAACCAGGACATCTTGTTTCGGATTTCACAGTATGGTCTGCCTGTAATTTCTCTGTTAAGATAGCAGGTCAGTGCTAGATTAGTGGAATGTTGAAAGAGCGGGCTTGAAAGGTTGGTTGAGTGGTAAAGGATACAAAGTCGGGGGAGGAGCGCTAATCCGAGTGTCGTAGCAGTTCAATCGTGAATATGCGGCGAGGGCGGAGACGTACCTGAAAGATAGTGTCTGCTCTGTCTCCGAGCAGTGAGTCTGCTTTTGATCGCTTCTTGGAGACGTGGTTGAGGAGTCGCCGCACTGAGTAAATAAATCCGTCCGATGGTGGGGACAATTTCCGTCGACGTCATTTAGTTAATTTTGCGTCTGATTAATCTCAATCGCTTCCGATATGATTGGGTTTCTTAATACAATAGTATATTTCTACTTAGATATGACCGGATGCGTGTCCGTAAAACCGCAAGCGACCACATATTCAAGGATTTTAAGCTGAGCAAACATCTGCCTGCACATAAGGGGGATTGCTAGTGGCACTGCCCCAATCAACACTGCCCAAAGCCTTACCGGCGTTTGTGGAGTTATCTGATAAGATCTGTACTTGTCAGCATTAGAACAGGCAGGTTAAGATAATGAATAGTACTTTAAAAACACTTACATAGTATTTCTTGTCGACGTAATGCCACCAATCGTTGCTGCGGAACGCATTATCCGTCGACTGACTGACCGGGTCATTCCAGCCTGTATTGCGGGTATCGAAGTGGGCGTGTTTCGACCAAGAGACATACACCTTAGGATGATCATTGTTGCGGACCCCATTTGGGTCATTGGCAGCTCCAGCTCGAATCTCCTCGGTCGTGAGAGTATTCTGAATATTCCCCCAAGCTAAATTGTGGTAACCGCTATGGGAGGAGAGCAGAGCTCGTGATGGTGCCCACATATTGCTAGCATCTCGAGAGTGGATAACAATCACTCTCTCCCAGTCACTTTAGACGTAAGTAGATATCCAAGATAGTAGAGTGAGATGTGGCACTAACTAGCCATGACCAGTGTCGATAACTCCAATCACCTTGGCGCCATCCTTCTCATAAAACAAATTATACACCACGCGCACTTCGGTCTCCTTGCATCGTTTGAAAGTGTAGTAGATTGGAAACTCTGGTCCCGCATTATGAATGGCCACTCCAGGCTTGCGACATCCGCATCCAACATCTGGATACTCACATTGTGCTGCAGCAGGGGTCTTGTGGTTGCTGTCATACACATCGCTTGAAGAGGGAGAACCTCCAAAAGCCCATGTTGGGTAACAGGGGGGGTGGTTAAGAGCTTGGCCAAAGAACCACATGGGAGCATAGCGATCTGCAAGTTCCAGAGCCCCGTCATTAAGAAAGCTTGCCATTTGGCTATCAGTAATCTGAGTGACGGCTACTGTTTCGCTGGCGGCCCAGACGATGCTGAGAATATACCTGCTTTGGAGCCGCATCACGAAGTTTACACTGCAATGTGAGACGAACTCTTAAATCAAAAATAAGTCGTGTACCTACAATAGCATATCCAGACTCGGTGATTCATCTTTTATTGTTAGCCGGGGAGCAATGGCCTCTTAAATGCTCGATGTGCAGCTGTCACATTCTTCACCCTCATCCCTGTGCCCACAAGAGAAGGGAAGCTGACCAAAAGAGGGTGACATCGAGCAAAATCAAGCCGGGGACTTTCTCCAATAGTCGTCAGTAAATCACTACTCGCTTGGTTTCGATTGAGACCATGCAATCAAGGCCATCAAGGCTATCATGTGGGCTGGAAAACAGGGTCGGGATTGGTCAACTGATGGCCGTCCCCTTATCCCAAGCCGGTATGACTCCGGACGGGATGCAAATAGTCTCATGCATGTCTTTGATTTTGCTCCGGATATCATCTTACATCTTGCCGTGCGGTTATATTTCTTAAAGATTGCCTTCCAGCTGAACAACTACAGTTGGTTTCTACCCTAGTGGTTTACGTTCGATGGTTAGGTAGGCCGCATTCTAATATATTTCTTCAATAAATTTCGACCGACCAATGAGATTACGCACTCTGTAGTACAGTGCGGAGATGCCCTAGTAGTATAATCGGACGTCAGACGAAATACCACCTTTGATGTATATAAATAAGCAGGTGACCTTAATCCTTGAACCCTTGGTTTCGTTTTGTAATGTACATCCTGATGAGAAACTGCAACCACCGGTCGAATAGTTTGGTCGTGCTGTGTGCTGCCGTTGTATGGGTGTGTCACTGGCATTGAGATGCAGCTATTTCGCGTACGTACAAGTTAATGTTGCAATAAGAATGTATTACGCGAGGAACACTATCGAGGAGGGCGATCTAGTTTGTGACTGCGGTGAAACGTCAAAAATTTGCAGTAAGAAGCCCTCCATCCGTCCCATTTCTGAAGTCATGTCCCCGGGCCGCGTGATGAGTCCCGTGCCCAGCTTGCTGGCATGGTGATCACAGTAAATATGGCCCGTGGCTAATTTCTGTTCCTGGCCAGCTAAGAAGCTTCATATACTCTGCGTCCAGCGTAGCTTCTCTGGTGCCCTAGGATGTGAATATAATTTAGTCACTACCTCAGCCTTTCGTAGTTGCCTTAGCAAACCTTTCCTCAAAATATAATTAACCGAGAAGAGGGCTATTAGACTTCAAGTCTCGAAGACCCATTCAAAACCTCGACATTGTCAGGATTCTGTTGTAGCTACTGAGGAACTTTCCGGAGCTGCCAGTAATCAAGTAGTGTCTGTTTCGGAGCTTAGTGCGGCTTTCAAGATCACGTCACATATAGATATTTTCAGACTCTGAAGGGTTCTGAGCCAGAAAAATCAAATTTCCAAATAATATATATACATATACATATACATATATTCAATCTTTTTCTTATATCAAGACATGAAAAGGAGTAAAAGCTCTCATGTTCTTGGTCCATTATCGATATCTTTGCGCGCCATATCCTGTAGTAGATTCGCCATCTCATCATGATCCTTCCTCATAGCCAAGGACAGTGGCGTCAGACGAGAATTGTCCTGACACATCATATCAGCTCCCTTTTCAAGCAGTAGCTTCACTATTGCTTCATGATCTTCCATTATGGCCAGGAATAGTGGTGTCCGCTGTTGATTATTTCGCGACTCGATGTTAGCCCCCATCTCTAACAAAAGCCTCACTATTGTCTCATGACCCTTCCCTACGGCTTGGAAAAGTGGCGTCTCATGATAGATGTCCAAGGACTCTGTATCAGCTCCCTTTTCAAGAAGCAGCCTCACCGTTTCCTCATGCCCACGCACGGCGGCATGTACCAAAGGTGTTTGATTTTGGTCATCCTTGGCCTCTATAGAAGCTCCATTCTCTAGCAAAAGACTGACTATTGATTTTCGCCCATTGCGTGCAGCCCACAATAGTGGAGTCCAAGATCCCTCGTCCTGAGTCTCTATATTAGCTCCTTTTTCAAGCAACAACTTGGCTACTGCATAACGGCCTTGTCGTGCAGCCCAAGATAATGGCGTTTTATGGTAATCATCTCTAGACTCAATAAAAGCCCCATTCTCAAGCAGTAGTGCGACTACCCGGTCATGATCGTTTTTGTCAGCAGCCCATGAAAGTGGAGTTCGGCCACGCTGTCTATCCTTGGAATCCACTTCAGCTCCCTTTTCGAGCAGCAGCTTGACCAGCAGTTCATGACCATTCTGCGCAGCCCACGACAGAGGAGTACGACCAAACGTATCCTTCGAATCAGCGTAGACTTTGCCAGACTGGAGTAATAGTTTTGCAACCCCATAATGGCCATTTGCTGCTGCGTACGAAAGGGGACTTCGTCCGTCCTTATCTCCCAGTCCGGGCTCAACATCATTCCTAGCCAGTAGCATCTTCACAATAGCTTCTTGCCCGAATTGTGCGGCTCGCGATAATGGTGTGTGGCCGCTGAGATCCCTTCCATCAGCACGGACGTCACTTCGAGTTAGCAGCAGCCATAGCATGTCGACATGGCCCTTTTCTGATGCATGAGTGAGAAGTGCCTGTCCATTTTCATTTATCCCATTTGCGTTTTTCCAGTTAATCTCTGTATCGCAACAGGCTTGAAGCGGGTTTGCTAATAGCTGTAGATGAAGATCACCTATCATGAGTCTGGTATCTTTGGTCTTCTGCCTTTTGATCATTATCCGGCTTGCCGGACGGCGTTGTTGAACACACAATCTCCTCAAAGGATATTGTGATGGTCTAAGATCTCCTAGATTAAGGCGTTCGAATCTTTCGCAGTGTATCCTTTGAAAATGTTGCATTGTTAGGAACGAATCTCGCAAGTAAATTGCAATTAGTCGATTTTCCTCCCCCATATTTCTCTCTGTGCAATGCAGAATAGCAAGCCCTAGCCCTGGATGACCTATCCCTATGTATCGGAGCTCCAAATATATTCCCTTACTGCTTACGGTCAATGGTCCATCAACTGTTGTGAACGGATTGAAAGGGACAATATTTGCACATTCCCTAAAGGCATCAGGAGATGTTGCTAACAACCCGCCGTGATTCTCCTCTTCGGATTCCGATCTCCAGGCAAAGATACTATGGTCATCTAGCACCTTCATGATTTCTTCCTGGAGTCTAATAAAAGCATTCTTGCCTTCTCCATATATTGGTGGCATATTAATTCCGAATATCCCCATCAGACAATATGCTCGATCTTCGACCCTTGTCGTCTCCCTCCTCGCAGCCCATGACATCCGTTGAGCAACGCTAGCCACCTCCACATCATCATCCCCGGCCAAGATACTAGTAGGGATACTAGTGATCTCCGATAAGATATCTCTCAGGCTCTCCTTAGTCCCCAGCTCATTCCACTCTTGATCAAGAAAGATAACACTTGATGGAGCGATTAATTCTTGAAGGGTCCATCCCCGCGTGAACCATCTACTCTCTGCCAGAGGCTTCAACGGTACATCTGCAAGGTATGCATAGCAAACTTCAGCTTCCTGATACCAGCGATACATCGAATTGAGGGATTCAGACAGCTCCGCACTACTTGTCTTATCGATACAGCAGGTGTCTATCCAAGCATGTCCGTATCCGTGGGCTCTAGCAAAGGTACAGCAATCTTTGACCTTCTTGAACCCTTTCTTATTGATCACGCCGGTTGTTATATCCTGGAATGTCACCTCCATCTCATGCCATGTATGCGAGAGGATCGCATACGGCGGAGGCTCACCGAAGAATTCCTCAATGATGAAGTTGCCCGTTTCAGTCGGTGTCGTATTAAGCAAACGCATGATTCAAGATAATAACGAAGCCTTTCTTTATCCTAATCTAGAATAATGAAAAACAGATTACAAGGTAGGGATTTGAGATACAGAAGCCCAGAATCCGGGGCCTCATCGGGCCCTGGTATTTTAAGACCACATGCATTTTTCAGTCTGATTGCCAGCCCTTTTAGCGGGGCTCTCCTGTTGGTACTTTCTATCCCAGCAAGTTGTAGCATATCATCATCCCTAATTGGGCGACTTGCGTCCGGGCGCTTAAACCCCGGCCCCGATGGGTCTCCATATGCAGGGGCATGAATCTAGGGACCTATGTGGGTTTGGAGGGGTCAAGTACTCGTTACTGACTTGAAAAAAAAAGGTACAGAGAAGCGCTGATAGGTGGTTGTGGATCTCGATTGGTGATCGTGGTCAAGAGAAAGACAAGTAGCTGTTTTGACTACCGCCGACGAAGTATCGAAATATACAAGATCCTCTAATATGTTCATTTCATTTTTACCCATTTGCTCGGGAAACTACACACTCAGCATTCATGATTTACCCTTTTTCGGATTCCCCGAATCATCCAAAAGCTCACTACTCTCATCCAACTCGGACCACTTCGGCTTCCCATCTGGAATCTCAACTGCCCGTCGACTATAGAAAATATGACACCTACAAGCCTAGTTAGTTTCTTGAACACATCCCAAGCTTCTTTTTTTAAAAAAAAAAAATAAATAAAAATAAATAAATAAAAATAAAAAACCTACCCTACTTCAAAAGCCTGAATCCATCTCTCCCTCCCCTCATGCGTCCCCCCATAATCAATAGCCGCAGGAAACAAAAGACAAACATTCCTCCCCTCGTCCATAATCGGCGTGCGACAGAACGAGCACGACACCTTAGTCGGAAGCATATACTCCCTCGACTTTTCCGTAGAAGAATAAAACGCCAAGCCATCAGCGCCCTTGGTGAAAGTCAAGTCGGCCTTGTGGAATATAGTGGCCCATTGGAACGGGGCGCCTTATCGGGCTAGGTAGTTAGTACTCGGTAACTTCTCAAGTATATAATTTTTTTTTTTCCCTCGGGCACGGAGCAAAGCAAGAACGATGCTCTAGTTTCCAATTAATCACGCACCGTGCAATACCTGACACCCCCGACAATGGCAGTATTTAGACTTCAATGGTTTCTCCCGGTTTAGTTTGTACTCTACCTGGCCGCATTGGCACCTTCCGATCCATTTGACGGGGCCGAATTCCTCGTCTGTTTGGATTTTGTAGGGGGCGCGGTGTTTCCAGCTTGCTTCGTTGGTGGTGCCGGAGACGGGGTTGGGGAGGGGGTCGCCTCCGGCTGGGACGTCGTCGGCCATTCTTGGGGTTGTGTAGTAGTTGAATTTGCGGTGATTGGGATTGGATGTATGGATTTGCTTCGAAAGAAAGGTTCGAGGTCTTAAGGGCCGGCAGATTGAAGGGGCACGAGCTGCAGGTAGTTTGAGTAGCATGCGGTCAAGTAAAGTATTGGTGGTAAGGTTTGGTTTTATCACTTTATATATATATCAATGTCTATGATATTCTATCCTACCATGATCTGAATTGAACTGCTACGTAGGTACGCCACCAGAAGCCGGGAACCAGGGATGATGTCATCGCGATGTCAAGACCATACCATAGTAGAGTGTATGGTATGGACCATGGCAATCCTCATCTGGGATTTTGTTATATAAGTGAAGCCCTCAAGGGACAGCGTTGCCCCAGCACTTGGACTGGGATCTTTTCTTATGTCGGGGGGTTGCACGTGGTTTGTCACTCAGGCGAGAGCAGGTGTCGGACTGGGCATACCTGGTCCTGAAATACCCTTAATGAACTAGTGCCTAGTGTAAAGGGCAAGAAAGTTTGAAGACTTTGATGATTGTTCAAAGATAATCACTTGACGGTTCTCATTTGGTAAAAGTAACTAGGGCATACTCCTAGTAGTATACTAGTATGTGTATGCGTGTGAGATGGACATGGCCCACTCTCCGCTCAATATATATAAATTACGAGCACTAATGTACTAATGTACTTTGGAAACGCATCAGTCCACTTCTAGTATAGATCCGCTATATGAATGCCAACGAAGCTGGTCAAAGAAAGGTAAAAAAAAAATAGAATTGGACACGAGCGTGATGAATATTTCATTAACATATGATAGGAAGATCTGCGAACTATTCATAGGCGATTGCGCGGACAATCCAAGGGTCTGAAGTGATGCCGGATTTAAACACGAAATTAAATGAACTTGGGGCCACAACATAGACGATAGAGCGTCTTAGGGTATTGGATTTTAAATTACTCCAAGAACAAATGAGGATCTGATTGGGTTGAAGCAGATGTAATACAGTAATACTACCACCTTGGTTTGATGATCAAACACTAGAGTATTATTAGCCTCGGTCAGTTAGTAATCCGCGGTGCAACGGACTTTTGGAATTATGGGGCACACGTCGGTTCAGGATCGAGTCTAATTAAATCCATGAGAAATGAGAACGAAGTTTCATGTTTCTTTTCAAGATGGGAATGTTGGATCCCTTCGCTGCCATGTTGCCTTATTACCGGGAACTGGTTGATGATGGAACGAGTTGTATGGAGTGAGACAGGAATCGAACCATAGTGGTTTCGGTAGTAAACAGGAGGTTTTCTTTGTCCTGATAAGAAACGAATGAAACTCACCTTTTGACAGGCACTTATCTCTGGAAACGGATTAGCCGTGGAGGAAGCAATTGGCGGAATCGAATCACAACACTTTCCACTCAACCCTTCAATTACACCAAGTTCCATCTCCACTTGATTCAACCAACCACCGACTTCTGTGTCTCTCTTCCCCTGTCTTGGCAATGCGTTTTCACCCTACGTAGTGACTTCGCTTCTTGGGTGGTTGATAAAAATAAGCATCACAGTAACCATGCACCTATCACTCTTCCCAATCTTCTTTGGAAGGCTGACATGATTGACCCTCCGCTGCAGGGATTTACTTCCACGCCCCTCCTCCAGGAGGATAGAAGGGACAAATCGAAAAGAAGAGAGGTCAGAGGAAACAGCCGCCAGATTTCTAAATTGGGGAATTCGTCGGGCGCATGCATACAAATAAAGTATGTATTGGCATTTTAGTTCAGTGTTGGCGCTGTGCTTTGATTTCGCTCTTTTCATTTAATATTTGGTGGAGGTTCTCCCCGTCCCCACTTGGATCTCTTTTCCTCCTTCCAATCTCTCATCTTCCTCTTTCGCTTAGCCTCATTCTCGCCATCTTAATATTTCTCTAACTGCTAACCTCCCTTTCCCTCTGATTTTTTAATTCAAGCCTTTAGTGTTTCATCCGATGTCTTTTCCCTTCGCCTAAGCAACCACCATGGGTTTTCTGAGCCGCCTTCGCAAGCGTTCGAAAAGTTCCGGCCGTGCGGGGAATGCGGTCAGTTATGAGCATCTCCGCACCAACCGCGACGTTGTTGTTCCTCCAGTGCCGGTCATGGGCCAAGATTATACCAAGAGGCTTCCGCGACGTGTTCTAATCCGCATTTTCTCTTTCGTTTGCCCGCACGCCGAGGACAACAGCTATGATACATCGGAGGAATCCATGACGGAGGATGGCTGTATGCTTTGTGACATGCGCGATCTCGCGCACTGCGCTGCGGTGTGCAAGCGGTGGTCCCTGGATGCGGACGCTCTACTGTGCGCATTGCTTCTCTGCTTTTCTTTCTCTCTTTCAATCGCTGACTTGGGTTCTTCATCATTAGCTACTCCAATGTCCGTATCGATGCCGTTCACTACTGCGAACTCGAGGTGAAGCTGTCAGCAAAGCGGAAGCGCCGCTCCTTCTTCGACAAAAATGGCGATCCCGAAGACGCCCCTCAAGCTCGCCTCACACTCTTCATGCGGACCGTTCGGCAATCGCAGGGCTTGGGGAACATGGTGCGCTCCTTGCGTATGCCTTATATGACCCGCGAGGCGAGCAAAGCGGAAATTGCGCGAACGATTTCCGTGTTGCCCAATCTCCGCTATGTCGATTTACCAGTTGGCTTATTTAGTGATGACCCCTCGTGTCTCGCGCTAAAACAGGAGATCATGGCCCGTTGTCCGGATCTTCGTCGGATGAGCTATCGTCATGGGTCAGAGGGTACCTTCTCGCAGTTGCCCGGCTCACACCTCTGGGGAAATCTGGAAATACTAGAATTGTCAGGGCTCCAAGTCGAGTCTCATATCCTCCGATTCGGGCTGGGCGCCTTTCCTAACCTTCGTGACCTGACGTTGGAGGATCTTCCCTGGCTCGATGATTCCGCATTCATACAATCTGAAACCCTCCCCCCGTTCCCTGCAGTTGAGCGGCTTACCCTTCGAGATACCCCGAATGTCACGGCAAGCGGGCTTGCCGCCTTTTTCTCCCTACCTGAAAACCGAACGTCGTTGCAATCATTGACCTTGTCTGCCACCCGAGTTCTTCCATCCACTCTACATCAGATCCTCTCTGCTGCACCAGAACTCCGTGCGCTATCTGTGATTCAGGAAGTGTCGCGGTCATTTCCTCCAGAGAAAGTGCCACCGTTAGCTTCTAGGTCACTGGAACTGTTGCACTATGAGATATCCTCCCCACCAGGCTCTCACGGTATGCCGCCGGTAGCAGGCTCGTACTACTCTTACTTAGTTTCATCGTTGACGTCGAACTCCCTTCCCGCTCTTCGCGACCTTTACGTTCGTGATGGGGGATTCCCTGAGGCACTGCTGCTTGCCCCTCCACCCCGTCTGTTCGGTGGAGGAGAGAGTGGCCCTCAATTTGCCGGGGGCATCCTGTCACAGCCGCTGAACGTGTATAGTAAGGGCTTGGACGAACTGGAATGGAACTTTACTCCTTATGAGCCACCGTCAACAAGAGGCCGACGAGATAGTACCACTCGACCGGTCAGTTTCCACGACGCTCAATTGAGTCGTTCTTGGGGTGGCGATTCGAGGAAGAGTGTATTGGTTGGCAATGGCTTTGGCGGGTTCCTGGCTGTTCCAGTGGATGATGGGCGCCCGAAGAGCAGTGGCGGATGGAAACGCGAGAGCAGAGGTGATCTATGGCGGTAACAGAATTAGAAGTGATCTTTATTGCTACTGTGTTGACAGTGAGACTATGTGATGGTGTTATAATGAGAATATACCCTTGATTCAGGTATTCGGCGTGATAGCATTTTCTCACGTTTTCTTTGTACTAATTTCTCTACAAATTTGAGATGAGCGTTCTTGCCCTAGTATAAGATATTATTGTTTCTGCCCACTAAATTATCAAGAATACCCAATATATTCATCTACAACTACTCGTAGTATTGTGTGTCTTGAAGCACCGCACAGCTACTCTAGACAGGCCAATGTTAGGTCTTTTGATGCCTGAGGAAATCTGCTATCACTGACTGACTGGCTGAGACGTGAATGTTTCTTCTATCTGCACAATCCTTTCATCCCTGCACCCTGAACTTCACATTACTTTCTATCTGACTAGTAAATCACTATCTTTTATCTCTCGAACCTTTTAGCACTTGCCGGGATTTCTTTCTAGTATCATTTTTGACGCCACAGCCGTTGTCCTCGAGTATCCCTTGCGACCCTTGTGCATTATGGATATGATTGACGAAGATCCGGAGCCATTAAGCCCAAAAGCGACGACAACGCCAAAAGACAAGACCCCTTACTGGGATGCTTCCTATCGCAAAGATGCCCTACTAACTTCAGTTTCAAAGTAAGAGGGGGTAATGTATGTTGTATGATTGCTCGCTGATGAAGGATGAACCAGACTTTTGCTGGATTCCCAATATAGTGACTTCACCATCCTCTGTGGTGGCTACAGATTTCCAGTCCACAAAGCAGTTATCTGTCCTCAGTCAGAATTCTTTGCCAAAGCAATGAATGGTTCCTTCTTTGTTCGTTTTGGCATTCATCATTCATAGATCTTCAACATTCCGCGTCTAACTGCTCAAAGGAAGCCAAGTCGAACGAGATCGTACTCCCAGACGATCCTCTCGTTGTCCGAATGATGCTCGACTATTTTTACAAGTCCGATTACACATTTTACATGGATTATGGCTTTCCTAGCTCTAAAGGCATAGAAGGCGTAGATCTACCTTCGGATATGATTGGTATGTTTACATCTACAGGACACAAAGTGAACATCGCTGATAAAACGTTGCCCAAAGATCGTCTGGATTGCTGTGAACTGTCTCTCCATCTCAAAGTCATTCTTTTGGCATACCGTCTCCTTCTCACGACATTTCGAAACCTTGCCACTCGAAAGTTCTTTCAAGTCTTATATAAAGCATCCTTTTCTACGGTCTTTCCTCGTGCTGTTAAGGAGGCATATGCGGCAACGACAGGTCATCATAGGTTAATTCGGAGGAATATTGTCACTTTCGCTTTCAGAGTATTGCACGGCCAGTGCCACAGATGCGATATTGGCTACAATTTTCCAAAGCACATACTGGACGAATCACCCGAGTTTACGCGTGACCTAATGGAAAGGTGTATTGACAGCTTGGTAGAGAAGCGGCGAGACAGGAGTGCAACTGAAGCTTGAGAGTCCGGTCCGACACAAACAGGCCTTTAGTACATGCCTTGTTGTGCTCTATTACTCCTGCTTAATCATCCCCGTTACAGATAGTATCTCCTAAGTATTTTCTTAAAGACGGAATTCCAGCAAGATCATGAAAGAATGAAGGTGTGTGCGTACGGACCTCTAACATGGACCAGTATTTTCGTTAGACCGAAGCTCGATACTTCATGTGTGAGCCACTTCATCAGCACGGCTGTCCGACTACCAAAGCAGCAGCATCATGACGCTGCAATTCCACGCTGTATTCACCCTTCACACAACCTAGATCCTCGCCCGTCCAAACATCGGTTACCTGATGTCCACTATCCTTCCCAGCGGAGCCACCCAGCTCAGGGATCTCACTCCATACTGCAGTCCGGGTTTGGTCACTGTCCTCGGAGTTCAACATCAAGACCAGCGTTCCATCCAGGGTCGAAGATGGCCCCGACCAGTATTCCGCCGGATGAACTGGATCAAATGTCCAGTCAGGGTTGTATCCCCACTTGTAAGGGTAGGCCGGTCGACCGAATACCGGGTCTTGGTGGAAGGCGAGTAAGTATTTGTTCTTCAGGATGGCGACATGTTCCTGTTTGATAGAATCAAGCTACTTTCGTCAGCCAGATTCCCTGGTCGGGATCGGATATGAACTTACAGGGGCTCCAATGATAAGTGGAGACTTCATCACAGCCCAGAGAGCAAAATGAGCCCTATTCTCTGCCAACGTCAAGTCTCCATTGCCGACCTCTAGCATGTCAGGATCTGGATATCCCCAGAAATCGGCATAGTTCATGAAGAAAGAATTCTCGTTGGCAATTTCGGCAATGCGGCTCCAGTGGGCTGTTAAAGTCAGACAGAGTTTCGCTGGATGACAAATGGCATCAACATACGAGTGATATCGCCCGTCGTCCTCCATGAGTTCCCCGTTACATTGCCCCATTCATTCACGTCTGCCTGGCCCCAGTTACACAACGAATAGAGGATAGGTCTGTTGACACTCAGCAAGGCATCGCGCATAGCCTCATATCTCTGGGCAGATTTAGAACGGCTCCAGTCGTAATCGGCCGGTGGTGGGTTAGGATTATCGGGGCAAGTTCCATTGGGAAATTTCGGTCCATTGGTGTTATCTGGCACACAGTGGGTATATAGGTCGGTCCAGTTAGTGGGTACGCCGCAGTTGTCATATTTTAGATCTGCTCAATGCGTCAGCTACTTGGAGATTCGAACAGTAGCAGAGATGGGTATATACAATCAATGCCCCACTCGGCAAAGCTCTCAGCGTCGACTTTCTCATATCCCAGACTTGCGGGATAGCCGGCACATGTTTCCGTACCGGCACCTATCTGGTTAGCTATTTCTACCAGCCGATGGTTGTATATGGTTACTGACTGCTATAAATGCCAATCTTTAACCCCATGTCGTGGATTTTGGATGCGACACCAGCAATGCCGTCTGGGAATTTTGTCGGGTCCGGAATCATACGGTTCGTATTGGGATCTCGACGACCTTTGACGGACCAGCAGTCATCAACTAGCATTATTAGCATGCATATAGTATGGTGTGATAGACATACTGTTAATATATTCATAACCTGCATCCTTCAAGCCCAAGTTGATCGTTTCTTCCGCCGCAGTCAGGATTTTGGGAGCATCGATGTTGCATGCAAATGCATTCCAGCTATTCCAACCCAATGCAGGCAGTTTGCCCTATGCATGCCTATTAGTCACCATCAGCTCTAAGCTAACGACAAATCTTACCACGCCATCAGGCCTTACCAGGGCCAATGCCCTGGAAAGCAAAGAAAGCACTGCGACTAAAGCAAGGAAACACGGCATTGGGCCAAAGATGCTTAGAGAACCTCGCGCAGGGAAGTCTGGGGATTGGCAGCAATTGAATTGTACACGTTTTGCAGAGGTATTCGGGGTATTTATATACCCTCAAGCGGGGGAAACCGTACCAACCCCGCAAAACGAAGCAGCTCACATCGGGCAATTTTCCGAAGAGATCGAACCATACGAAAGTCAACCGGTGAAACAACCGGAGAGCACGACGTCTCTAGCTACAGTGCTCACCCCTGTATGTTGCTCTGGATGTACAGATTCCTCTCCGAATGGAGTAATATCCGTGTCCGGTATAGGATAGCGTAGGCAAGCGTGCAGACAACGTCAACGTACATCTCCAGCATGACTGATCATACATTCTCCCCATCGTAATGCCAACAGAAGACAAAATGTCAAGATGTAAAAATATTATTCCTCAGGTATCTCTCGAACGTCTCCACCTCCACATCAGGGAACAAATCATTATGCACCTGCCCAGGTGGCCTCCAAAATCTTCCTGGCCCTTGTATTCCCTTCACCAAGATCCAGAGGTCGTCCGGGAACACACTTCTTTCCCTTCACCTCCGGATGGTCAATTGTCTTGACGATAAATTTCGCCAAGTCTTCCATATGCGTGAAGCCTATCTATGCATCTGCATTGCCGACAATATGAACCTCGAAGAGCTCACGTGCTGCAGCTGTCTTCTTGCTGGATACAATCTGTAGGTAATCCTCGATGCTATTGCATATTTCTCGGCCATGAGGACGATAGAGGACTGATTACAAACACCTGCCAACACATCAAGGTAATTTTGGTTCTCATGGAAATGTGGGGTAATACTAAGGGAATGCCAGGATACCACCGTCTCGTTTCGAAGTATTCTAGTTGCTGTGTCATTGGTAAAGTGGGTTTAACATCATTCCAGGGGTCCCTCCCCTTGATTCAAGTTCTCGCAATTTGATGTTCATATTAGTCAGTACTTTAGATCAATAAACCTGTGCTGTGTTGGTAACTAAGGCTCGACCGGGCAAATATAGAGCTTCAGAGACAATATAAGAGTATAAACATTTGCGCCGTTTTTGTAACCGGCTGCACTCCCAGCTTTCATGTGTATGCAGTACGGGCCAGACAGTAGACTCTTGCAAGGTATTCTTTATCCTTTGTTTTGACAAGGCAGGCTCAGCAGCAGAGTGAGTGTTCTCCCTATGCCTATGGACTCCATGATTTCATTTTTCACATCCCGGAAGATTGAAGATATTTTGTGGTCAGCTTCTGGCGCAGAATGCGGAATATGGGTTGATGTTTTTGCCTCCTTTTCCAAGCGACAATCGAGTAAACAGAGTCGAAACGCATAGAGTAGCCGCGGGATACATTTTACCCGTAAGTATAAGTTAATGTTAGTAAGCTCCACGGGAAATCACGCCTTTATTAGGTAAAGATGAATTTCCAGACTATATTCACGCCCTATCTAATATATACATGCACAATAGTATCAAAATTTAGTATGACCACCACCTGCCTCAATAACTGCACGGCACCTTTCAGGCATAGATTTCAGTAGATCTCGCAGAAAATCAACTAGAATAGTATCCCGGGCCTCTCTAAGGGCTATCCTTAGCTCTGGTAGTGTCATATATTCAGGGAAATTTGCCTGCAGTATGGAATTGAACAATTAGATTAAGACCAGGAGAGAAAGGAGGCCTTCTAGTCATATAGAGTCTACCCCTCTCAAGTGCATGAATAGTAGATTGAGCACCATGGCCTGGACATCCTGTACTAGTTCAATATAAGGATTGTAATGGATATACTCTGTTATAAGCGGACCTATATATTGAATAAAGCTTTGAGCATTTATTGGACCCCATTCCTTCTCCCAGAATACTATAGGGGTCTTTAGTAGTTCCATGAAATGAGCCCCAAAGCATCTATCCTATCTTATGTGAGCGCCGTTCAATAACGCGGTCTTCATGGAAGGCCTCATCCTTTCGGTGAGTAACCCATGTACGTATGTGGCGACCCGGATTTACTCATGTTTCATCAGACATGTATAGTTTCCCATTGACTAAGAGTTCAGTTAAGGTGCTCTTATGCCCAGAGAAGCCGTTTCTGTTTAATCTCAAGGGATAGCGGCGGTTTACTTCCGGCAATATATCTTCGACAGCCTCTAGAAAGTAAAGCTGATCGGATTACCCATAGAGCATTAGACTGCGCCAGGAACCTGGTTTGGGTTCAGATCTATCTAGAACCCATGACCCAACCCATAACCCATAATGGGGCCCCATTGGGGCCCCATTATGGTAAAAATCCAACTTTGCATAAAACCCAAGCCTTGGCGGTCATAAAACTGCTTGGTTATTAAATTAATTGGTTAACTATACCATAGTACACAGCAGCGTAGCAATCTTTGGTTAGATATCGGCACAACCACTCTAGTGCACCAATATCTTGACCCCACTGGCTGAACCCGTAGAACTACCGCGCGTATCGATAGAATTCCTCGGGCGAGAATAGTCCGTTCACGGTAAGATTTCGTGGATCACAACGGAAGATTATAAGAGGTGGATATCTCAATCCTGAAAAGTTTCCTTAAGAGTCTAGCTCCGTTTAACGGGGAAAATTGGGCTTATAAACCTTGCGTCCGTGGCCGCCACCGTGTCATGTCCTGTGAAGATCCTGGTAGGTTCAATGTTGGGATACTATTGTATACAGGAAGTGCTAATGGAACAAGAACGACCACTCCGTCGCATTAATAGAAGAGGTCGCTCTTCCTCAGATTGCTCAAAATGCCATGGTACGACTTGTGCCAGGCCAGATGAGTACGCCAACCACAAAAGTAGACATGCACCATAAATACCTCTATATACCCACTATAAAACCTAGCACTCAGCAATAGAAAGAACAACTAATCAATTGCACCGTTAAAACATCAGATTTTCAGTATTATAGTAATGATAGATTCTCCCGTCTCTTTTATAGGAACTTGCAAGCTGACGGCTTCGCCGAAACACTACGTCTTCGCTCTTGCTGATCATACCGCGCCCAGTTGCAACGCCGCCACCACTCTGGGTCCCGGATCGTAATGGTCATAACCCTGCACCCAACAGTTTTGTAGAGCAGGTACTCTAAGGCGGATAGCTTTGGCCCCCAAATAAGCGGAGAGGATCATCCTCGGAATCCCCACATTGAGAGTGCATTTTCTCCACCGGACGCTGGCGAGCGAATACTCCGAATAGTAATTAAATGACTTACCGACATTCCTGTTTGGGAATAGCTAGCCAACAGTACTAATTATGATGCTCGTCTGTTTTGTTCTACGGCAATTATATATATCTCCGGATCCTAGACCCCTAGATGGTATAGTGATACTCCCTTATTCAGTTGAAATTGTGGAATAGATACCAGGCTAATGTAGGCAAAGGTCTTGGACTTAGATATTTATCGGTTCAAGACAAAAGAAGGGTTGATCAGCCTATTTACTCTATTTCTATATATACTATTGAGTGCCGATATCACTTTTCAAGTTCTTTCACAATCAATAGTAAGCTTTTCACGCCAATGAAAGGCTATAGCTATCAGCTGAGTTAAGAAGGGGAAAAAAACAAGTAATTTTTATAGATCAGTATAACTGTGGGTCTGTATCTTGGGGTCCGTTTTGCTCTAAACATATTAACTATGGAATTCTGGCTAGGCCATAGCTTGGTGGATTGAATATAAATACCCCCTTGTTGTCCTTGCAAGGGCTTCTAAGTAACCAAGACAAAACAAGCATCTAAGTGTGAAGTATAGCGAACTTCCTCAACCATTTTTATAATGCGTCTTCTTCAAGCGCTGATGCTTGGTACTGGCCTTGCTATGCAGGCTAAGGCCTATGAACGTACGTCATCCAATTCAATTCCCAGATTGTCCTTAACCATATCTTAGTCATATTCTACGACAATGTGAATGACTGCAACGCCAATGACAACTCCAACTACAAGATCTTTGATGGAAACTCCGAACAGTGCATTAACCTGTTCGATGTCCCACCTTCAGACGCTTCATGCTCCCTGTATATCAACGGCGGGGCCAGCTACACCGCCTGTACTAGTGATAACTTCCGAGGCACCTCGGTCTACCTGAGCGACCTTCATACCCAGGTCCTTGGAAAAAACTCCTGCTGGAGCTGTACATTCTACAATGAGCGCGATTGCGAGGTTGAGACCTATCCGCCGATTACTACAGACAAGTGCAACTACAGGGGGGGACACGGCCTTGCGTCATTTAAATGCGTAAGTACCTTGTATATTGAAGGCTGGTATCCAGGAGATTGACTTAATAAATTCTATCTAGGGCCCGAGTTCTACCATTGGTGGATGCTAGATTCGGATAGTTTGAGAGAGTAGCTTGTTGATGTGTTGTTGTAAGTAATGTGGTCGATTGAGTGTCTGATAACCAGACTGCACGTCTGAAATACCGTTTGCCCTACTTGAGCCGTTTACACTATTATTCCCATCTAGCGGTGGGGCCTGAAATTGAAATCGGCTGAAATTTCAGATGCTTGAAGTGAAATTAGGAATGGCCATTGGAATAGAAATCACTAGTAGAATATATGGGACAATGTAATTTTAGACGGGGCTTTGGTTTTTATGGGGGTTTTATATAGCAAGGTCTTTTTAGCCTCTTTAGCTTCGGCACCTCGATTTAAAGGAAGATTAGAGCTTCGCTTATCTTCGGAGTCCAGTGGAGTACCCTGGTGCAGGAGTAGTCTGACTACAGACCTATGGCCACTCTGCTGCATATAATTGAGGTGTCCGACTATCCTCATCCTCAGAGTCCAGTTGAGCACCCTGGTCCAGGAGTAGCTTAACCGCAGACACATGGCTATTCTCTGCTGTATATGACAGAGGAGTTAGTCCTCAATTGTCTTTCGAATTCAAGTCATAGGCCTTGATCAGTGACCAGAGAGTCGAGGATAACCCGGAATAAGCTGCATGGTGAATCCCTTGAAATCCTTGAGCAATCCCTGGTAAGCACATTTTCTTCCACCAAGAACTTCCCATTGGGTCAGCAGGCAAAACTTAGCAGCACATGATATCTTCAACATGTCCAGGAAGAGTTGAAGTGAAGGCTGATGAAGCCTTTTGCTGCCCATCCCGTTTCGGATGTGGTCACAAAAGTTCTGACTTGTGTATTCCAAAAATGGATTCCTATTAATCGACAATCCAGTAGTTCAGTAGTTGAACAGCTACTAGAAGCAAAAGTACCGAGGCTTAGATACCTCTCACATGCAGCCCAATGTCCACTTGTGCATGTGGGAAGTAGTCCGAACCCTTCCGATCAAAGTAGTCCTATGCAGTGTAATGGACCAAGTCAATTGTTTGACTTTCCCTTGTCAATCCTTTATCAGTCTAATGCAGGAATTGATCATCTTGGATCGGTCAGTTAAACATTCTTCCGGGATATCTTAGTTGTCTGGTTCTAGTTTATCAATTGCGACTGCATGTTGACGTTCTATGAGCTGTAACGGACTGAAAGAATACACAACCTATGAAATAACCCGCAAGGCAAGCTGAGTAGTTAGTGACAATCGGAGTCTTCGCATTACCTTGTCATACAAATCATCTATTTACACAGGTAAGCTCTGTAGAGACTTTTTAAGAGCTTATAAGTTACCATTTGCTTCTAGTAGCTCGATGTAGAGCTGGGCTATCAGAAACCTTTATTCTGGTATCAGATATTAATCTTTGTACACTCAATCGCAATCTCAGCTAGCTCACATTCCGTCCGACTTTGATTCAATAACTTCCATAATATTCTGCCGAAGCTTTGGGTCTCGTTTGCAGAATATGAGAAGGTTATTACTTGAGTCAATCCTTTCTTCAATAGAGGTCAAATATCTGCTTGACTAGCGCGTATTTCAACATAAGTAGCGTTTCCAAGTATCCCTCTTGGGTCATCAATATGCCTCTGAGGTATACAGGAGATGTAGATTGATAATAGAGCTCTTTAATTGGCCAATAAGCTTGGTCCAGAACAGTCCATCATATTTATCAACATACTCATCCAAGGTATCAATGACAACATATATTCCCGCTGAGTCTCTAGTTAATGACTGAACTGACTTCAGGCATTCTTCCTCCGTTAGTGCTGTTCCCTTCCCATGATGTCTCTGGCATAATTCGGAAACACTTTCTGGAATCGCTTGTTTTAGCTCAACCAAGTGTCAAGCAATAATACGATGAAAATACTCCAGACTTTGTACTTGGCTCGACTTGTAATTGCAATATACAGACGCCAGGCTAACATCTGGAGCAGGTAAATCAGACTCGAGGAAGTCAATGACAATAGAACTATAGTAGTTGTTAGCCTTCTTTTTCAGATTCAACTTTATATATGGAGGGAAAAGTTTTTGCGCTTACTATAAGACAGTCTTGCCAATGCTAGCTGAGCACATTAGTATTTGGATTGTTTATCACTGTCAGTAGCACTTACGACAGTCTTGATACCAAAGGATTTCTCTGTCACTTGTTTTCTAATTAAGAAATCTAGAATCTTGTGTAGCCACTCTCTTGTCTCGGGCTGTTGTTGTTTCAGCACGTCTGCCTGTTTTAACCAAAAGTTAACGGGACACAGCCAATCAATAACCTCACGAGATTTATTGTCTATAAGTAGAGAGAGTTAGTTATATTGTATTCAAGCTGTTAAGAGATATACCTAGCTTCCACCGTATAATCAAATCAACCTTTTCTACTTTAGAAATCTTGTCACTAAACAAGAATAGTTAGCAGAAGCCCGTGCTTATAAACCTGAAAACAGAACATACATATGTAATAATGCATTGCGAAAGAAAGATTTGAGCGTGATTCAGATACATCGGTCTGGATGTTGCGTAGAGTTTCAACCTTGAACGGGTATTTCATTCTGAGTATACCGTATCACCTGACGCCTGATTTTATTGACAGTTTTCAAGCTACTATAGCTCTGCTAAAATGGCTTCAATTCAGGCAACGTTAGCAGAGATCGAAAATTTGGAAGCAAGCGAAACGATTAATTATACCAAAATTGCCAAGGAGCATGGTGTAAGCAGATCTACGCTATCTCGACATCATTGTACTATCTAAAGGCAAAAGAGTCTTTTCTCGTCATAAATTTGAGTAGGGAGGGTATAAACAACGCCTTCAGGATAGAAATAGAGAATGGAATTGGAATACTACAATTGCTTATATCTCTGCAGATGGGAGCTGTCTTTCTCCAGACCTTATATATGTATAGTATATCTATATAGCCATATCTTGAATTAGACTTCACCAGATTATCCTATAGATAATTCCTCAGATGAATCCACCCATAGATTATCACCCCCGTACTTATGACGATTCCTGATTCTCCCAATCACATAGACCAAAATCTGGGGGAAACAAGACCCACCTAGTGCGGTTATAATCCTGACGGTGCTTAGGTATTATTAGGGTATTGATGTCCGTGCTGTATGCATGTGTTTTTTGGTCTACATACCTTGGGAACTTGTTCACGATGTGATATTCTACATATGTCGAGTCATCGACGGTATGGGCAATGGGATTTATAAGGTGAGTCTGCAATAGCTATCTTTGCATACTCTAGATACATAGGATCTATCCCGCCAGACATGCAACTATATATCACTGGCTTTTCACTTCTTACTGGGCCACTTATGTCAGTGTCTGTGACTGAGCTGATGTCACCGCTAGGGTGCGCGAGTTCGTGTATATTAAAGGCCAACGGATGAGATCTATTGCCAGTTTAGTCAAATGTCACTGGATGACCATGAAGATGGAAGCCTTCTAAAGATACCTCTCGTACCAACGAGATAGGGAGAAATGATATTACATGATACTTCGAAGAACGACTGAGACAGATCCAACCGAATCGACTGAGGAAACGGACTTACTTGCAGAGCTAGGTTATAAATCTGTCCGGCTGTGTTGTATCGATACTTGGCAAAATATAGGACAGCTCAAGCTGGATGACGACCTCCCCCCTCCCCCCATCAATATATTTTAGGGATGAAGGCCTTGCAATCGCATTTTCTAGGGATGATAAGTGGCTTTGTACAAAGCAGGGACAGATCCAGGTCGCTTCTATCGTTAACACTGACATGAGCCCCACAGGAAGAGGAATTGCCCCGAATGGAAAGGAAGGCTGGAATCTGGAGGGTGGAAAGCAGATTATTCTGACCTCTTTCTATTTCAGACCCAAGTGGATGTAATGTGTTGATCCTTCAATTGCTCAACACTATTCGGTTGCTTTGGTAGGTATCGATCGGTCGGCTATGACAGTAGGCTTGGACAACATGGAAAACAGGACTGTATGAGAGCTCTGATGGTCAATTACTACCCAGCTGGGATAGGGTCCAAGTACGGCTGAGCGGACTGGAAGCCCTATTCTTTCCACTTGGAGATCGTAAGTATTAGAGTCATCAGTTAAACTGTGGAAAGTAGTAATGTGTCGTCAGACTTGCACCCCTTAGTCCTTTAAAGATGCTTTATAATATCGTCACAAAATGAATCATGACCTACTCCAAATTCCAAGTGCAGGAGAATACACAACTACATTCTAGCCATCGAAATCCATTATGCAAGCTCCTGCGGACGAGGCTCCGACTTCCCAAGCTCATATCTAACATCTGTTTGCGGCTGCTGCACTCCCGACATTAACCCGGTACAAGATTGCGAAGCTGGTACACTGTGCTGCGATGACCTCCGCCGTCGGAAATAAAACAACGCGCCCGCTGCTGCAAGTAAAAATGCACCAACCCCAACCCCTACTCCAATCCCAGCTGCAGCGCCTGCGCCTATCTGGCTGCCGGTAGAATTCACGAGTGGCGTAGACGTAGCATCTGTAGACGGTGCATAGGTCGGGGTGGCAGTAGGAGGCAGATACTGAATCGTAACAAGTTTGCTGGGAGCTGGAGCAGGGAATCTCTCTTCGGAAAGATTTGAGCAATTGGCCTTACCATCACTGCTATATGTGCAACAAGCCCAGAGCCCCGTACTTTCATCATAGGCTATGATTGATCCAGGTTGAGCGCCTATATATACTTAGCATTATTGATGTTGTAAACATCGTGGTTGAGAAATTACCACATCGGCTCATGCATGCGGGGTCCTGGAGTGTTGGATCAGTGCAATCCGCGGTATAGTATCCCTGGTCTGAACTGCGTTTATAGAAGTGGCAGATGCCATTACTCATGCAATAGTCACCCTTTACACAACATTGCACATGTGGATGCGAGGAATTCTGAATGCCGCAGGGCAAATCCGCGTCAAAATTGGAAGAAATCCTGCCCGAGTGTAGCGAATAGCATGACATACTGGCTTAGATAGTGGCTGTGTGAAAGCTCTTCTAGAAGATGAGAATAAGAGGGGTAAAGCTAGGGTTTATATGTTTCGTAGCGCCCGGGGATAGGAGGGTGGCTATTTTAAGCGCCCTGCAGATGTACTAGTCATGTATGTACTACTTAGGTGGAGTCACCTCATCTGCATGAGAGGTCCATTCAGGAAATTATCCTTGTATAATCTGACCTCTAGACTACTGCCTATTTATCGTTACTAGCTCACCTGTTCGTGCAGCTACTCAGAAAGTTCAGGTAGGTAAACTCATCCAGGATCACGCGGAGTCTCCCTAGCTCACAGGGCTTGCAAGATATCTGCTAAGTTCGGCAAAGTCATCCACGTTTTTCTCCGGTCAGTGCCCAGTCCGAGTTGCTGAATAATGACTGATACTGGTCAAAAAATGTTGTAGCAGGAGCATATCCACCTGAAAGCTCGTCACTAGGCACCGCGGTGGGAACCGTCCATGCGCGAATAACAAAGACCGAAGACGCCATCCCCAAAATTGTGCATCAGAATCACTTGGAAAAGCGTTCGCTTGCATAGACGGAGCTAAAATATCTGGGCCTGGCTACTGAGACTCTGGCTGATCCTGACCAAGGGGCCCAATGGTAAAGCGGCCAGGAATATAGGGCT
Organism: Aspergillus alliaceus; assembly: GCF_009176365.1. Classification (NCBI taxonomy): domain Eukaryota; kingdom Fungi; phylum Ascomycota; class Eurotiomycetes; order Eurotiales; family Aspergillaceae; genus Aspergillus; species Aspergillus alliaceus. The sequence continues at coordinate 137,770 of NW_022474705.1, forward strand.
CTTGTGAGAGTGGCGGATTTAACAGAGGCTCCGAGTTGGGAAATATTCCATCGATACGAGTCTGTAAGAGGGACCATGTTTTCGTGATCTGTTGCAGGCGTTCCGTTTAGTATTTCTAACGTCTCGTGTAGGCCAGGTGGCGGATTAATTTTGCCAACATCATCACTCGCGCTACTGAGAGAAGGTTAACTTTGTTCACACATGCTGCGAACTCCCCTGTTCCATATAGGTAGTGTAGGGAGGTATAAGGCATCCAGGTCAACACCTGCAATCCTTACAGTTCATCCTTATCACCTGAATAAGCTCAGAATGTGTCTCGCTCAGGTTAGCTCCAAGTACCACCTACACCGGCAAATCCACCCCATCATGGACTCACTGCATCTTGGATTTCTCTCCATCATTTCTTTTTCTTTTTCTCTCTCCGAATGTAATTTCCAATAGTGTAATACCGCTAGACATCCTCACATACCCTACATTTAAGGATGTATCTGAGCATCAATAAAATCTTGATAAAGCGCACAAAAGCTATACAAGCGCCTTCACAAAGAGGAATCCCAGCGTATATCTCGGAAGGTGTATCAGTGTTCAATTGGGGCACCTAGGACAAAACCATATTAGACAAATGACGCGCTTTTATCTCTTTCACCTCCATCTCCTGTCAGCTTGAAACAATCAAACAATATGACTCAGCGGGATTCATACATCTTCCTACCAGTTTCACATCTTTATTCTAGTAATTCCACATCGGGATAGTCTGGAGTTGATGTGTGTCTTTTCCCCGGATGGGTACAAACACTGTAGTTTACTAGCAGTGGAACTCAATAATGTTCTCAAATAAGCTGGTATCCCGAAAAATTATACGTTTATTCTCAAGGGGTTGAGAGCATACTTTATAATAACCAGGCCACAGGAAACATGACATTACCCACCCGGCGTACATACTTGCTACAGCTTGAATTCCAAATCAGTATCGTAGAACATTTTCATATCGCATGGTAAATTTTGCTCTATGATATGGAAAGAGAAACCATGAACAAGCAATCTATTGCTAGTCGGTCTTTTGTCAGTGCATTCATAGTCCCATTATGCATGGCTAGCACTACCACAAACAAAGCCTCCTTGTTGTTATCGTTTGTACATATCTACGTAAGGGGAGAAGTTGGGGGAGTTAGATCTGTTGTTCCAATATGGGACAATGGCTACGTGTAAATAACTAATCGAAAATATTCTGCTTCAGGATGCCCTGAGGCAAAGGATATATTTATACTTGTGCATCAGTTGATTGCTCTTTCATACTACTCGAGAATGGCTGGCTTTGGGAGCCTTATCAATGAAATGATGAAACTTCCAAATGAGAGATGAAGCGTCCTGGAAAATGGTCAACCTCGTTTCTATGCTCTTTATGAGTGAACCCTTGATTACCAATCATATCACATCGTCGAAGAAACAATGCGCTTAAATTGACACCGAGTATGAAAAGGGCATCAATCCGGATATCTGTGCAAATGTTTGCTGATCGATAAAAGAAAAGAATTCATGCGAGGTCACTTGTCCTACTCGAATGGTCAAGTCATTGAATTGCATGACTATCAGACAAAGGGCTTGTCAATAATCTATGTAAGATATGGTGATAGACAAAACCGCTGGAATATAATAATGCCATACGTAGCTAATTTCAGCTGATCGAGAACCTAGCAAATTGTAAGCCATATAAGTATTTAAACTCCTGTATCTGCTGGTTGCTGTGGAATTATTCCCGTACTGCTACGTATCTCGTATCATACAAACAACGAATTGCTCCAACTCGGTCGACAAGTCAACCTCGAACGATGATGGCTCCATCCTTGGACGCTACAATTTGTACATATTCCGGAAATCAGCTTCCGGCAGCGATGAGTGGGGATTTATCATGGAACCCTTAAGCTACGGAGGACCGTGGATCGAAAACAAGTTCATACCGGCTAGGGAAGGGTGAGTCTTGAGAGAAACTTATGCTAGGGTCAAACATTGATCCACTAAATGCGGTATTAGGGTTACTTTTAATATGGCTCATTCGGATTGGGTCACTGATTCAACAGGCGGCAAAGCAACTTATGTGGGGGTAGTGAAAAATCGCAATGCCTTGGAAGGAAGTCTTAATGAGATAGCGCCTGGCGAGTCAATTAAATGCAGTGCTGATTGGGCTGGGGTGGCTCTTAAAGGTATCGAGAAAGATATTCGGTATGTAAATCACTACATGGAACCTAAGAAGGGATACAAAGCGCTTTTGAGACGGATGCTATGTCTGGGATGAGTTTTTCATCGTAATTATATTTTTTTCGCTGATTAGGCTTCAAGCAGTATCAGGCGTGAGTACAATCCTGCCCTTTGTCCTATTGTAAGTAAATAGTTAGGTGTACACTATTCTGTGAGAGGCCGTTCGGCTGGACTGACCATAACAAATAGATGAACCTCTCCTAGTACTATAGGAGTAAGATAATAAGTTACCACCACCCATCTAAATCCTCTATTATCACAGAAAGGCCAGTGAAATATATGAACTTCTGCTGGTTATATGAGAACCCATGGGATTTGGAACGGCATTCAATAAAGTTACAAACTTTCAAGCCTTCCGATGTTGCAATATCGAATTCTTCTATACCCACCGCATCTTGGACTTTTTCAAGTCTCCATCTTTTTGTTTCCCTCTTCACTCCTTTTTCCCGTTTTCTTTCATCCACACGCAGCTCTCAATCAAACCATCCCACTGGATACCTTCATGTGTTCATTATAGAGATATTGGTCACATCATCGATGAATTTTGATAGAGTACAAAGACTTTAGCAGAGTATTTCTCACAGAACGTATCCATGATAGAACCGGCAGACAGAGCAAAGTACTGCTGCTGAAAACAGCCCTAGGGAATCTGTCCACCTAATCGAGAAACCATTAAAACACATAAGAACCATCCTCAACTGTAGGAAATGCCTCTTTTTATTCTTCTTCGTAGGTGAGCCTCAGGTCACAACTCTCTCCACATAGCCAGGAAGCAATTCCATGAAACCGACAATGTCCATGCACAGTGTGTCCGTACAGCTCACTGTCAATCATTGACCTTGTATCATAGAGATACTTTATCTACTCCGGAATTGATAATGATTTAGTGTGCGCTGAATATATTTGCTTCCAATTGGTTTCCATGTCTGTGCAAACTCGAACTTGAAACTCTGAGTTTGGAATTGGCGCAGGTAGAGCATGCCAAGATTGATATTTACTGAACCAGCAGAAGGGGCCCCTATATCGCATGTTTATGAAAGCAATGTGCGTTCGCTTTCCGATGGTGAAAGCTCGGCTACATTGGTTCTCATGAGCAGTATGGGGTACCTTATTCAGCAAATAATAGTGGGCTAGTTCTATAAGTGTTGCATGATTTTCCATTATCTAGAAGATTGTTTCTGGTAAGCATGAGCCGAAAAGTATTCATCGGCATAATCAAAATATAGTCCTTGATGCCCTAGATAAACTATTCTGCCCTCTCTATGTTCCCAACCCACTCATGGTATAACTAGATCATAAACTACTAATTATACTTGTTACTTAGCTGCGAACGCCCCTGCCATTACCCAGCCAACGGATAATCGGATAATCTGTATTGGAATTTAGGACTGTGTTGTTCGTCAGTAGATGATAGTTCAGTCGCACGACGTGACATACTCACCAACAACTGCCTTTGACCATCGCCATACTCAAAGCATGGAAACTTTCTACAAATACAAAGCACTTATTCTGAGTTTCAACTCCAGATGGAGGAATATACCCGCCTTTATCAAGGCGCTTTGTCCCACACGGTGAGAATTTCAACCACCCATAGGGGTAGGAAACAAAGGATTCGCATCTCCCACGATCTCTCAAGTTATGGTATTTGATCAAAGTAAATTAGTAGTCCCAACCATATATAAAATATCTCGCTCTCGAAGAACAGTATATTCCCTCCTCGGTTTATTCCTCTATTGGGCAATACACAACCTATATACCTGTACGAAATATAGGGCTCTATTCAATTTCAACAGGGAGCGTCCTGTCTGTCTAGGAGCTGTAATTCAACCGGTTTACATACTTTGAATGGTAGCTACGCAGTAACCGAATTCTAGCTATAAGCCTCCTATTCCCAGCATCTCGGGGCGCCTACTCCAACTTCAGACATTCTAAAACAATACACCGCGGCAGCTGGGGCCAGCATATCAGGGGGGGTGCTCTTGGAAATGTCGGGTACGTAGTGGCTTCCCAAGGCTTCTCAATAAGGTTGGCCGATAGAGCAACAGGAAGGCATATCGTTGGTCAGTACTATCCGGATACGACTACATTGGCTTCCATAATCTACGCACAGGCGAGAATTACCGGGAAGTATAAAAGCCCTGGAACCCTCTTGACGACTTGATCTCTTCCTCTATATACCATATGCTTGGTGAATACTCTTGACAACGTCTTTACTTATTTCCTTGCTAATGTCTCTATCAGGCTAAGTTGTCAAGTACATGGATGAGTTGCCCCGCTTGCCTTACCAAACGATCACCAACAGGTTTAGCCAGCGGCAAAACGCCGGGCTCAGGCTCCCCATGGACCTACACAATAAGATCGTGGTCTAGAAACTTGAGCATCGTATATAATGGTGTAATAGCACCATTCAGTTGGACTTATCTTCGTAGGCGGTGCTACGCGATTTCTTTGAAATTAATACACCTTTCAAAATCGCGAAAAAAAAAAACAAAAATAGAAACCAATTCTGGATCCCTAGGCTTGAGCCTAAACCAACTGCATATATCCAATGATCTGCAGACGTACGCCTAGGATCTTCCTGCATGGATGCTACTGCGAGACATCATTCTTGGGAAAAGACATAGGAATATTGTGCTATCAACCCAGGCAAGGCAGCTTCTCCGAGACTTAGAAGGTTAGTATTTTGGGTACCCAGAAGGGAAGAACAAGATTGAGCGGCAAGCCGGCGTCCGAGTGTATATACCTACGTCCAAGCATTTGTTCCTGAAGAGAAAGTCTGTGTATCGATTCATGGGACTACCGACGGAGGATCGCATGGGCGGCGTCATGAACTTGATCGCCTTAAGGCGAGCTACATGCATGAACAAGCGAGTCATGCTGAATCTGTTTCTGTTCGCCAATTACGCTTATAGATCCTGAACAGCTGTACAGAAAAGAAAAGACACTGTAGCGACATCGATAGCCTTAACGTCAAGATTATTTAAGAAAGAAAAAAAAATTTAAAAAATACGGAAATTTTTAGTTAAGATCTATTCTATCTACAAAAAGAGGAAAACAAAAGATTAACCCTGAAGAATAAAGATCTAGAAGCGGCCCGGGCCTTATATTCCTTTCTTTTTCCTATCCCTTCCCGTTCTTCTATAGACTTTCTATGTATATTATAGCATTCACTCGGATAAGTTCACTTCTATATAAAGCTTTTTTCGTAGTGGCACATCTCATGTCCTACACTGAAAGGAACCGCTTTGTCGACGATCTTTCAGCCAGTGTAGCACAAATGCGGATGATTCCCAACAAGACCGAATACAGATTCGCAGACACTCGGTTGCCCAATTGTAGATCATCGCGTACCCGATGGACGCGGAGGTCCATTTAATACGGAGTCAGATTTCAACGCTCACCTCGTCAGCCACCTGGGTTGTACGATAGAGAGAGCTTTGGACGGGGAGTCTTTCCGCACAGACCACACATCATACTTTACGCATGCCAATTTTCATACCAGTAATCTGCTTGTCGAAGGTGGACGGCTGAGTGGGATCATTGACTGGGAGTGCGCAGGCTACAAACCGGAGTACTGGGAATTCACCAAGGGAGTATATGACTGTCATTGCCAGCCCGTACTGCATGCGACTTTTTACCGTGCCTTTGGACTCCAGTATGAGCAGGAGTTGAGGACTGAACGGAAATTGTGGAGACTTAGGTACTCTGTTTGGGGTTTGAATCTGCTTCTTCATGAAGGACGAGCGATACATCTAATAGTTAGCTGCCATGCAGAATAGGAATTATGGACTTAAATTACAAAATCGAGCTACCTCATTAATTCATTATTTATTGCATTGTAAAACACCGAACGATTGTACGAAACAAGCTCAAAGCAATGGCCGAATTTCATCAAAAATTCCCAAATGGCAGGCCCGAAACTTCCGACAGCACAACTGCCGATACTGCGCCGTGGAAAAGTAAAATAAAAAGTGATTCCCATTCAACAACACCACGAAGAGACAGTTCGCGGATACAAAGCTATGGAATAGCAAAGTACATCACATCATTGCAGCTACAATATGAACCCCGTCAACACGAACCCTACCAGCTCCCAGCTGACGCCACCTGGTTTGGTAAGCGAACAACATATTATCCTCAGGTAGACTTGAGCTAGAAAATCTGACTTCACTGTTTTTGATATAGTTACTAGGTGCTCGACTAGCATCGGCTGTGCTGTCGCGACTAATGTCGCCTCCGTGCCAGGTCAGTGTCTAATTGCAACCGCTAGAGATATATAGCTAGCCTTTCATACCTTGACGACAATAACCCGGCCATCCTAGAGCTTGCCCTAGATGTTACGCAATCACTAGCGGTCGATGCAGCCTTCAAGGCGGCCGCCGCGCATTTTGCAGACAGTTACTACATTGATGTCGTGGTGAACAATGCAGGCTATTCGCTCTCGGGTGATCCTGAATCCGTTACTGAGCATGAGATGCACGACGAATTTGAACTTCTTTGGTACCGTCCGTGTCGCCTTGAAAGCCATTGAGATGATGCGTCAATCTGAGTCTCGCCGCGAAGGATGGAGTGAGTCTGTCGCTCGAGAGATGCATCCGGACTGGAACAGTAAGTCACCTTTCACCTTGTATAGACCTGAGCGATGACTGATGTATTCGATGTTCCTAGTTCACTTTTGCATCGTCGAACCCAGTGCCGTCAACACGAATTTGGAAGCCTCCGGCAAGAAATACACCAAGCCCCATCCGGCATATTCAGCTGCTGATATGACCGGCCCGGCAGCTTGAGATGTTCGTGAAAAAGGGGCTCCCGGCCGGTGTCGCCTTTGAGCCCAGTGCCGTTGCCAATGCCCTATACAAGGTGGCCAGTCGGAATGAAAAAGTTCCACTGCATTTGCCTCTCAGTGTCACGGCTATCAAGCTCATCACGGTGAAGTTGCAGGGACAGCTTCAGGACCTTAAGACCCACGGCGAGCTGAGCCATCTCGACACTGATCAGGCACAGTTCAAGATTCGAGCATCGTGTAAATTTTGTTGGACTTCATGTATGTAGAGCAAGGTAGCTCCTTAGCAATGATAGATTCTATTTCTCTAATACTAGTTCTATTTGATACGTGAGTACCGCTAGGCATAGATTGCTAAGCTAATGTAACAAGCATCTATGCGCCAACAATAGAATCAAAAGTTGTTATGTAGTGGCTAACTAAAGCTATCTCCCCGGAAATGATTTCATGTATAACATTTCACTTTGCTCTCTACCATAGCCTTATCTATCGGATCTTCACGTCCCGCTCTAGTGGGATCCCAACGGTTCCGATATGCGACTGATTATTCTGAGGCGGCCGGTCAGACTTGGATCTGTCTAGATACACGCAGTCAATTATCTCTATCTTAAATCTGGTTACCAGCGCGGCGATAGTAATTAGAATTTCTTAGCAAACACCCGCCTGGGACAGATTGAGGGCCCTCCACCTGGTGTAGAAAACTTGTCAACAAAACAGCAATGATACAATACGCGCAGTATATATGTACCGAAAGGGAAAAAGGAAGACGTTTTACCATCCATCATGAAATCGGTCTTACCGCCATCATGCTTTAGATGGTGACCAGCCCAGAACTACAATGCAGGATGCTCAGGAGTGCCCCAGGCAGCTTTATTATACTGTCCAATCTAGTTCGGCATTTGAATGAGAGACCCAGGGGTCAAAAGATGGCTATCAAGGTTAATAGACTGGGTGACCTCACGAGTAATGTTGATCGATATATGCAGGCGGAGAGTTTCAATATAGACTGATTGCAACAGCGGCTTTGAGAGCAAGCTCTGGGGGTCGAATCTTCACTCTCCAGTAAGCAGGTCCACTGACCTTACGGGCAGGCATTCTTCTCGCACCGCCCGATATAGTTCCGGATCTGCGATCAGTTCCATCATCGCCCACAGCGACATACACACCGAGTTGGCATTTGTGCCGAATACAAATGTCGCCACTATGCCCGCCGTAGTCTCCAGCGATAGATTCTTCTTCGCCCAAGAAATTAACTCGCGAGCCATTCTAGGCCCATAAAGGGGTTCCCACTCGGCATCAATATCGGGGCCATTCCAGTCGAATTCTGAATTGCCTGCATCAAGGGACCGCCGACATATCCCGTGGAACTCACTGCTGATCTTCCATGGCTTTGGATTCATCCATCAGGACAACCCCACATGAGCTGCAGTGCGAGACGGGCGAATTCCCACATGGCCGGCCAGAATTCCGGGTTCAGCTCGACAATCCCAGACCCCATCAGGACAACCAACGCAACTTCGGCCATTTCCCTGTGAAAGAACCGGAGAGAAGAACCTTCCTCCACTTCCCTAAAGGCTGCTTAGTAAGACGCTGGTTGAAGAGTTCCATATATTTGTCGCTCAGCGCATTGGCATGGTCCGTTCGCTGAAGGTATTCAGGGAAAACGTTCGTCAGGTGATCGGGTATGGTACCGCTGAATATCTGTGTGTAACATACTGTAGTCTAAATCGTACCATGATACTGATACTCCATAGTCGACACCCAATACGGTACGATACAAAAACCCCTTGTCCAGAAGACTATATAAAGAGGCGTTGTTCTATTTCTGACCAATTGCAAAACGCCCCTTTCTTGGTTCTAAAATTGGCTTTTTACCCCTAGGGAGCAACCAAGGATTGGCATTCTGCTGTCACTCCACTGCAAAATCCCCGTCAAATACTGGATGGACGGTTGTGGTAGTGATGTTCCCCCACCCCTTGCTGGGAGGATTAAATTAAATGGTAATTTGAAATACGGCGGGTTCCTTCTAGGCAGCACCATTTCTTCAACCCCAACCCATCCAGTGGATTACAAACTCAGCCCTACGGGGCGATGCTTTGGCCCACTTGAACCCATCGGACGGCAATTTCGGTACCTAAAGCAACCAATAATACCCTTTCTTCTATTCTTGCAGTCTGTACACCGTTCCCCCGGAGGATTGTGAAGTATCAATAATTCATTAATCATTACCAAACTAGTCATGATAAGCCCGATTTAACTGCCACCACCACGTCATCATCTTAACCAAGAATTTCTCGCCGACGAACTGAAACGGAAGAGGCAACGGCCGGTAGAACGCCAATCCCAACCCCTCGCGAATCTGCTTCTCCACCACCTTCCGCCAGTCGACGTGATGCGCAAAATGAAATGGAAAATGATGCTGACTCACTGTCCGGATCGTACAGTCTATCTGGGGGTGATCCTGCAACTCGATCTGTGGCTGTAGAATATGTGGCTCAAGGCTCTCCAGATCGATTTCTAGCCGTAGCATCCCCGTTCCTGTGAACTGTTTCACATGCACTATGAGGTCGTGGTTCTTGCGATCTGGTTTCTCATGGACGATGGCCATGTCGATGAGCACTTCTCCGTGTCTTTCCAGCATATGCATTCGGTGGTCATAGGGTTGTTTGAGATCGACTTGGAAGTGGCCTTCGAAGATGAAGTTACGTGAATGCGCCTTGGAGTAGGTGATCACCTTTGTAAATCGTATCGGTTGTTCGACGAAAGCCAGGGAATGGATGATCACTTTCTGAGCGGAGCTGTCGTCACTGCGTTGGGCTAGGCCAGCATTGATGTATTTGACGATTTGGTCGGCGATCCGGTTTTGGTAGAGGTGCCATACTTGGCCTAGGACGCTGTTTACCCATTCTACGCTCTCACCGTGCTGGAGGATTTTCTGGGCGTGGTATCGGTGGAGTTCATCGCGGATGGCGCGCTCAACTCGACGGATCGATACTTGATATTGCGTGCGGCATATGGCGAGGATGAGGAGTAGCCAGACAAAGCGGAAATGGAGTCGACAGAGTGCCCAGGATGCTAGGCAGCCGACTATAATTAATTTCGACTCCTTGTAGGTTTGTTCGATAAAGTCGATAGTTTCGTTCAGTGTTGGGAGTTGTTGGGAGGTCTGGGCAGTGTGTTTGCCCATGGTTACATCGCTCTAACTATATATTGTTGGGTTTCGGGTGAACTCAGCGGAGTAGAAGACAGTATATGTGATAGTAATGACTCTGGTCCGGGGCCAGGGGCCGAACGAAAGCCATAGTTCTTGAATAAATGCAGAGAGAAGAGATGGAGGGAAAGGCGGTGGTGGAGGGTGATTATATACGCACTTTCATGCACGAGAGGTACCAAATTAGGCAATCATTATGTTATATTACCAATACGGAGTACGTACAAGCCATACATACTACTAGTAGTATTTTGGGAAATTGGTAGTTTGGGGAAATCCTCCTTTTTTCACTGGCCCACCTGACCATCCCTCATTATTTGCCCTTGTCAATGATCTTCTTCTCCGCATTCTTTATGCCCACTTTCCAAGCAGCGCCATGATCCCAGCCCCCAACAACATGCATCCCACCATCACGAACAAATGCGATCTCCTCTTTGTCCGGCCAGGATCGAACAAAAAGTCCCTCGCCAATAATTCCACCAACCCACTATAAATCAAAATCCCAGCGGAGATCGCATCCAGCACACCTTGCACGATCATCGCCCTCTTGGACCCCGGATTATACGATGTCCGCACCCCAAGCCCAATAGCGATAGAAATAGGTGTAGTAAGTCCATACAAAAGACAAAGTGCCCATGGCAGCCACCGACGGGAACCAAAATGAAGCGCCGACATACGCGCCCCGATACCCAGGCCTTCAAACGCTTGATGGAAAACTAACACAGGGTAAAGAGTTGAAAACTCTTCGCCTGTAACGCCAAGGTTCAGGCCGATGATGACGGAATGAAATATAATACCGAACTCCAGGATCAGAAAGGCCGCAATCTCTTGTTTGAAGGCCCGCTCTGACCGTGCCCAAGCCACCTCTTTGTGGATGTCGGCGTTCTTTCGGGTGGGCGGCGTGCCGGCCTCTACGACTTGGGATGTGCTGTCTGTGTCTGAGGAACTGGGCTGCGTGATGAATGCCTCTGTCGCACCGTCGTCTCGTTGGATTCCATACCTGTACTCCACGTATATCTCTGCACCCAGGTCCAGGAGGAAGATCGTTACGACGGAGGTGAGGACGATGGCTGCACACCAGGGATAGTCTCCCCAGTGTCCGGAAACTCCGATGCATGAGTTCGGGCCGATACTGCTGTAGGCGGGGTCCAACAGGTGGACGAAAGCCGTAGCCACTATAACGCCCGTGCCAAAGTATCGGGCAAAGAGGTAAATGTGATAAGGGATCTTTAATCGGGGGGCTCGTTTGGCAATCACCGGGAACAGGGTAAAGAAGGTTGATGTAATGAAGATAACGAAGATAGAAGATATACGGGCCCCCAGATGCCCGTTATAGTCATTTTCAGACAGTGCTAGGTAGCAGAGGACATCTTCTTGACTTGCCGTACCTAAATCGACATTGTGAGCATTGAAAGAAGACATTATGTGAGTAAGGATGTCTATTTGCGATTTAAGATGCAGTGAGCCTCGCTCACTGTAATATCCTAACGCGCATGAGTACCTTGGAGCATATGTGTAATATGCCCTGCAAGGTCCTTGGTAGCTATGGTTACTCAGCGATCACCATTACCTTTTGGACTGAGGCCAGTATACATGACAACCCGACCACTAGTAGCTAAGTTAACTATATGACTGTTGTTTCGTAAGCCGAAGGGTTGGAAGCATTCGTCCCACCTTTATCATGTGAACCAGTTCATATGGTCTTTCACACATGTTTCCTAAACTATACCTGGGAAATATATATCATTGAGGAGACGGACAGGAAGGCGAACGATATCGCGGCAATAACAATCCAAGTATCATTCAACGCTATTATAAGCTGTTGACAAGTTCTGAACGCCACGTGAGAGTCGGTATATCTTGTCGGTTTTACCTAGTGGGGGAAATAGTGGAGTGGAGATCTTTCTAGGGTTACATTTTATGCGGAGGACCCTGATTACCATAAACCTTTTACGTCAAGTATAATGAGACAACCCTGAGTATCTCATTGTTCTTCTCTTCTACCTGTTTGTATTTGCCGTTTCGCCCTTACTAGTCATGGAAACAACGAGAACAGATAAATCCATCAGAACGACCTCTACCGCCTTTAAGTCCTGATTCATAACGATGTCTTTTACTGACTCCTTTTTAGTAGACGCAGCTCACAAACTGAACCACACCACGAGAATGGAATTAGGCAGTGTCTCCGGGGTGAACCAGTTTTTCTTCTCAGAGCGAGTCGGACCTTTCATAGTCATCGATCGTTAGTTAAGACTGACCGTGATTTGGGGAAAATGGCCGGATCCTTCGGAATGTTCTAAAACATTCCCTCATCGGTTGACTTCCAATCCCGATATGCTGAATGGATGGGTTCCGAGAACATCTATATTAAGAGATCGGCATAGGATCCCGTCTCTATCCACCCTATTTCCTCTCCATGCTGTGATTGAGGCGTTGGGGATTGGGTTCCCCCGGTTTGGTGACACCCTTAAAAAGCATACAGTGCTGTGGACCACCTATCATACCTCCTCACAATATCCGGTGTCATACTACCGAAGTTTAGCCACAGCAAGAATTACGAGTCCTAACTTACATGGGACCATTTCCCCACGTCTCCTGTTGATCGAAAAGCTTCATCTCCTTTGTGTCCATACTTCAGCAGTCGTAGTAGATAGTTGGACCTCCCACGCACAATATCACAGCTAATGATGATCGCTGCCAATTAATCTATACCACTACTATGTCGTACTCGTCTGAGTCGTTTCTGGAGCCGTGACCAATTGAGTATCACGAGACCTAGACCGTTGAGTTCATCTCAAACAATTAACGTATGCGATGCATAGTCACACTGTTATCCCTTCCCAGCTGGACCTTAATTGCTGGTATGAGCGGCATTCAGGGCTACGGAAAAAAACTGAAGCAGAAGAGCCGGCAGCTAATAAGGGTTCTAGTCGCGGGCGGGCCAGCTGCTATTCTGACCCTTTCTTCAAGCGCCCTGACGATCTTCCTTTTTCTCCACCAGCAGAATCCTAATGGGGTAATTATAGACATTCCCTGAATCATATGGTTGTCGTCCTACTACTCAGAAAAGCCCATTGTTGGATGATATGATCGTCTCTCTGCACGCTCTATATCCCTTCTTATCATCTGTGACCGTCATTCAATCGATTTTCCGGAGACGCAAAGCTAGAGCTTACTGACAGGAACACAGCAAGGGAATGTGATCGGCCGGAAAATTGCAGTACAAGGAAACACTTTATCTAGTCAGCCGGCTCCCAGTTTCACCATATGGTCCGCTCCATCAATCTCTAACAAGCTCCGCTTTGTGGTTGAATGTCGCTGTGTTCCTGCATATGGGTGGAGGACTATTCTCGGCGATTTTGGGGAAGTTGTAACTCTAATAAATTCAATTTGCGGCATATAAGACCGTAGTCCTATCCAAGGGTTCGTAACGAATTCCTTAGACAGCATCCTCGTTTCTATTTCGCTAATTCGCATTCCATTTGTCGAAAACCGCCGGTACAGTTGCTTCTTTTTGTTTGCGTTTAATTTTCTCGTTGGCCATAAGCTCCGTCGCGAACATGGTCCTCCTCCGCCCTCTCCTGACGGTCACTGCCTTCCTGGGTGCCTCCGCCCAGGCTCAGAGTGTTGTCGGCACCCCATTTGGCTTCGCCAGTGGAACAACTGGAGGTGGTAGTGCGACTCCTGCCGCACCGAAAGATACTGCCGAGCTTAAGCAGTGGCTGTCCGACGCCACTCCCCGCGTGATTCTGATCGACAAGGAATTCAACTATATCGGCACCGAGGATACTTGCACCGACTGCGAATGCTGTATCCCTGAGTCCAACACATGTGGTGACGCCGGTCAGAACGCCATTAAGACCAAGGGTTCCACCTGGTGCGGCTCCTACCCAGCAACCAAGTGTACATACGACAATGCTGGCATTGAGGGCATGGAGGTTGCCTCTGACAAGACCATCCTCGGTGTTGGAGACGCCGGTGTGATCCGTGGTAAGGGTCTGAGACTGGTCAACGGCGTCAGCAATATCATCATCCAGAACATTCACATCACTGAGCTGAACCCTCAGTACATCTGGGGTGGCGATGCTATTACGCTGGACGGCACGGACAAGATCTGGATTGATCACATAAAGGTGTCCTTGGTTGGTCGCCAGATGATCGCTGCTGGCTACGAGTCTAGTACGTATTCTTTCCAGTACGGCTCAGTTACCTTGAACAAACGCTTACGCAATCAACAGGTGGAGGCGTGACTATCTCCAACTCTGAATTTGATGGTCAGACTAAGTGGTCTTCCTCATGCGATGGACACCACTACTGGACTGTGTAAGTAACTGTATTCCAAGAATAGACATCGACAATGGATGCTGATTGTCTGCAGCCTCGGTTACGGTAAGGGCGACCAAATCACTTTTGCCAACAACTACCTGCACCACACTTCTGGCCGCTCCCCTAAGCTCGAGTTCGCCAGTCACTGGCACGCATACAACAACCTCTGGGAGAACAACAGCGGTCACGCCTTCGATGTCGGTGAAGGGGTCAATGCACTTATTGAGGGCAACGTTTTCTCCAACGTGAAGACTCCCATGAACCCGGAGAATAAGCCCGGTTCCACCTTTGCCGTTAGCGCTCAGGACGCCTCGTCCTGCACCTCTGCACTGGGCCGTCCTTGCGCCGCCAACGAGCTGACCAGTTCTGGTGAGCTGTCTGGAAATGACCAGGCCGTATTGTCCAGCTGGCCCAAGGGTGAGGGAGACTCAAAGGTTATGACCACGGATAAAGTGCCCTCGTATGTCAAGGCCAACGCAGGTGTGGGCAAGTTGGGTGGTGGCGGTGCTTCCAGCAGTGCTAGTGTTCCTGCCGCTACCTCCAGCGCAGCTCCATCTTCCAGTGTGACTCCATCCTCATCGGCTCACGCTAGGCGCCATCACGCCAGACGCCAGCATTACTAGAGGAAATTGAGATTCACTGGGCAATTGTTGCCCTGCATGCCCGAGGGATCAAGTCCCTGCGTCAGCTTGACGTCCCTATTGGGCTACCAAATGATACAAAAGGATCTAGTGGCAGATCTCGGTCGCATCAGGTCTCTGAATTTATGCATGCTACGATCTCGCGCAGTAAGGGCGGTCGGCTAAGGCGACGCTACTCTCATCGATCGTCGAAGATCTATCCTGGAAATCATTTCCGTGTAGTTGTTATCCCTTGTATTATAGATCGATAGCTTAGAGTTATTATACATTCACTAAATCTCTCTGGGTCAAAATTTACTTTCATGATTGTGTCGACATGTATCTGTACCATTTCCCTCCAGCTTGGCTTTCACCTATTCATATATATGTGATAGATGATTTGCTCATCAAACGGGGTTTTCTTTTCTTATTTTCATTCAATTTCTGTTATTTTTATTGTTATTCTCAGTAGGACATACGAGGGATTGATACGTAATATTCTTCGACAATGAGCATGTCTTTTACTGGGCAGGTGATGCCCTCGTGACTTGCAACCTTGATGGACGTGCAGGACACTTTTTAATTTGTGCAATAGCAAACCATTCGGCAAGACCCTCCCATTCCTTCAGGATCTGCGATGTGAGTCCCTTGTGTGATATCGAATACCAGGATAACCACCTATGCAGCCCTTCATCGTAGGCATTAACACCATTTTTCAAGTGCCCCTGCATGAAAACCGTTTAAGGTAACTCGATACTCAAGCCAAAACTTTGTTGAGCGCCGGGAGTGGCCTCTATCATTCCATACGCGTATCTCGCCATTTCCGGATGCCTCGGTTGCCTGCAAGGAGGCGTACCGTTCCGTTCACTACGATGTTACCGAAGGGGAGCGGCGGCGTGCTTCTTGAGATCGGGACAAGCCTTCGGGATGATCTTGATCAAACCCCACTGCTTACAAATGCCGACCATGCTTAAGATGGATTCTTTGTGTGCTGGTATGTTACTCCCTTTGGAATGAGTCGCATATACTTCGCCCTGTTATATGGCCTGACTGAAAAGAACGAAGAGCCAAGCATTACTACCGCCTTTGGCGATGATCTCCAAGAGGATAACGAACTAAAATGCCGATCTCCTGCAAGTCGCTCAAATGTCTGGCCCTCGAGGACACCGGACCCTTCCTCCCCCTGATAATGCAGAGGACTATTGGAGAAACTTTCTGAAGATGGAACGACACGGGCAGTAGCGTTATACACTGGCATCCAATAGCGTTCAAGGTCTAAACGCACTTTGGACTATTCTGCGCCAATGGTCGTATGCGAAGAGAGGCATAGGCAGACCTTTTTCTTTTTTATTGCTACGGTGATATGTCACAAGCGCCGGAAGTACTGTGTACATACGTACAGTTGGAGAACACCAACGATCCACCGCGCCACAGGCTCAACAGCCCTGCAATGACCCATTGCTTGTGGAAGCACCTACATCCTCCAGAGATAATGGTTTTAGGATATGCGAAATTCCTCGCATCTCTCAAAAACGGAATGCATATATAAGATAGCCTTTTCTGGAACCATGGGTCCAGAACCACTTCGAGCAACAGAGCGCGGGATGACTGACTTGACCTGTCTTGCCTGTCAGGTCTAGTCGTCATTTGGCCGATTGATTCTATTGATTCTCCAATAATCTGGCCATATCCACCAGTGACCGTGCATGAAGGATCCCTACTAGCGTACGACCTAAAGCCAAACTTTAGGCCCCCATCCGCTTAGTGACTTGCCCCAATGGCCTTCCGCGACTTTCCACGCCATAATACCTGGTCCGCAACTCGGTCGTTTGAAGAACAGAGCTTCTTTCCACCGAATAAAGCTTTCCCGAATTGTAGCAATCCCAATACCATGAGCAGTGAGCATGGCGACCGGCCGAACAATGATCAACCGAACCCGACTCTGACAGCTAAGCCGGGAGGGCGAAAGAAGATCCGACCCACTTATTCATGCTTAAACTGCCACAAACGCAAAGTCAAGGTAATTTCCACCTTCCGAGAGTTTCTGGGAAACCGTTGTATTGCAATCGAACGAACCCGGATTGGGCTGACACATGTTTTATGGCGCTTTGACTAACGATCTCTAATCCATCTTGTTAGTGCGATCGGGTGAAGCCATGCGGTGCTTGTTGTCTGCGAGGAACGCCCTCGGAGTGCGAATATGGCACCAGCAAAAAGGACCGACATTACATTGAGCAATCGTCACTGATCGATAATCTTATGCAAACGTGTGAAAGCCTCAAACAGCAGCTCGCAGAGGCTCGTCGATTGGCCAACCTTCCTCCCGTAAAGGCTGAAGAAAGCGGCAGTAGTTCTTTATATCAGATTAGACCCAACATTGATGATGATGACGACGACGACGAAAGAGAGAGTGACCAGGCAAATCAGCCGGTGCTACCTCAGCAGGTTTCCCCAGATTCTTCCGATTCTTTAGGGCCAACCCTGGGGGATAATACTCGGTCTCCGAGACAATGTATGTTCTCTTGTACTTCCGAGCTATGACCGTAAAACCGCTCGCTGTGATTGGTCTCTATTTACTATGCCTCAATCATTGACCATGCTCTATCTAAAGCTTCACCTATGTCACTGGCCCGCCAGAAAGCAATTCTCGATGACCCGGCTCTTGCATCGACAGTGATGGAATTGTTTGTCGACCGACTGATTCGTAATTTCAGTCCTGATGATCACCGGAAATATGGCGGCACCATTGCATTGCGCGAAGCTTCGGAGATGCGGATGATTTCGCCCATGCTGTGTAATGCCTTTGAGGCTGCGGCGCTTACATTTGTCGGTCGGCGCGAACGTAACCGGTCTATCGAACTAGCAGGACATGCAAAATATGTCCGCATGCTTCGGCAACTTCAAATTGCTCTATTCGACGCAGAGAGGAACAAGTCGACCGAGGTCCTCGTGGCTGTATTATTGTCAACTATCACGGAGGTGAGGTCACAGACCTTGTCTGGGGCTCGCTATACTCACATCTTTCCAGGCTTTCAAGCAAACCTCGAAAGACTCTATTTTCCGACACCAGCTCGGCGGCTTAGAGCTACTGCGATCGAGATCAGCTTATCGGCATCGCTACGGGATAGAGCGATCTCTCTTCGTCGATCTCCGGTTGTATTGGGTATGGCCGCAGATCCTGCTACAATTGCTAAGAAGCTAATCTCGAACACCTCAGGTCACGGCCGCACTGGTACATCGCAAGCCGACATTCATGGCCTCTAAAGAATGGCTGACTGTTCCCTGGGCGGGCGACGCTCCCGCCAAGGATATTCTACACCATCTACTTGACATCGCAGTGGATATTCCGGGCTACCTCTCCCGGATCGATGAATTTTCCGCCATGTTAAAGAAAGAGGCCGACTGCACGTTCGAGCTCACTGGGATGCAGAGCTCCATCTGGCAGCAAGCGACCGAGCTGCAAACGCGTCTAAATATGTGGAAGGCGTTTTACGCCGACACATATCCTCAAGGGACCGCGTGGGAAGTGTCTGACAATGAGTCTGCGGACGGCTTCCCCATCTTTCGATGCCGTAACCCGAGCACCATGTGTGTCACGGTCGGCAAAGTCCTGCACTATCCCGATATTCTCCTGGCCACCTCAATGTGCTTCTACTGGGCATTGTCACTGGTGGTCTCGGCCACGGACACCGGTTTCATCAGCGTGCTCGGACCGCACCAACGCTACCAGTTTGCATGCGATATCTGTCGCAGTATGAAATATTACATCAATAATATCCCGGGCTACCTTATGTCTCGCATCATGTTCGTCCTCCGTACTGCCTTTGACGCATTTTCGCCCGGGATGATCGAGAAGGAATACGTAGCGGAGCTGTTCCAGTATATCGGGCGCAAGTTGGAGTTTACCGTGTTCTCGAACAAGTGCACGTCGTCGGCCGTGAAGAGCAAGTTTACATGAAGCTGGCTCGCGTACGTTTCGCCCGTTTACTTTCTTTGGTTATTCTCTATGTTATGATGAATGATGAAATCTTTGAACAACCAGCGAATTGGCACTTAATGGGTTGATTGTGTTTTCTTTGCAAGGTGTCTCGGCGAGCAGTCAAACTGCCATTCCCATAGCATTCCATATTTATATACAACGGAAATCCAAGACACGAGATAAAACTCAATCAGTGTACAGAGTACAAACACACCCAAAGCGTTACATCTGGCTCCATACCTGGACGCAGTGCGCCGGAGATAGCGCCGAGCAACACACAGCTCGGATCACCGCCGGTCAATTTCTCCCCGGTCGGTCGGCAACTATCTAGTAGTACCTTAGCCTCCAAGGCACGACAAATAGTAAACCCCCCTTCAGACACGACGACATAGGCCTGTCCATCCCATCCAGTACCGAACTGGAAAGTGGGAAAAGGAGAAGAGCTTAGAATCCAACAAGAATTCATCACTGGGAGCCTGCCTTGCCCTAGCTCGTCTCGGCTAACATCCGAGGCATTCAAAAACGGGCAAAAATGAACCCGACCCCCAACCCTAAATAAATTAAATACCGCATGGCACTTGGCATTATCAATCTCCGATCATCATGCCACGCCCACGCCATCACATCCTTTTCAATCACCCACGCAAACAAACGCCTCCCTCCCGACCCCCGCCAACGGATCAAACATCTCCCCCATCCCGATTGTAAACCCCCCCTCAGGATCAACAGGCAACCAATTCGACGTAAACCGCGTACTCCCATCCGGCATCTCCAGCGGCGTCAGACTCAGGCTCGTCTCAGAGTCAGAGTCAGGCTCGGTGGATCGTCGGCGTTTTACGCCGCCAGAGGAGGCTACTAGTTCTAGTTCGGGTGGAACGCCGAGCGGGGATGGGGAGGCGTGCGATTGTGCGTGCGTCGGGGCCAGGTCCACTTCGAGCTTGCGTTTGTTTAATCCGAGGGGGGTTCGGGGCGTGGTGGCCCAGTCGTCGGGGGAGGAGAGCGTTTGGCTGGTGATTGTGGTTGGGGTGCTGCAGTCGGGAGGGCTTGGTGCGTAGATTGGGTTGTGGGGGGGTTCGGGGGAGAGAGGTTGCGGTTGTGTGGTTGTCATGTAGAGGGCGCGTTGGGTGGCTAGGTGGGAGGTTGAGCGGAGGAGGTCGGTCAATGTTGTTGTGGTTGTGTTTTGAGGAGAGGGGATTTGGGGGATGCTTTTGTTTTTTTGGTTGTAACTTGTTAGTTTCTTTGTTTTGTTTTGCAGAGACACCCTGGATCAAATAGAGACATTGATACGAACACAGACTACTTAAAACAAGGAAAATGAAGGGGTAAAAGGAACAAGGCAAGGAAAATAAAATAAACATACCTAATCCCCTCATCTCCAAATCCTAGATCTAGAGCCAAATCCACCGGGTAATTAAATCTAAACTCATTTGTCATCGGTGGTGAGAAAACACCCGAACCCTTTCCCATCCCCGGTTCTATCCCACTCCAGGGCACCTGTACCTCGTGCAGCATGCCTGCATGCGCGAGTACATCATTGAGGTCGCTGAAGTCCGTGAAGGGGGTGTCATCTTCGTAGGGGTGCATTTCGGGGAAGATGGTGAGAGGGATGGAGTGTGTTGTCGAGGTCATTTCGTCTTTAAAATATTTCGGTTCTGCTCGTTGAGATTGTGATATAGATCGCGTAGGTGTAGGTATGGTATAGCTTTCAACCCGGAGGAGAGAGGAGATAGAACGGCCGCGTAGTAATTTAATACTTGGGTCGACTCATCGTAAACATATAGGTATGTGTGTCGTAAGTCGTCAATTGATCCCCACCAGAAGTGAAGCAATAAATAGCATTGGGCAGCGGTATAGAATATAGACACAACAACAACGTAGCTATACCCAGCACCATTAAAGCACAGTGAATCAAACACAAATAGAAAAGAAAATAGAAAGAGAGTAAAAAAGAAATCACCACCCCCGGGCCCCCGACTTTTATAAAACAAATCCCCAGAACCACATCCACAGTCATAAGAGGTCACAAGTAAAGCTCCATCGATAAATAGCCCCTAGCAATGGTATACGCCGTCCCATCGGCAAAATACAAAATGCAACGATTCGTCCTCGGAGCTTCAAAGTCTATCTCCATACATCGGGGCCGTTTTAATTTCCGCCGAACAGAAAACTGTGACAATCAGCTGGCCATGTGGTAATGCCTTTTTCTTAGTTCAATTTAACCGACGCGATTTGGGTTTTTGAGTTTCCCCGGATTTTATGTGCCCCGGGAAGGATTTGTTGGTTCCTGTCGGCTAGATTACAGGGGCTTTTAACCGACGCCAATGTTTGAGGTGTCGGCCCGTGCCACGGGGTACAGGGTACAGGACGGAGGGTTGTCAGTCTGGGGTAATGGCGGTTGGGATGCATTGCATGATGGGTAACTTGGGGTTGGGCGTCTGGGGTACGGAGTTTTACTATTTTACTACCCTTTCTATCGTGCGATTTTGTTTCTAATCTAGATCTATGATTCTATGGTGTTGTGCTGGTTGTATGGGGAATTTGAGTACCTGTGCATATACGAAATGATGGAGACCGCTTTACTAGCGTTAATAACGGGTTTCCAGCTATAGACAGGGAGCTTTCGGTCAGACAAAGGAGAATAAACTCACAGCTCGTGATGGTTTCCATTGTCACATCATGTGGTGCGGTGTTGCCCTAGGTAGCTATGACTTCTAACTAGTTGGCACATGCCCGTGCCTAATGCGTTTGCACCACTCATAGCGAGCATCGTTACTTTTGACGGATCGTTTCTCGATTTGATCTTCTGAAGATCTAGAGGTGGGGATTCCTGAATGCTATTTACCCTTTTAAGCGAGTGTGTGTTTTGGAAGGCCTGTTAACCGTTGGCATCAAGCATTATACCCGCCTTCTTCTAGCCGTCCAGGGGAGTTACTCAATGGAATCCACAATATAATTCCCATTTCGGAATATCGATTCGAAGATATAGAAGATGGCCAGAAAGAAATATAGCCAGAATGTCATTATCTACCGAGTCATACTAAGATACATGTACAGATTGTCAAAGTACCCACAACATCTTCGAAGCGAAGTATATACATCCTCGAGGGGCGCAATTCCTGCTAGAGACGTGTCTAGCTTCCATACCCCTTAGAGAATACGGGGAATGACGACACGCAGGCCCTGGCCGCATGTTCATCCCAGAGCGGAGGTCCACTCACACCCTGGATAGTGCAGGATTGAGCTCTCGGGTCTAAGATCTCACACAATGATAGGCCGGGTCGCTGCAGGACCGAAAACCCTATTAAAATCGGTATGCATGCGAGCCCTAGCTTACAGGGCTAGTCCAGTCCCCTTTCGAGTCCATCGGTAGAGGGCTAAAACTGCTTTCCGCCGGTGTCGGATTTCACTGTGATTGACAGGGCGCCCGCGCGCCTGAGCAACGGCACTACGCATCACTTGCCGGAAGTTTCGTTGATATTCGGTGTTGAGCGTCACAACGCAAGATTCAGTGGCTCGGATCATCACTTCACACGCGTTCAGAATACCTTCGCCCGCTTCCTTTTGTAGACGTTCGACAATTAACAGCAAAAGAAAACTGCCTTGTAATAGCTGTATGCCAAAGAAATACGGCATAAAGCTAATATCAGGGTCAAATCGGAGGATCTGATTAACCGAGTCGGCTGCATCTAACGCGTGGGAGATGGTAGAGGCAAATGCAGGGGAGGACGTCCAGAAGTCTTTGTCTTCAATCAAAGAGACAGGGTCCCACTTGCCCACCAACAAAATATGCAGAACGTGCACCAGATACGACGCATAAGAGATCACCGTGTGGGTATGCCAGGAATACGCTTGGGCGAGGGCGGGATCAACCGTATTGTCCGGCTTAGGGGGATATGCGTAGGAGAGTGGGGCCTCAGGATCCGATGCGGTGGTGGCGAAAGTCGTTAGACTGGCTTTGTAGATCTCAAGCTGCCGCAAAACCTCATTGACGTGTACATCCCATGCATCTTTCCCGTTCAGTCGAACTCCGAGAATGGGATGGTTCCGCGCCTGATTCAGGTCGATCAGCTCTCCGGTAATGGTCATAAGTGGCAGAAAAAACCCGAAGATAGAATGGTCATGGCAGATAAAATTTGGAAATACGCGGCGTTTGCTTTTGTCGCCGGAAAGTAAGCACTGTGGCCCATCAGGTCGAGGGCTATTGCTGTGGATGTTCCCAGACTGCCACGACCCTTCATCCAATGGTAAAAGCAGGTCTTCGCTTTCCGCATCCAGCAACGCCAATGGTCGGTTGTAGCACAGAGCCAGATGACGATCCATGATGTACAATAGCCACCATGCCCGGCGACGCTCCTCGCGATGCTCTTCCGTGATGGTATTTTGAGCATCGTGACGATCGCAGACACAGTTCAAGCTCGGTCGCGAAGGATTCGAGTAGTCAAAATAGGGCCTGGTGTCCACACCATTCCATCCCGGTAAGGCATAATCAAAAGATGGGCTGGAGCCGTCGGTTTGAGTGTCGCCGCTGGGTAGCACTTCGATCTCCTGGTTCAGCTTGAGTTCCCGAGCCAGGGTAAATGCCGCATGCCACCATCGCATGCTAGCTGCTTTTTGCTCGCTCGATGAAATGATCGATGCGACATGGATATAAGTAATCACATCATCTAAGGATCCTGCCGGTCCCACTAGACCCCGATCGTCTCCGCCCCCTTCAAATGGGTGGTGCACTGTGGTCGGAGGGCATTCCTGGCCCACGGGCTCATTTACAGATGTGCCCTGGTCTTTGAAGGGCACATGAATCAAGGGTCGGAGTAGGCGGATTGTGAGTGCACAGAGGAATTGGCAGATGTTTTTCCGCTGTTGCGGTGAAATGGATAAAGCGAAAGCTCGGTCATCTAGTGCGGCCACCCACAACATACTGGCCAACAGTGCCGGGCTGCTGGGGCGAGGCGCATCGCGACTGAGGAACGAGGCTTTGCGCAAGATATAAGAGTGGATATGATGACACACCGGATGCATATAGGTGGAAAAGGCACTTGTGAAGTACAGCTCGAGCAGATCGAAAACCAGCCTCCGGGGCAGGTTCGCGTCCAGGAACGGCATCAGTGGCTGCAATACGGGATATTTCAGCGAGGCCGGAGGCACCCCCGATGTCTGGCCTACCCCCATCGTTTTCGCTCCTTGCGGAGTCGGCCCGCTGTTATTGGACATGTCCACACCACTCCATACATCGAACATTCGCGGAAAGGGGCCCTCCCCCATCCCTCCCCCGCCTAAGAAATCATATGAGCCTGGCGACACATGTGCTGCCGACAACCATTCTTCCGTCACATTACCCGCTGGCGCTGGCTTTCGTGGGGGCAATGGTACCTCGGGTTGCGAACGACGCTCATCCACACTCGGCGCGGATACGGTCATCTCGTTCGTGGCGGGCGACCGGTGCGGGAAGCTGGACGATGGGGAGCCATTCGGTGCTGGCGTTGCAGCAGTCTCCGGTCCGGGGATACGGCCATTGGTAAGGGTGGCTGGTAGCTTCTCAGTTGCACCATTGGTGTCTGACTGTTTGGATCGCGCAATCCGGCCGCGTTTCCGGCGTTCACGGGTGAATTCGCAATGGATATCACTCCGGAGGCAGCGAGAACAGGGGAATGCCCGGTCGCATCGCACCCGCCGCGAGTGACAGGCGTCACAGGCTATGCGGTTGCGTCTCCATTTCCGTTTTGCGGAGCTATTGGGAGGTTCATCGGTTGTGTCTTGGGTATTGCCTTGCGGCGCATCCCCCGACTGGGCTGCATCCATTTCAAGTAGACATTGGCGTTCTGCGGTTGATGGAGAGAGGAGAGGAGATAATTCTAGATGAGGAGTGAGCATTCAGAAAGATTAAAAAGCCAAGACGGGGGCGAATGCGAAAGTTGGTACCAGACAGAGGTCAACAGAGAGAAAAGAAAGGTCAGAATTCGTGATTCGCGGCCATCGGTGTCGCTTTAGACTTTAAAATAATCGAATAATGAATAATCAAATAATCGAATAATCAAATAATCAAATTAAAGATAAATAAATAAATACACACACACACACACATATATATATATATATATATATAAAAGATAGTAATTACTAAAGCAGGAACAGGGGCCGAAAGTTGGACGAAGTTTGCGGAGAAAAAAGAAAACGATCAAATCGCGGGGGAGAAAATGAACGGAGAGTCTCCGCAGCTTCACTTGGGAAACTCCGTCTAATCCACTTCTGCCTCGGCGAACTTCAATTGATTGGTCCTTCGGCCAAGACATTGCATTCGATTTTAGTCTCCGGTTCTGACTTGGGTCGCTCTTCAACGAAGTTTATTTGTCTTTGCCTTTTTTAAGTGCAAAGAATTAATATCCCTTCGTCAACTGGAGAGAGCGCGAGCATTCCAATTTCGATGGCTGTCGAGGTTGAAACCCTAGCCACTACTCCACTATAACCCCCTGTGACAGACATGCATGCAGGATGTGAACGCGAGTAGCTTATTCTACCATATCAATGTTATTCTGGAAATCCCGGGGAAGGATTGCTACTTATATATATACTCTTTCTCAACTACAGTCGCATTTCTGTACCCCAGATCACATCCCACTATGCCGAAACCCAACAACGATCGGCATCATGTTTCTCAACCAAACTGACTTGGACGCATATCTCTCGGCTATGGGAAAACCGGAGAGAACCAACTACGATTAAAACGAAACCTAAAAAATAGGATGGAAAGAGGTTGAGTACCTGATCAACTCTCGGGTTTCTTGCATCGCTTTCCATGGATGGTTTATCTGAGTATAATCACCGTTGATCTGCTCTATACGCAGGTAGGCCATGTCTCTGGATTATTGACTTTGGTGAAAGTTTTCCTTAATGAGATGAGCTGCCAAGATTAGCACAGCCTGGGCTCTTGCGGGTTCCTGGGCTAATATTCGAGGATCGTTTCAATTACACAGCAGATCTCTGGCGTGCGGGTTGGTTGTATAGTGTGCGGCATATCCCTCGTTGCCTTCTGTCTATTCTAACCAATTTGGCAGATTTATTCATTCTTTATGTACAACATATCCAGTCCGGTACATGGGCGACAATGGCCTTTAGTTGCGCAGATGATCAGCCTTATGGAGGATCTACTGATGGAATGGCAACCAAAGTGGGAATGTATGTTAAATGAAAGCTGATCCACCGATTGTGTTTGAGGATAGTAGGCCAGACCCCCGATCATGCACCATGCTTAGATCTTATGTTCCGAGACTTGAAAGGACTTTCTAATTTGGGGAAAGCTGGGCTGCAATCAAGACTAGAGCGTAGATTTGGTGAGAAGGTGCATGGACCAGATCTTGCTCCAATCGTTGCTGCCATACAGGGTCTGAAGAGATTCCTGCCTTGTCGCCACATCGCAGTGTCCGAGGCACTTGGGCTATTGAGTCCTGAGGAGCGAGCAATACCAAAGAGTCAATCCTATTCGATCCGTACACAGGGTCTCCGACTTGCCCCTTCCCATCTTCCCCGTAGTCATTATGTAACAAGATGTGAATGCCCTAAGCCCCTGCATACACCTCACCTCTTTGCTGGAATCTCCTTAGTCATGCATAAGGGACAATTTATATCATTTACTAAATGAGCTGCAGACTCAGAACTAACCATAAGAGCGAGATGGAATCAAGGTACGGGGCAGTCTAGGTGGTGGACTTTCTGTGGAAGTATGTACATATACGCTCGATCAGGTCACCTGTTTGACAAAAGCCCTATTAGCCCTACACCTCACTCTCACCCAACCGAGTAGGATTTGGCAATCCTGTTAGAAGTGCCTTGAGTTGGTATGATGCGGGATATTATAGCACTTCCTATACTAAAGAAATGAAACGCTGATCCCTGGCACGAGTATCTTTCAGCCACAAGGGTGAAATAGGTTGGTATTCGCAAAATAGTACTAGCATGCTGGAACAGAGACTGATGCTTGCTTGCCATTCTCATATAGAAAAAAGGAATCTCATACACCTATCTAAAAAGGTTCATTCAGGCTCTGAATAATATGGTACAACGCGGAAAATAAGGCTATTTGATTAGGCGCACCAAGCAGCGCGACGGTGCCTGAAACATCCCTGGACAAGCTCCGGTATGGCTTATATACACACACCTCCTAGGCCGAGAACTCCACGGGCGTTGATGCTGAGAAGTACCACAAAAAACTTGCCCCCACGCGGGATTGAACCGCGGACCTCTTCATATCGCTTTATCGGAGAGTACCAATGATTTCGGGTCAATTGATGACTCAGGCTACGAGTGAAGCGCTCTACCACTGAGCTACAAGGGCCGAGATAAGAAACATATCTTCTTTAAAGCTTCATGTTGGGAGTTGGAAGTGTTCTCATCCGTATTCTGAATGGTGTGGATGTTTGTGTTGATATCCGTTAATAAAGTTTGATATTTCACGCCTGAGGCAGAAAGGAGGACGGACACAGGGCTCAATAGTATCACATGATCGAAATTATGCCGCATATAGAATGTGA
The DNA here is from genome assembly GCF_009176365.1 of Aspergillus alliaceus. Lineage (NCBI taxonomy): Eukaryota > Fungi > Ascomycota > Eurotiomycetes > Eurotiales > Aspergillaceae > Aspergillus > Aspergillus alliaceus. Next base: position 165,470 of record NW_022474705.1, read on the forward strand.
GTTTTTGCTATACTTCTACAAAAGTTACCACGACCATAACTATCATTTAAACTTTCTCAATCTATTTGCTCGCTAGTTGAGTAGCTGACCGACTGCCGACGAGAGTTAATTTAGAGAGGTGTTGAAGATATCGAACATCCACCAGGCATAACATAATACTTAGTCTCGCACGATCGCCCCGAGTCCAAAGGATCGGGCAAGTAGGATGCAGTTCTATGGACCCTGTTTGTTTGAAGCCAATCACCAGGATAGTTAATTAATAAGCATTCTTTCTTAAATCCTTAAACGGTCATAAGATTGATGATATTGGGCCAAAGTTATATATAGCAAAGTCTCTGATTGGCTGCAGCTTCGTATCGACAAAATTCATTAACCCGGCTGCCTACTCATCGTCATCTATCTTCAATTACACCAAAGTCTTCGTTAAAATGCACAAGACAACGACAGCGTGGAAACAGAATTGCCTGGGCAGTCAATTAGTGGCAGGTTAAAGTCGTCTTTACGACTGACACATTCTCATAGGACCATGACATCGTACAGCCCACTTTTCATACCACGATTCATTCCCAGCATCCGGAGAGAGCCACACCGGACAAAACGACCTCATACAAAGTCGCGTTATGGCTGCTTCAGCTGCAAGGCTCGAAGAGTTAAAGTAATGATTATAGCCAACTGAAATAGAATTTCTGAGTACTGCAGACTGACTGCCACAATAGTGTCAGGAAACGCGGCCAAACCCGTGCGCCAATTGCATCAGCCGAAACACTCTGTGCATATATCCTTCAGAAGAACAAATGCTGCATCGTCGTGGCCATTCCAGCTCACATGGCAGTCATCGCAGTCGAATAGTAGGAAACAGACATGGCTCTTCGGCACGCAGTTCTACAACGCCACCAGCATTAGAGTCAGCAGTGACATTAAGTTCGCAGCAGAATGTATCGCACCACGCCTTCGCTGCGGATGACTTGCGGTTCCTTCAACACTTTTTGATAGTCGCATATCCGCATCTCCCGTTTGGAAGCGAAGATCTATGGAAGACGTGTCTCCCAGCGAGTGCGCATGAGGTTAGCTTCCTATGTCAGCGAAGTGTATCTAAACTAATCCTTTGAATACAGTGCCCACATTTGATGCATGCAATACTTTGTCTCGGAGCCACCCACCTTTCCTTGGTTACACCAGACGGCAGTAGATATACGACTCTCGCCGTCACGCACCGAGGCCAGGCCCTTAGAATGTTAGGCGATGCGTTGATCAAAGGTGATCAGTGCAGTAGAACCGAGCTTGAGTTGATGCTAGCAACGGCCTATGCGCTTACGTTTCAGGCAAATTATATGGAAGATGGTCTGGTCGACTTCGCCGTTATGGTCAGAGGCTGTAGTATAATAACCCGGCGGATCTTGAACAAATACGACGGTAGTGAAATGTTCAAACTACTCAAACCAGATGTCATTTATAGGGACATTGTGTTGCGCATCCCTCTCACTCACTGTGCTGATACAGATTTTCTGGACACATCTATCGAGACACTGAAAAGGATCGAGCCACTGCTTGTGAGCGACAGTCATTGCAACGCCTACGGTGCCCTGTTGAATACGTACAACGCATTCAAAAGTTCGGCGCGTGAAGCCTTCATTGCTTTCACTGGATTCTATAACCACTGGGAAGGAATGGGAAATCGCGAGTTTATGGAATTCCTCGAGCCGACAAACTATGTCTCACGTGCCCTGTTTCTCCACTACATCGTGATAACGGTACTGTTTCGGCCAGTGTTTCAAATATTTAAGGGACCAAGGGCAGTAGTCTTTCCCCGGGATGAACTGCCGATTCTTCAGTGGGGAGCTCATATTTACCAGTGCTTACCCCCCTCGGTACGTGGGTTGGTAGAGTGGCAGGCGAACTTTATAACTTTAGATCAAGCTACGCTTGAAGGCCCAAACTCCGGTCAGGCAATCCTTGAGCCGGTCTAGCTCTATGAGTTATAGGTATCACAGAGTAGGGAGGCTTGATTGATCGAAATGTTCATGTTATTGAGAACTATATAGGACAGCATCAAGCGAGCAGGGCAGAGGGTAAAAGTAATTCAGAAACAAAGACGGGCTCGCAAAGATCGAAATTAAGAAACAACACCTTTAAATCTGCCGAGTCTAGCATTACCGCCCTCTATATTCCACAAAACCCAGAAGCTACTTTAGCCTCTCACCAAGTCCTTGCGGGAGCCATCTAGCAGGATGGTACCACCCTAGAACCATCATTGCAATGAACATCGGTACCGCCTCAAGGACATACAGCGGCCATTCATGGGTCCAGGTATAAGTATCCATACCCATGGAGAATTCGATCACTCGATAGATCAATCGGACCTGAAATCCAGTTTCCCGTTAGCGTCTCCAATAACCACAAGTGTCCAATAACAAAGGACTTGATGCCTACCGTGATGAAGAATCCAGCTACATAAATCCCATTCAAAACGAGTCTTACCCCAGATTCAACATCCCCCCCACGCGACGAAGCCGGAGACCGCAAATCAAACCAGATCACAACAACAAGGAAAAAGGCAAAAGTCACGAGCTGCAATACCAGTCCTGCAATGAGGATCCCAACGCCAGCGTCTTTCTGGGAACCTTGCCAATTATTCGATGAAGCGATCCCGCTTCCAGCCGCCTGCGTCAGGAAACTGATGACATCCGATGTGACAAAGATGCGCGGAATCCAAGACGGAGAGAACTTCCCGAACAGCAGCAACGGTTCTTTCGTCTCGCTATCAGGGTTGGGAGTCCGGCCGCCCGATTGGATCAATCTTCCAATCAAAATATAGAGACTCGCGCAAACGAGCACTGGAGCTATCACGATTAAAGACGAGGAGGTGGCGTATAATCCAACATCGTCTTGCTTTTTGACGCTCGCGGCCCTGACGGCGTATGCGCCTACTTCTGTTGCAGCGCCGACCACCATAGGGATGAAGTATCCTATTCGGTGGTATTTTCCCGTGTAGGGAGCGATGGTGGACATGTATAGGTGGTAGGCGAATGGGAGGACATATAGGACGGTAAAAAGGATCGAAGCGGCGAGTGAAGGGTCGTAGAAGTAGATTGATTTGCCCATTTTTTTGATTTTAGGCCTGAGGACTCAATATCGACGAATAACAGTTATATAACCACGTTGATATATCCTTTATATAGCTGATATTATCTGAAGAGCTCGCGACCCTCGCAACTTATGAAACCCTTTATATCTCCCAAATCCTATAGCCCACAAGACATACTTCCAAAATACATCCAAGTCCCAGCAACCAGCCTACCAATCAAATTACACCAAACCAGATCATCCTTGATAGGTGGACCTCGTATTCGCACCTCGCATTTTCCCTCGTTCTAAGCCTCGCCGAACCCCGTATTCTTCAACCGATCTTCTAATAGGCCCGTTAGATCGCTGCCTTGGAGCTAACTGTCAATCATGGATCCACATGAGAACAAATTAGTATCAGTGTTAGACCCTTAGTGTACACCTTGTCCATCAGACAGTGATGTTAATTAAGCTCTCGGTGCGGGCGAACCTAGCGAAATGGCCTGCCTGGAACGAGTTAAACGAATTCGGGTCTTGGCTAAATTACTGGATGTAGTAAATGGGGATCTGCAGGGTCCCGCTGGATTCTTAAGACTGGGCTGAGAGACGATGCAGAGTCTTCATGATGAAGTTTACTGGTTTCAATGTCATCCCATGGCCATGGCTGTATCTTTTGAATTAGGGTTAATGATCGATGTTGATTCTTGCGCCTGTTGAATTTTGATGAGAGCGGATAGATTCAGGTCAGTTGGAAATTGATTATATGCTGGTAGGCAGAGATAACTAGTATTGGGAATATTATAAAAGGATAGACATTCATTCTTCTTCTTCTTCTTCTTCTTCTTCTCTTCCAGTTGCCGGGTATGTTGATTGATAATAAAGCGTATAGATCATGATACATCGATGGAGTGTTGGTAGGGGGTTTGTTAAGACCGCCCGTAGATATCTATTGGGCACTATCTTGGGAGGGGCAGCACCAGGCGGAATTATTGAACCCTCTGCCAACTGGTTCGTTGAAAACTGTACGTTTTGCACGGCCAACAGATCAGACGTATAATGTCAATAAAGCTTGATTTGGCTAGCTAGATTAATTGAATCTAAATGACCATTTGATTTATGTATATGTATCTCTCCAGTACAAAAATAGCCACTGGGTGGGGTCTGGGGGGACATGCAACACTTGTACAAGGCATCTGAGGCCTTCTTGTTTGGGAACGGTCGAAGTCTTAGCCTACTCAAGGCGTATGTTGAGGGAGACTCACTATTAGTGTCAAAGGTCAAGCTACATAGACAAGCCACTTATGCTTCTTTTTTGAGCCTACGCTGCGTAGTAGTGATATGTCGGCGGTAGCAGTGGCCAACAGGAACCATACTGTATAAATGTACAATATACTTATTCCACCCCTACCAAGACAATGGGATTTTTCGCTGTCATCTTTTCATACACTGTAAATCATGCTGCTACGTTTCACCCGCATCTATTGCCTAACTATAATGAATCGCGACGCCTCAGCGCTTAGATGATGCCAGGGTATACTAATGTACCTTCCACAGGAGTTTGTTTTTTATAGCCTTGTAATTCGCAACGCCCTGTAAATTAGATAGTTCACCACTGGTTTATTCATTCCCTAAACATGCCATTCTTAGATTAGGACATATGTGGCATATGCTGACAACTGTCACCTGTACTCTCAACGTCAAATATGAACATCTTGCGGCGCCAAGGCTGGCCAATAGGGCTTGTAGAGTCTATCCCCACTACACTAGGACGTTAGAATATTTATGGCATGTACGCAATTGCCCTTACTCCTGGCTCTAGAAATATATTCGACTATTTTTGCTTACCAGACTAAACAGGTATTGCCATAGCATGTTGTAAACTGTCTGACCGAGAGCCAGGACTCATTTAACTATCTGGTTAAAGAGGATTTGGATCCTGGTTATACGGACGATCAGGCTCTCGATCCGCTTTTATTGGCTGCTCTAGTAGCCTTTCAATGGAGTGTGCCCTATGAGATATATGCCATTGGCCATGGGATTCAATTAGTAGACCTGATTGTCGCCAATCAATTAATTTTAAACGCCGTCAGACACCGATGTGGACCACAGACCTATAATTCACCCGGCCTGTGTTCCTGGATCGTTTTATTTATACTTCAGCGACCATGTAGCTGTGCCTGGAATCTACGTGACAGCATGGAGCTAGAAACCGAATCTCGCAGAATTATCGGTACGTTCGACAGCCAGGAACACTCGTTCCGAGTGAGGAAGAAGCGAGTCTCAATTCCCCGTGAAGGTTCGCAAATCAATCTAAACGCATCTAACTAAGTCGTATACTAGATAGAGATTCACTCTTACACTAGCTTCAATTTTCAGTGTAATCGTTCTAGCATTTAACCTCGGTTTCGTTATATGGGCTGTTGTACTCCATAGGTTAGAAGGGGTCGTGGGACTCTGCACGAGGGAAGTTGCGAGAAAGTGCTGCATATGGGTACGGGCCTATGTCTAGCTATCAATATCCTCAGTACCTCTCTTTTAGTCTCAAGCAACTACTGCATGGTGGGCCAAACTCTCCTCCATTATTCACATACAGCTCGATTTACTGAGTGCTCATTACGGCAATGTCTATGTGCGCCGACCAGGAACGCCATTGACCGTGCTCATCAAAAGGACAAATGGCTCGACATAGACATTCCTAGCATCCGGAACAAGCGGGAGGTGTTGAAAAACGAGCCTTTTTTGTGGTTGTGCCTAGTTCTCTCATCTCTTCCACTCCATCTGATGTGATGCTTCTCCAGTTTCGCTGCTTATCGAGTCTGACAGTACTAATTTATAGTAGATCCCAGGTACAACTCGACAATATCCTCCATTACTTCGGTAAATTCCTATCAGGTTTTTGCAGGTCAGGCTGGCTTCTACAAAGTGAATTTACAATATATTATCTATGACGGTAACGGAAAATTGACTAGAACTACAAATGAGGTGTTACCCCGGTTGCATGCCGAAGCGATGAATGGAGCCCTCCAGCTCCTAAATACGCTTCCAATACATAGACGCATATGCAACGGAACTACCAGGCTAATTATGGGAGCTTAGTCCTTGTAACAAATGACACTAATTCGGCCTTTCCATGCCAACTCGTCCAATCCCAGGCCTCCTTTATGCCAATGGATAATATCTTTTACGGTATCGTCAAAGCGAACCGCACAAGTGGATTTGTTCAACCCCCTCAAGCTGCCAATGGTTCCTGAGCTGTATATGGCTATCACGTTGAGTACTGCCCCGTGGAGCAGCCACTGCAACGCTGCAAGTTGGAATGCAGCCTCCCGCTGGCTATCGCTGTGGTTTTATCCATCCTGTGTAAGGCAATCACCATCGGATACAGCGCTATCAGCGCGACAGAAAAGTCCATCTTGACGACAGGAGACGCAGTTGCCTCCTTCATCCAAAGGCCCGATGAGTCTACACGGGGCCAATGTCTCTTAACCAAAGAAGCGGTAGAGAAACTCCACTATCGACTTGGATACAAACCATCGTCTTTCAACGACACACCAAAACGACGGCGCGCAGCAGTTTCCCGCCAGTGCTTCAACCTCGGCATCGTCGCGTGAGCTCCTCTCGCCCCTCTATCATGTTCCCTTCAGCTTCTAGAATAACACAACTAACAAATAAAACCCAGCTACACAATCGCCATCGCAGCCTGTATCTCCCTACTCATCTACAGCCTAACCACCATCTCCGACAAAAGCCGCGTCTGGACCATGGGCTTCAGCGCCATCAACTCCCAAACCCTAATAAGGCTCAGATGGGATCACAACCCTAATCGCGAACACCCTCTTCGCCAACTAATCTTCTCCCTGATCTACTTTACCTTCAACCCCATCTTCACCGCCACGGCCCTTGCATCGGAATGGAGCCGATACGCCAACCGCCGCAAGGGCCTACGCGTCTCCGGCCATCCGGAATCCGCCCAACGCAGCAGCTACTTCGTCTCCCTCCCCTACCGCTTCGCTCTTCCTTCCATGGCCTTCTCTGCCATTCTCCACTGGCTCATTTCCCAGAGCATATTCCTCGTGGGAATCGAATCCTACACTGACACGCTACAGCGCGATCCGAAGCGCGACGTTATCACGTGCGGGTACTCGCTCCCGGCTATCGTGGGTTCCATTGCCGTTGGAGTGGTGATGGTAGCTTGGCTTGTTGGGTTTGGTTTCAAGCGGTTGGAGTCTGGGATACTGGTTGCGGGGAGCTGTAGTTTGGCGATTGCGGCGGCTTGCCATCCTGCCTTGAGGATTGATGGGGGTGAGTTTGTTGATGGGGAGGGGATGTCGGCGGCGGAGCAGATGCCCGTGCAATGGGGGGTTACGTTTGTGGATGTGGATGGGCAGGGGCGTTCTAGCTTTTCTAGTGAGGAGGCAACAGGACCGGAGAATCGGAAGGTTTGTCGGTGATTTTTTGAAGGTTGAGATGATAATGATTATTTTGTATCATTATTCATGAGTTTACGAACCACGGAGTACAGGTTGACTGACCGCGTAATTTAGTCTAGGTTTGATGTCTGGTGTTGCAAATTCGCAATGAGATCATAGGGTGATGTTAGGACTATGGCTGCGCCTCCCGATTCAGACATTTTATACATTGAAGTTTCACAATGCTAGGCGGCGAATTCCATTGTTCTTGGGTTCAGGTACTGTAGAGAATAGCCTATCGTATTGATTTTACGTGATTAGGCCGGTGCAGGTCAATAGGTACTAGAACGTATATCACGTTCTTGCGACCATTGCATTATCTATCTACCTAGGGCTTAACGAACCGAATGATTCCGCTCGTTGAATAGTAGATCCTTACAGAAGGTTTGACTATTCGATGCAGTAGTTATATGCTCCTGGAGTAGGTAACTTCATCCATGGGCTTGAGAGCTTTCCACTTTCTTTCAGGCTAGCTAAGGATTGAGTTCATTGCCTTGTCAAACCCTGTTGAAATGACTCTCTGGTGGAGGGGGTGGACAAGGAAGTGAAAAGAAACAAAAATACCCCCGAGAGAGAGAGAGAGATAAAGAGTGATTTTCGGAGTTCGAGAAGAGATGTACATTACAAAAGCGTGGTTCGATTATGTAGTAAGCTACAGGGGGTAGGAGTCGTAGAGGGAACTGTTCCCAAAGAGATAAGCAGAAGTAACCCTGAGGCATAATAATACATGCCAGTATTGCCAAGGTTGCAGGAAATACCCGCCGCTGTGGTACTTCATACACCGACGACTATTGGTGGGATTTCCACCACAAGAGATCCAATCCGGCGCATGGCAAGAAGAAGAGGGGGGCGGGGAAAGAGCGAAATTAAATAGAAAGTGCAATGACACATTCCCATATCCCTTGATGGATCAAGAAGTTCGACGATCAGGAACCATGTCAGGGCGATCCGTGGATCCAAGAGTGTTAAGGTTACTCGACAGGCACGAGCCAAAAATAATCCATGACCAGTGCGAACCGAGTGATGCAACTTGTTCAGAAGTGAATAGCGCTAAGAGAGTGTCTGACTAGTATAATTTCCGCTTTCTTTGCCCCCGCTTCTCCTCGTCGCGTTCATTTGCCGTTGCATTGGATGGTCGGTGCTTTTCCCATTTCCATCTGCCACCTTCGGTTAGGGCTGGTGGAGCACGGGATTATTGGAAAATAACTAGTGTCGTCGTCTCGCCTCAGGGTCAGACGCGTCTCATTGTGACATGGCAACGGCTACGCATCCGGCAAGTCGCAAGCGGTTAACCAGTGGTTGTAACCCAAGGACTTGGCGGTAGTGGACAGGTTGAAAGAACATTCCTGCGATCGGAGATGCAGAAAGACTGAATGAGCTGTCAGTTTGATGTCAGTGGAATGGTTTCTAGGAAGTAAGGGGAATGGATCTTGATTTTCCTTTTCCTTCTCGAGTTTCCTTCCGACTGGGTGTGAGGGGAGAAAACTGCAGTATTCGCAGTCGATAGACTTACATACAGGCAACAGTAGGGTAATAAGAACTAATGTAGTGGTAAGTAGGTAATACAACTCCGGGGTACAATTTTAGAAAGAAAAGGGTAGAGAAAAAAAACCAAAACAAAGTCTTTTTTTCTGTCCCTCAGGCCGCAAGCGGCATAGTTGCAGTGGAGCCATTGGAAGGAAATTGTCTGGACCTTTTTTCTTTTTCATTACTGGTGACTTTCAGACTTTCCCTTTTCCCTTTTCCCTCTCCTCTTCCATTCCTTCCTTCTCCTCCACTTTTCTTAATCTTGTACCCTCGTTTATCAGATTCCCCTCCTCCCGCATGATCACTTACTCTTCTAGGAGGTAAATTCTTCACAATATAATTTTCTTGTGTCCCTCATTCTCTTCCCTTCGTCTCTCTGAATCCTTCCGAAAACCCCCCACCTTCGCTTCCTTCGACTTTCGCTTCTTTCCTAGATAGATAATGGTGGGCCGCCTGTTCCTGTGAGGTCTACGTCTACGCCGACGGTCTCCACTACATACTTCTTCAGCTCGTCGCCATGACACGTCGAACGTTGGCCTGGATTGCCAATGTTCGCGCGACACCACGACTCTTTCACCTCTTCCTAATCACCCTCGCTCTATCGCTTTCCGTTCGTGCCGACGACACCAATCTCATACCTTCCGCGGCATCCGATAGCTTCCCTTCGTGCGCCTTAAGTTGCCCCGTCCTCCAACAAGCCCAGAGTGCTTGTATACCCCCAAACGCCCCGGGCAACGGCCGTTCGACCTATGTCTCTTGCTTTTGCCAGTCATCGTTGATCAGCCAACTCCATGTCTCCGCGGACGGGACTTGCGCCGACACCTGTACCAACCCAGCGGACCGCTCGACACTGAAGACATGGTATAGCGACTTTTGCTCGTCCGGAGGAAGCAAGGATACTGCGACACAAACCACGTCCGCGGCTTCTACATCTACATCTACATCTACATCTGCTCCGAAATCTCAGAATAACTACCCGGCTCCCAAATCCTGGTATGTAATCGTCGGAATATACTTTCCGCGCTCTCCACGACCACTTTGCTGACCTGTCTTAGGTGGTCAACACATTATCAATGGGTTATCATGGTAATTGTGCTCATCGTCGGGTTCGGTGCCATCGCGGTTGGGGGGGTGTGGCTTAAGCGCCGCCACGATGCGAAATATCCCAATCTCTACCACGCGGGAAGTGGCAGCAACAGCGGGCTCCTATTTAACCGCGGACAGAATGCCAGCCCCGGTCCGAAACAGCCGGGCCAATTCATGCCGGCTCCAAGCCCAAGTCCGGTGAACCATTCCGAGTATGCTAACACAGATTCAGTTGCCAGTAGCTCTCGCACTGATGTTGGAGTCCCGCGAACCCGCACGCCGTCACGTCTCCCGAAAACCCCGCAGCCAGCGGACGAAGGCGATATTGAAGTCCGCGAGGTGCCAAGGTGACGGTAGAGTTTGCTTTGGCTTACCATATCTACTCTTATTAAGCAGGGGTGTGCTTTCGAACACAGCATCAGTGGAATCTCCCGTCTCGGGCAGTTGCAAGGCAGACTCCCGCGGCATAATGTCATGCCATCAATCTGACTATACTGATATGGGGTTTCGAGGGTTCATCCTTCCAATCTTGCATATGTATTCGGCGTTTTCGTGTTCGGCTGGCTTTTCCTTTTGCTTGTTTCCTTTCCACTATCCGGGACCATCTCACGTACAACTTCTCAGTACATGATACCATATGGTGTGTGAATATGTCTTCTGAGATCTGTTCGGTGGCTTTGGCAGAACATAAGAATTTTCCTCCTTGGAGGCTGGGTCATCTCTTTTATCATTATCTTTGCCTGGACATGTCTTCCCCGTCATTATGATGCCTCCCGTCTCACCCAGCATGAGATCAATGAATTGCTTGCTTGGTTGTGACATGTTACCGGCTGACTGTAAATTAGGTAAAATTGCCCGCAGTACGGGGGTATTTAATGTAATATCGCTAGATCCACAAGACAAATTTTTTCTTTACAAAAAGCTCATGTCATAACAGTGATCGGAAAAGCATATAGTTTCTTGAACCTGAAAACAAGACGATATCACGCTGCAATGCGAAAATCTTCAAAATCAAGACACGGTGATACTCACTACCTTGATATCCTGCTCCGGCTTCTCCTTATATGTTTTCGTATTCTCGATCTTATGAATGACATCCAATCCTTGCACGGCGCGACCAAAAACAGTATGCTTGTTATCCAACCACGGTGTCTTCTCTGTGGTAATAAAGAACTGACTACCGTTGGTATTCGGTCCAGCATTCGCCATAGACAAAGTATACGGCTTGTCGTGCTTCAAACTGGAGAATTCGTCCTCAAACTCCCCACCCCAGATAGACTCACCGCCTGTGCCGTCACCCAACGGGTCCCCGCCCTGGATCATAAATTTACGAATAACACGATGGAAGATGGTATTATTGTAGTACCCATTGCGGGCATGGGTGACGAAGTTCTCGACCGCTTTGGGCGCAGCAGACGGGAACAAGCGAAGGTGGATATCGCCCATGGTAGTGTGTAGGATGGCGGAGGTGCCGAGCTCGTTCGATTTCTGGACGGCGGTTTCGCGACCGGTGGCTGATTGCGTGGGTTTCTCGTTCTGGACGTCACGGGTGGATTTGGAGATCTCGGTTTCATTGGTGAAGAGGTAGAAGCGGACTTTGGCGAAGCCGGTGCTGATGAGGATGGGGTCGCGCTCTTCGGCATCTTGGAGGAGGGGGTTGGAACTCGCGGCCATGGAGACTGTTACGACGCCTTTCTTTTGCGGTTGGCCTTGATACATTGCTAGGTTGAGGGCGCGGAAGGGTTCGTCTTTGCCGTACACACGTACGACCCGGTTGGTGTAGGTGTTGATGCATTTGATGCCGTAAAGGGAGCCGTAGAGGATGAAGTGGCCAGATTCGTCGAACGTGACGTTGATCTTGGGTTGAGTGATGGGGTTTTCGAGTTCTCGTTCGATGGCGAGGCGGCGGCCGAATTCGAGCTCCTCCAGCTGGTGGATTGCTGTGCCGGCTTGTTGCATTTCAGTGATTGTTGCTAGGGATTCGTCGTATTTGCGGTATAGCTTTCCTGTGGCGAAATCGAAGACCCGCACTTGGCGATCTGGGAAGGAGAAGGCGGCGAATTGTTCTCCGGATGGGGAAATTGTGAGGGATGTTGGGGTGGATTTGGACTTCTTGAATTCGAAGAGATTGGTGGATGATTTCAGTTCGAATACGTTGTCGGGCTTTTCGAATGAAGAATCCCCCGCCCTCCAGTACTCGATCATTCCTGACTCGTCGGCGGAGATGACACAATCGTAGGCGTCGTTGAATGCGATTGCGGCCACGGGGTTCCGGTGGATCGATTTCACGGTGTGTAAAGGGTTGGGGTTCTCGCCTCGGCCATCGAAGATCTGGATCGTGCTGCTACCTTCGTCGGTCACTGCCAGCAGTGGTAACGAAGCGCCTCGGCGATGGACCCAGCAAATACAGCGGGGAGTGAACTCGAGCGTGAGCATGGAGAGCAAGTCTGCGTTTTGTAGTTAGTTTACTGTAGCCACCATCGGATTGCGACTTTGCACTGGTGTACCAAATGTAATCACGTCAAACAGCTTCACTGTCTTGTCCGCTCCAATCGTCGCAAAACTCCTCCCGTCCGCGCTGGCACTGACGCCCCTCACTTCGCCATTATGGGCACGAAACTCTTTTACAAACTCGACTCCAACTGCCATCTTTTTCCAAAATTTCACAAAACCATCAACAGACGATGTGATTAGGAAGTCGGTGTGCGGCGTCATTGTCGTAAAGGATAATTGCTCCTTGTGCATGAGCGACTTCGAGTAACGAGGCGATGCGGGCAGTGCGTTCACGTAGACCTTCTCGAAGGGAAGCTTGCGCCGTTTCTTCTTGGGAGCATCTGCCGAAGGGAGAGCTGGACCGAAATCATCATCGGAAGATGACTCGTTGCCTATATTCAATCAAGATTAGTATCTTATGCTCTCTTGCTTCTCAGTTTGAGGATGAGCGCACCATCGTCCTCGTTGCCGTCCACCGCGGAATGCGGTCTTTTGCTGGATAAAGGCTGCGATTTCTCATCTTCTGCTGCCATTCTGAGAAATCTGGAATTGAATTGGGAGAGTTGTGAGGAAGAATAAGAGAATTGGCTACCTAGTTGGAGGAGAGAAGCAGTTGCAGGCGGTCTGGGCAGCTGCTTTAGAGCTCGGGCCACATCGCCAACTTTTCTGGACGTCCCGCAGCATCAGTATTGAACTGTCCGCCAAAATCCCCCCTCCCCCCCCCTGACAGAGCTACCAGTTTCACACTCGACGGTAGCCATCTTTCACATTAAACATCATACATCATGGTCAGTTGATAATGCTATCGTTCTTTGATTCCATATTTTCTTTTAATGCTGACCGCTTCTAGGCGTCCTTCGCCAACCCTACGCAGATCTTTGCGGACGATGTCGTCGAAGAGAAGGGAGAGAACGCCCGTCTCTCCGCCTTCGTTGGCGCCATCGCGGTCGGTGACCTGGTGAAGAGTACTTTGGGGCCTAAGGGAATGGACAAGATCCTCCAGTCAGCGTACGTGGGACTGGAATCGGAGATGCGGGGCTGTTATAGTGGGCATGTCACTAATAGATATCAGGTCGACCGGCGAGATCCTCGTAACGAATGACGGTGCTACGATTCTGAAGTCGATCGCTCTCGACAACGCCGCGGCTAAGGTGCTTGTCAACATTTCAAAAGTCCAGGATGATGAAGTCGGTGATGGTACAACATCCGTGACTGTACTGGCAGCGGAACTGCTGCGTGAGGCTGAGAAGTTGGTGAACCGCAAAATTCATCCTCAGACTATCATCGACGGTTACCGGATAGCCAGCCGGGCTGCTCTTGATGCCCTCGAGAAGGCTGCCGTCGACCGTAGTGCCGACATGGAGTCCTTCCGGAAAGACCTCCACTCTATCGCCCGTACGACCCTCAGCTCGAAGGTCCTAGCCCAGGACCGTGATCACTTCGCTACCCTCGCCTGCGATGCAGTCCTCAGACTCAAGGGTTCGACCGACCTCAGTCACATCCAGATCATCAAGAAGGCCGGTGGGAAACTCAGTGATTCCTACCTGGATGAGGGTTTCATCCTTGACAAGAAGATCGGTGTTAACCAGCCCAAGCGTTTGGAGAACGTTAATATCTTGGTCGCCAACACAGCCATGGACACAGATAAGGTCAAGATCTTCGGTGCTCGGGTCAAGGTCGATTCGACCGGCAAACTGGCAGAACTGGAGAAGGCCGAGCGTGAGAAGATGAAGGCTAAGGTCGACCGGATCAAGGGACATGGTATCAACTGTTTCGTCAACCGTCAGCTGATCTACAATTGGCCCGAGCAGCTGTTCACTGAGGCCGGCATTATGTCTATCGAGCACGCAGACTTCGATGGTATTGAGCGCCTGGCCTTGGTTACCGGCGGTGAGATCGCCTCGACCTTCGACCACCCCGAGCAAGTTAAGCTGGGCCACTGCGATGTGATTGAGGAGGTTATCATTGGTGAAGATACTTTGATTAAGTTCTCTGGCGTGGCTGCCGGTCAGGCATGCACCATCGTGCTCCGCGGTGCTACGGAGCAGCTGCTTGACGAGGCCGAGCGCTCTCTTCACGACGCTTTGGCTGTTCTCTCTCAGACTGTGAAGGACCCACGGGTCACCCTCGGTGGTGGTTGCGCCGAGATGGTCATGTCCAAGGCGGTCGAGCAAGCCGCCCAGAACACCACGGGCAAGAAGCAGCTGGCCGTTGACTCGTTCGCATACGCTCTGAAGCAACTTCCCACCATCCTGGCCGACAATGCCGGCCTGGACTCCAGTGACCTTGTGACTCGCCTACGACAGGCTATCAACAACGGCATGACCAGCTCTGGACTCGACTTGCTCACTCCCGGCGGTGGCATCGCTGACATGCGGGAGCTGGGAGTTGTGGAGAGTTACAAGTTGAAGAAGGCAGTGGTTTCCTCCGCATCTGAGGCATCGGAGGTAAGAGAATCCCTTTCAAGTCCTTATTCATTGGTGGTCATGTAGCTAACTATAACTCTTCCTGCAGCTTCTTCTGCGCGTTGACAACATTATCCGGTCTGCTCCCCGTAGACGTGAGCGTATGTAAGGTGATGAGATAATTTAATCCTGATGGCGCGATGGACTGGAAACAAGGTTGTTTAGATTCAAGCGAAACCAAGAGCAGCTTACCAGTGTGAGCTGTGCTGGACAAATGTTGATAACGTGCTCTCTTCAGAGTGTAATAACCGTGACATAGACTCATTGATTGTATGAGACAAAAGCATTGACGAAGTTTGGTCTTTTCACCGTGAAAATTCGTAGATACTAGTTGCCAGGGAGTATACAGAGTGCTTTTCTTTCTGTCTTTCTTCCTCACTCCTTTTATATTTTATATTTTTTTTAATCTTTTATTTTCATTTTTTTTTTTTTTTTTGATTCTCTAGAGAATACCTTAAGGCACAGGCCGCTAGGTTCAACAGCCTTTGCAGTCCCTTGAAAGATGTGTTTTCATTCATAGCAAGTATATCTATATCTCTCCTTTTCCCGGTTTCTTGTAGTGAATCCATCCCTTGTTTGGAATCATGTAACATGTCTTGCTCAACTACAACGTCAGCAATAGTTAGTCTTCTTTAAGATTTCTCAAGAGAAGGAGTGGATATTGGGGTATGCGTTTAGATATTATTTTATTACATATCAGTAATTGGTTTAGCATTTGTACCTCCATCCTCATTCAGCCTAGCCGAGGTGTGGAGACAGCATCATGTAAAGTAGTAGACAACAAACATGGGACATTTGAGAGTTGCCCAAGGGATGTGTTAATTTCCACTGCCCCAAGTTGCACCTATACTATCTTGCACAATTCATTGTTTATTCCATTCACAGAACAATCTAATCATTTAGTGGTGGGTGGTTCAACGCTCACTAATTATAGCGTTTCTGCAAGGTGATCCTTGGCACCGTTGCTTAAGTACCAAAGGGTCAAGGGTATGTGCAGGATACATACAGACTGCAGTATACATGTAGTTAAGAATATAATATCCCTTACTGACGAAACTGTTGAAGGAGCCCCTTTGCCTCGTCATCATGATCCCTGCCCATTTGTGTCCATACCAAATGACACTGCCCATCTTCCAATTTGATTTTCCTGCGGATTCGCTTTCGATGCTGTATGGAGATGACATCCTGTTGTTGAACCATTTCCGTACATTCCAGAGCTCGTCCGCATTCTGGTAAACCCATCCTGCCGCCCTTCTTTCTGGAAAGTCTCGCCCCTCTTTCACCTTTCCCATCCCATGGATGGTGCTTTCACCGATCTTTCACTAGCTACAGTGTCCCTCGCTCTTACATACGATGATTCTACCGGACTGTCTATCCGCGATATTCCTGACCGCGCTCTTTGCGGGCCAGGGGGTCGCTATTGAGCTTGATATTACTGATGAGAGTAAGTTGATAGCTTACCTCACTCTACTGCGCTGTCTACAATGTCTCATCTCGTGCTGATTGTGCTGTTACTTCCTAGGATCAATCAAGAACGCGGCCGCGACGGCAGCCTACAATATGATGAGCAACTACCATGGGAACGAGTCAGGTCAAGTGCCTGGAAAGCTCCCTGATACGTGGTGGGAAGGTGGCGCAATGTTCATGACTCTTATCCAATACTGGTTCTGGACTGGCGATGCTTCCTACAACGAGGTTACCGCCCAGGGAATGCTCTGGCAGAAAGGCCGTGATGATTACTTCCCCGCCAACTACAGCAACTACCTTGGAAACGATGACCAGGTCTTCTGGGGACTGGCTGCCATAACCGCCGCAGAACTGAACTTTCCTGAGAAAAGTGGCGAGCCATCGTGGTTGTCGCTTGCGCAAGGAGTTTTCAATACCCAAGTCCCACGCTGGGACACCTCGAGTTGCGATGGAGGTCTTCGCTGGCAGATTTGGCCTTATCAGGCTGGCTATACAACGAAGAACGCTATCTCGAACGGTGGTCTGTTTCAGCTGGCGGCGCGTCTAGGTCGTTATACCAAGAATCAAACTTATATCGACTGGGCGGAGAAGATTTGGGATTGGAGTGCCACCACGCCGCTACTGAAGACGGCTGACTGGAACATTGCCGACACAACTACCACTGAGGCTAATTGCCAGGACCATGGGGATCTTCAATGGACATACAATTATGGGACCTACCTGAGTGGAGCTGGTTATATGTACAATTTGGTGTGTTTCCTTTCCCCACCCTCACCTTGGTCATTCGATGGAGGAAGGGCGGCTGCAGTACTGACCAAGTGTAGACCGATGGTGGCGAGAAGTGGAAGAAAGCCATCGATGGCTTGCTCGGCACTACAGTAGCCAAATTCTTCCCCGAAAAGTACGGTGGAGATATCATGTCGGAAATATCCTGCGAGCCCAATATGATGTGTGATCGCAACCAAGATTGCTTCAAAGGCTTTTTGTCGTCTTGGCTGACGTTCATTACCACTGTTGCTCCGTATACGCGAGAACAGATCATCCCCAAGATCCTGGCGTCAGCACAGGCTGCAGCGAAGCAGTGCTCCGGCGGCGACTCTAGGACTGATTGTGGACGTCGTTGGTACCAACAAGACAAATGGGATGGCTCGAAATCCCTGGAGTCGGACATGAGTGCACTGAGTGTCTTTTCCTCTTCCATGATCACCCACAAGAAAGCGCATCAGGCACCCTTGACGGCGGAGACCGGTGGTACCAGCAAGAGTAATCCCAGTGCGGGTTCGGATCACAAAGAGCAGCAGCCAGACCAGCCAAAGCCGATCACGACCGGTGATCGGGCTGGGGCTTCAATTATGACTTTCTTCTTTGCGTGTGGCTGGATAGCCTCGGTAAGCTGGCTGGTTTATGGTGGATAGAGAGGACAATACGGGACTTTGGACAATAATGGGTGCGCTGTACAGAAGGCGGGGGTACCCTGTCCAACCCTAAGCAAGACAGGTGTTTTTAAGGGGGGGAATTTGTTTTTCTTAATGTCTCGTTCCATTTATGAGGGTGTCACGCATTAGTGTTGTCTTTCTTTTGTGCTACCGTGAGGGCACTTCTGGTGTTTGGGGCGTTCGGTGGGTGAAACCATGAGAGTTGTGGATGCTGATAATACTGTACATTCTCACTCTTGAATGTCAATGACCAATTCAATAAGATATTTGAATACATGTACGGCCAGTTCATGATCTCACAGTGCGCTCCGAATGGAGCAAGGTCCGCTGGTTATCAATGTTCCGCAGTTTGATCGCCCATTAAGGGTTGGGGTGTGGTGTGTATGTGTGTGTGTGTGTGTGTGTGCGTGTGGAAAATGACGGGACGGGAGATCCGCCATGGCCACTGGGACCCATCGCGTGGTTATCCTTACCCACACAGGGAAAAGGACACGGGAAACCAAGAGACACGGATAAAAGGATATTGATGAGGTAGAGAGAGTTTTATTCGCCATCTATTGATACAACGGCAGACAATAAGTGTCACCGAGTATATGTCTTGTCGTACCAGTCCTTGTAATATACGGTTGCCTGCGGGACTCCGCGGTATTCTGTATGGTTCTAGATGGTGTGATGGATGTTGTGGCGCGTAACAAAGGCCATCCGCTAGCCCCAATGAGGAAACGCCCCTGCGCCGCTATGGAGCGCCTGAGGCCACCGCCAGTCAACATGTTCTGTTGTCTTCCATCAATTAATTTGATTCAGTGAAAGCCGAAATGCTAATAATATCTGATACACACCACTGCTACTTTACCTCGTCTTCATCCCTCTCCCCCCCCCTTTCTCTTTCTTTCTTCCTTCCTTTCTTATTTATTCCCTCAAACCTATCAATTCATCTTGATCCCCTCTTGTCATTTCTCTTAAAAATTTCCGACGTGCTTACCCGTAAGATAATCCCCTTCCCCACTGCTACCACTAAGACAGGCAACTAATTGGTGTTTGCGCTAAGCCTCATTAGGTTGTGTACTTTTCCTGTCTTTGCTTTGGTCTCCCAGCCGCCGAGTCGAATCGCCCTCCACCCTCCCTTTCTCTCCTTCCTTTGACCGACCTCTCCTTTTCATCCCGCTGCACACTGATGAACTACCGGTTACCATCCCCGTTGACGTCGATACACTTGCAACCTCTATCGTTCCCACGTTGTAGTCCTTCAGGATGCGGTGGCGGCTGCCTGGCGCCCGATCGACTCTCCCCGCCAGCGTCGCTCTGCTTCTGTTCCCCGTTCTTGTTGCTCCGCAGCAGCAGCAGGAACGTCATGACATTCCTTCGACCTTGTCGGTCCCCTTAGGATCGACCGGTCATGTTGTTGGAAATGATATACACACTCCATTGGACGTGAAGTCCACCGATGCGAGCGCCCTAGCAACTATGGCTCTGGCGGGCCCCGGCCGCGCCGTTCGAGCCCCTCCTGCCCAGGTCAGCAGCCCGTCTGCTGGCCTCTCTACGCCGCTTAACGCGCGATCCTTGCAGGATTGGGAGGTTGAGGACTTTGTCCTGCTGGCGACCGTTGACGGATCCATTCACGCCCGAGACCGGAAGACTGGCGCGGCCCGTTGGGCCCTTGAAGTGCCGAGTAGTCCTATGGTCGAAAGCATCTATCATCGAGCGAATCGATCCAGTTTCGATCGGACCCAACCGGAAGATGATTTTCTATGGATCGTCGAGCCAAGTCAAGGCGGCAGCCTTTATATATACAGTCCTGGTCCGGATGCAGGACTGCAGAGGTTGGGGTTGACTGTCAAAGACCTGGTGGATAAGACGCCTTACTCGGGGAGTGACCCTGCTGTTACGTATACAGCACGAAAGGAGACGACTTTATATACTGTTGACGCTCGTACCGGCACGATTCTCCGCGTTTTCAGCTCCAGAGGCCCGGTTCCCTCAGGACCGGAGTGCCGAAAAGTGGATGGTCTTGACATGGACCCAGAGGAATGCGAGTCTCCGTCTGGCACCTTGGTGCTCGGACGGATCGAATACGCCATAGCTATTCAGAATACCGAAACAGGGGATCCGATCTGTACGCTGAAATACTCCGAATGGGCGGCCAACAACCGTGACCTGGACCTTCAAGAACAATACTTCCAAACTATGGATGCGAGCCACATATATAGCATGCACGATGGGGTGGTGCTAGGGTTTGATCATTCTCGGATGGAACGTCCGCGTTATACACAGCGTTTTTCCACGCCAGTGGCTCGAGTTTTTGATGTCGTTCGCCCCATCAACCTCGATTCACCCGACGCACCTACACCCTTAGTACTTCTCTCGCAGCCTTTACAGCCGCCTGATCCCGATTACGGGTCCTTGGATGATCGAGATACCCGCGTATACATTGATAGTACTCAGGCAGGTGGTTGGTATGCCATGTCCGAGGAGACCTACCCCTTGGTTACGGGACGGGCCAAGATGGCACAATGCTACGAGAAGGACTACTTCCGTCATGGCCAACCTCTGATGAGCTTGACACCCGGCCAACAGCGAGATGCACTAGCTGGTGTGCACTCGCTCAATGGCCCTCGTTTTGTTCGTCACGTCCCGAGCTTATCCGGATCCTCGAGAGTGGAGCTCTCCAATGATACTCCGCAAGAGTTGAATCGCAGTCCTTCAGAATTAGCTCTCCCTCCAGCGTTACGGCACAGCACGATCATTCGGAAGGGGTGGGATAACGCTGCTGACATCTTTGTGACTTTGATATTGCTGTTCTTAGGTGCTTTCATCTATTTAAACTCACACAATATTCAGGAACTGGCGAAGCAGAAGTTGGACTTGAAGAACATCATTTCGTCCTATGGCGGGCCGCCTCTGTCCGCTCCATCAACTCCTGTTGTCGATGCCGATCTCAAAAGAGGTGATGGTCTCTCCCGACCGATGACCAATGTGACCATCGACGTCAGTGTCCCTGAAGACCAACAACAGGGCGGCGACGTAACCCCCAAACCAAAGAAAGACCGCAATGCCCTTGCCCCCAATAGCACACCGCATGTACGAATTCGAGAGCCTTCGCGCGGTCCGGATGACGATGAGGACGTCGATGAGGCGGCTTTCGATGGCGCGGAGAAGCCTAAAAAGAAAGCTCGTCGGGGCCGTCGTGGAGGCAAGGCGCACAAGCGAGGTAGGAAACTCGGATCCGAAGGTGATTCTAAGGAATCAGCCGACCGCGTTGTGAATGAAGTGAACAACATCCAATCCAAATCTCGGTTGGAGCCTGATGTGCAGATGGTCCGCACGGTATCTAACGAGATCATGGAGATGGACGGCGTCCTCCAAATCGGTCGGCTGAGAGTGTTCACTGATGTCGTCTTGGGCCATGGAAGTCATGGAACTGTCGTCTATCAAGGGTCGTTCGATGGACGAGACGTTGCTGTGAAACGCATGCTAGTGGAATTTTATGACATAGCGTCTCACGAGGTTGGCTTGTTACAGGAAAGTGACGACCATGCGAACGTGATTCGTTACTTCTGCCGAGAACAGGCGACCGGATTTCTGTATATCGCTCTGGAGTTATGTCCAGCCTCCTTGCAAGATGTGGTGGAGCGCCCCTCAGATTACCCACAACTGGTCCAGGGTGGATTGGATGTGAACATGCCGGATATTTTACGTCAGATCGTCTGTGGTGTTAGATATCTACACTCCCTAAAGATCGTTCACCGAGACTTGAAACCACAAAATATCCTAGTGGCCACGCCCCGGGGACGTACTGGCGCACGCTCCTTGCGTCTTCTCATCTCTGATTTTGGCCTGTGCAAGAAATTAGAAGACAACCAAAGCTCTTTCCGTGCCACCACGGCTCATGCTGCTGGAACATCTGGCTGGCGAGCCCCCGAGCTTCTTGTGGACGATGACAAGAGCTCGGTGATCCAAAGTTCCGAGTCACAGCACACTGAGTCCTCGGAGCCCGCTGTTGTGGATCCTCAAACCAACCGAAGAGCCACTCGTGCTATCGATATCTTCTCCCTGGGCTGTGTGTTTTACTATGTCTTGACTAGGGGGAGTCATCCGTTCGACAAGAACGGCAAGTTCATGCGAGAGGCAAACATTGTGAAGGGCAACTACAACCTCGATGAACTTGAGCGTCTGGGTGATTACGCATTCGAAGCCCGTGATCTTATACAGTCAATGTTGTCGCTTGATCCTCGTAAACGGTAAGATCATGCTATCACACTTTACGTCAAGATGCTAATAATCATTTAGACCCGATGCTAGTTCTGTCCTTACGCATCCATTCTTCTGGAGTGCATCCGATCGCCTCGCCTTCCTATGTGATGTATCCGACCATTTTGAGTTCGAACCGCGTGATCCACCATCTGAAGCCCTCATATGTTTGGAGGCAGTCGCTCCACGGGTCATGGGACATGAAATGGACTTCTTACGTCAACTACCCGCTGTGTTCAAGGACAACCTGGGCAAGCAGCGCAAGTATACAGGTTCGAAGATGCTGGATCTTCTGCGGGCGCTACGCAACAAGTGCCATCACTACAATGACATGCCCGAGCATCTTAAGGCAAGTATCGGTGGCCTGCCCGAAGGATATCTGAGCTTCTGGACCGTCAAGTTCCCGAGCTTGCTCATGAGCTGCCATTCGGTAATTGTGGATCTACGTTTGACACGGATTGACCGCTTCAAGCGGTACTTCACCGTGCCCGAGTAATATGAAAAAATTTAGTTCTATTTATATGACACATTTACATTATCTACACCTTTATGTTTTACTATCTACTCTCAGAAACATCATTGATCTACTGTGCAACACATTTTTGGTTAGACAAGGTTACGCATCTTTCAATCCTCTATAGATATACATTTTGAGCAGGTCTAGCTCTAATGTACAAACATAATATTCTTATTCCATCAATCTTATACCCAACTAGCAAGTAGTAAGTAACACAAGACCGAATTCAATTAAGTACACCTAACCATTATGCAACAACTACCCAGCATCGCATCCAAGAAACAAAAGCAAACCCCACTCACTGTACAGTCGCAAAAAAAGAAATAACAACAGAACAAAAAGATATAATGCAAAAAAGAATTCACTTCCGGCCAAAAGCGGGTCGTAATTTCCCCACCGTCCCACTAGACAAGATATCGCCCGCATCCGCTCCACTATCGCTACTACTATCACTCTCCTCCTCGGACTCACTATCAGACGGGCCAGAGAAGATATCTTTATGCGGCTGCTGTCGCTGTCTCTGTACCTTCTCGGCCTCAGCCTTCGCACGCGCCTTCTCGGATTGCTCTTCACGCTGTTTCCGGAGGAGACCCTTGAGCGTTTGGCGGGGTGCTCGGGGGCCTGTTGGTGTTGATTGAGAAGAGGTTGGGTGGTCAATTGAGGACTTATTCTGGGATGAGGGGAGATTTAGACTTGTGCGGCGGAGGAGGTCGGCTTTGGTTTGTGGGGTTGGTTTGGGGAGCTGGTTTTCTTTTTCGGATTCGGAGCCGGAGCTGGCATCGGACGCTTCTGATTCGGAGTCGGAGCCGGAGCTAGTTTCTTCATCGGATTGGGGATCGGGTTTAGAGGATGGTTGCGACTCTGGGTTGGGTTTGGTTGTTGTTGGGGTCTTGTCGTTCTGCACCGCTTCGGCCACTGCTGCTGCCGCTTCTGCTGCCTCTTCTTCGGCCTCTTCGGAGTCCGAGCCCTCTTCGTCGGAACCGGATTGTTCTTCTTCGGAGTCCAAGCCTGACTGGGAGACCGGCTTGGCTTCGCGTTTGGAGACCTTATCTGGAGGAGATGGTTTGGTTACGGAGTTGGGTACGGCGCTTTCTGTCTCTTTTTCAGAGCTGGACTCTTCCTCTGACCCGGACTCCTCGGATGGAGTCGGTGGTCTCTTTGGTGAGGAGAGTTTCTTGGATTCTGACTGTCTGAGAGGCGTGCCGTTTGGTCTTGGAGTATGGATTTCGACCTCCCAGTGTCCTTCAACTTCTTCTTGTTGACCATCTTCTTCCTCAGATTTGCGGCTTTTCTGTGACGCTGGGACGTCTTTCGACATGAGCTTCTTTGAATTCGGTTTGGGCGTCAGGATTTCAACGTTCCAGTGTTCCCCGGATTTCCGGCCTTGGGAGCATGTCGTTTCGGGGCGGGACAATTTTCTTGTGGCTGGTGTGCCGTTTGGTGTCTGGGACCTGGGGCGTTGGGTGGGCGGTGCGTTGGACTCGTTGAGCTCGAGAAGCTCTCGGTTTAAAGTTTTGAGATCCCTGATTGCGTTATGATACCTTTCTATCTCTCTTGTCCGTGTTTTATTTTTGTTGTTTATCATAACCTGCCATCTCTTTGACGCTAGCTTCAATTTGCGTACGTAGTCGCCTTTTGGATCCAAATCTTCTGCTCGAAGAAGTTCTTCCTCGTACTCATTCGTTTCCATGTTTACTTCTGCGAATAGACCCGCCTCTGCCTTTTCTTTCGACTGATCCTCTGTTTCTTGGGAGGCGGGCTCAGGGAGAACACCGGATTTGGCGGCTTTCTTTTCTTCCTTATTGGCGGTCTGGGGAACTGATTTCGGAGCAGGGACGGTAGGAAAGACATGGTCTTCTCCGGAGAAGGACACGGACCGGCGTTCGGGGGTTCGCTCGGCAGGCGAGTCCTTACGGAGAGCAGATTGGAGTTGTTTGACTTTGTCTGCGGGGGTTTGCAGCTTGGCGGGCGTCGAGGGGTGCTGGTTAATTGAACTGCGACGGATAGGTGCGCTGCTTGGGGGAACAGATGTGGGGGACAGTCTTGTGTCATCCGGGACCGACGCGGACTGTGTAGAATCTTTAAAGATATCAGCTATCAAGAATGTTTCCTTGCGAGGAGGACTCTTCGTAATACCCAGACCAAGACCGTGCGAGGAGGCCGGTCTCTCTGTAAAGCTCAAGCGTCGATTAAGCCCAGAGAACGACGGCGCTCTATCAGCGTCACGTTTGCGCGCTCCTAGCGGGCTGCTGAGCGGCGTCCCATTGGCTTTGTCCGCGTTATCGGCATCCTCCTGAGGCGCATGATTCGGTGGTTCCAGACGGGCCTGCTTCTTCGGCTCGAGCTCCTCGGGGCTCAGCTTTCTCTTGAGCACTCGCATTTCGGGCAGGCTATCCTCCATGGTGACGTCGTTGTCCGGGATCTGTTCTTCGCTCTCACCTTCATCCACGGTCTCCATCTCGGCCTCCACATTCCCATTGACCTGTTCGTTTTCGTTTTCACTTTCATCTTCGTCCTCGCTTTCTCCTTCTTCGTCCTCGCTTTCTCCTTCTTCCTCCCCGCTCTCCTCGCTTCTATCCTCCTCATCCTCCGCCTTCACCTCCACCATCCTCCCACCATTCACCCCCTCCTCCTCACTCTCCTCCTCACTCTCCTCAGAAGACTCCTCTTCAATTGTCTCAAAAGTCCCCTTAAACCCCTTCCCCTCCCTTCCCCCAACCCCCCAATCCTGATCCACAGAAGGAAATCTCACAGGCGCATACGGCGCCGGCCGTTGAACAACCCTAACAACCCCATCCTGGTCATCCTCATTCTTCCTCGCCCGCGCCTTATTCACCCACACATCTGCCACCGTCATATCCACGTCCAAATCCACTGAGTCGCGATTATCATCGAGCAGCTTCTTGATATCGAGGGGCTCGGCATTGGGGCGCAGCTTGATCCATTTTGAGCGGATTAGGTTGGCGAGTTGGCCTAGCGAGACTTCTTCGGGGTTGGGGAGCGCGAGGAGGAAGGAGGCGGGTTTTGCAGTTTGGTCGTCATGTGCTTCGGGCGTTGGTTTTCGGGAGAGTTGTTCGCGGGGGTAGACTTTTATTATTAGGCGGAGGAAGACCATTTTGCATTATTGGTTTTTTGGAGATGGGGGTATGGTTTTGAGATTGGATTGGATTAGATTTGAAATGAAGAAGGCTGGCTGACGCTATGCAATGCTGGACTGAGACAAAGGAGGAAGTTGAAGGAAAGAAAAATCAGAAATCAGAGGAAGCAAGATTGGGGCTGTCCTTCTTATTGTTTTGTGTTTTCTGTTATGTGGTGATGGTGTTCTCTGGTCAATTAGTCTCCCTTGTGTTATTCGCGCCTTTCACTTCGCATGGCGGTTCCTCCGCTGTGATGAAGTGAAATTGAAGGGGAAGAATAATTTGATGGGGGTTCTGTTATTTTGGTTGACCGCCCGAGAGTAAGGCGCGGTTCGGGCCTTTGGGGGGTAGTTTTGTTTCCGTGGTTGATGTACCGAGTTTTGGCTGGTTAGTGTTGGGCATTTTGGATTCTTTTTTTCCGGTAATTGGGTTTGGTGTATTTTGCTCTTGCTTGCTATTGGTTTTGCTGTGTCTTTAGGTAGGAGTGTATTCTGAAAAGTGTGGATTACTACGCAGATATGGTGGGCTATTAATAGCGTGTCTCCCAAGGCTCCCCGAAAAAGAGAAAGGCAAAAAGCAATGTGGGAACTTTTTGTGATATATCGAACCAATGCTACCGGAGGAAATATACTATGTAGGAAATTGTTACAGAAATTAGCTCATGCCATCAGATCACTTCCCACCGTCACGCAAATCATGGTTCATGGCACATTGACACCACTTGGATCGGTCTCACCACCGGCAGTAGCCCAGCCAGCCGGCGGCCTCTCCACGGAGAAGGTCCATCCAAACTTGTCCTCGATCTTGCCGGATTGGATTCCCTTCAGCGTCTGCAGCAGCTTGACGCACACATCCCCACCGCTCTGCCCGTCCTCGCCCGCCTCATATGCAAGCCGATCGCCCCGCGACCGCATTGTAATACTCCGGATCGGCACCAGCGCAGCCGCCGTCCCGCAAGCAATAATTTCCTTGAACTCCTTGAGCTCCTCGTAGGCAATCCGGCGCTTCTCAACCTTGAACCCGAACACGCGCTCTCCAATGTCACAAACAGATGCCGCCGTCACCGAGTCAATGACGTTCTTACTATCCGGCTGCACGAGGGTCACAGCACCCGAGGCATCCTTCCGCACGCCGATGAACGCCGACGTCGAGAACTCATCGATCTCCGACCTCGTCCGACTATCCAGATGCAGCGTGATGCCGAATCCCTCGCTATGCGCGCGTCCGCTGTGCCGCAACACCGGCGCATAGTTTCCGCCCACCTTGGCTGACCCCGTGCCCTCCGGCGCAGCGCGATCAAAGTCCTCCAGGATCAGGGCATCAACGGCGTTCACGCCGTGATACACGCCCGTTGGCATGACAAAGACCACAAAGGTATACTCGTCAGGAGGCGAGAGACCTAGCTGCGCCGAGGAGCCGAAGACCAGTGGCCGGATGTACATGGCGGCGCCGGTTTCATGCGGCGGAACGAACTCGGCATTGGCTGCGACGGCGAGCTTCACGCTCTCGACGAAGAGTTCCTCGGGGACGGGCGGAACGGAGATGAATTCGGCGGAGCGACGCATGCGCACGGCGTTGCGGTCTGGGCGGAAGATGGTGATGGACCCGTCCGGGCGGCGGAAGGCCTTGAGGCCTTCGTAGGCTTGTTGGCCGTAGTTGAGGCCGGGGGCCATGCCGTGGATGCCGAGGTAGGGCGAGGCGACGAATTTGGGGGCGCTCCATTTGCCGCCTTGGCTGTGAGAGAAGTGGCATTCTACGTGGCCGTTTACTGTGGGAGGTGTTGGCGTTAGTGGGGTATATAAATAGATGGAGGGGTTGTAAGTATCTACCATCGCGGACTTTAAAACCGACATTGTTCCAGTCAATGGAACTGACGGGGGGAGGCGGAAAGGTAGAGGAAGCCATTGTTCAAACGAGAGATGAAGAGTAGAAAGAATTGAGATTGTTGAGGTGAAAAGATGGGGGAAAGAAGAAGTAGTAAAAGTAGAGGGAATAAGCTGATGATTCATGCTTGGGTAAAGTTGGGCCGAAAAGAGCTTAGCGCCAGTCAAGTATCAACAGCTGAACAATCAATACGATCACATCTTTCACCACGAATAAATAGTTAGTATTGCTCAATTCGTCTGGATATCCCTTGCGTTGTCACCGTTGGATCATTTGAACTTTCGAAGGGCCTCGTATCTGCTGACGTCAGATTATACAATACCCATGGAACTCGAAAGCGATGCTATAACCACACTCTTGAAATTGCAAGATGAGTACGACCCAAACAAATCATTAAAATCCCCACTACTCTCTGTATATAAGGGTGGGAATTGGGTAATTTAAGGCGACAGTGGGAGTTCCCCCCCTACATTCCA
Source organism: Aspergillus alliaceus (assembly GCF_009176365.1). Classification (NCBI taxonomy): domain Eukaryota; kingdom Fungi; phylum Ascomycota; class Eurotiomycetes; order Eurotiales; family Aspergillaceae; genus Aspergillus; species Aspergillus alliaceus. Next base: position 193,738 of record NW_022474705.1, read on the forward strand.
ATGCAACTAGGGCTGCTTTCTTAGTCTGATGTGCTATATCGTAGTGACGAATCGCCTGCCTCGATTTTCCTGGGAGTGGCCAAACAGGCATCATATCCGCAAGGGGGTCTGCATGAATGAGTATCAGCTGATATATACCGGGCCACCCTTTTCTTTTCTTTTCTTTTCCAGTCATCAATCCCAAGCCACTGTGCTCGATGTAAGACTGAGGTAGGACAAGTGCGTCGTTTTTCAGAAGGAAATTCGGGCTGGGTCCCAACTTTCGGTGCATAGGTTATACACAAAGGCAAAACAGTCTGTAGCACCGGTAAGCATATGGACTGGCGTATCGGGAGTGAAATTACACTTGGTATACTGAAATTCTCAGATGGGATACTAGACAGACTACCTCCCTCAAGCTACTCAGGCGTGATCTCGTGCCTTCACAGAGTATGCGTGTATCTGAACCCGCAATACTAAGACCATGGGAGTGAACTATGGCTCGAAATATGCCCGATGCCAATCGAAAAAGCAGATAATGGTCAGTACTTGCGACGTTTTCCGGCCTCAATGTGACTTGGAACCAATGTTTTCCGCAATATTGGGGCGTGAGTCTGGTCGAGGAGTGAAAGTATGGCATAGGCCGCTCATTCCTCTTGCGGTTTAAGCGAAAACGTGATCTGATGAATTACAAGATAGTTTCCGGTGATGAGTCGCTCGGAGACACAAAACTGTGTATAGGCTGTGAGCAAGTATATGTTCGCTAACCTGCGACTTACGCACCATTATGGTCAAGGCCGCCCTGGAACTGGACTTGGGTTATACTAAGTATATCAGAGCGGATGACTCAATTATGTGAAACCCTTCAATGTAGTATCATTTCTTTCAACTGCGGTACTGTTTCGAGAAGAAAGCTTTCGAGAGGACAGCAAAAATGTGCCTCAAGCTGGACCATTTTGCAGGGTATGAGTCGATAAGGGGCTACATAGTATAAATATTAGTCTCGCAGAACCAGTGAATATAAGAAGGATATCATGGGGCCTTTTCAGGCCGATTATTTAATGAGTATCCTGCAAAACATCGACAAGCATCCGTGGTGGAGAACCCCATATTGATTAAATCTATAGAAGCTAGGTCCAATTCTCCACAACCAGAGACAATGCAAGTCTAACTCTAGTCAATCAATGACACTCACAAACATAACTATCCCACCCATTTCAACCTCTATTTAAAATCCCCAAGAAGCATAACAATTCTTCCCTCACATCCGTCCAACCCATTCGCCTGCTAAGCTGAGCCCAGAGTAATTTAACCTGTGCATGCGTTTAGAAATAAAGGCTTCAGAAGTATGGATTTTACTTATGTATGTATATGAGGACCTATACAAGAACTCATACATACAAGATGAAGGTCAGATGGACCTACTGGTGATATTGGTTATGACCGCGAAGTGGATTGAGACGGACCATTGCCTGCTTGAGGGCTTCTTTTTCTGCAGGCACTAGTATAGTGCCTGGAAATGCCTTGGAAAAAATCTCCAGTACTTCTTCAAATCCTGCTAAGGGATCTATCCTTAAGGTACTAGCCATCCTTGCTGCTAGATACTGGCTTAGGTTCGATGGGCCTCGTGCCCTAGCTATCCCCGGTCATCAATAGGCTGTTCCCCGGGCTGTGCGCAGCAATCCCCCAACGGAAGCTAACCAGTAGAATAGCCTGATCTGGATGGCCCTTAGGCAACCCCAGTAGACTTAGGGTATACTGCCTCTGGCGTCTATCTAGCAGGGCTTTCGCTAGGTATAGAGCTGCTTCTTTGATAAGTGGCCCAATTGGGGTAATTTTTAGCATCCCTGTGATTGCGCGTGCCTGTCGATTTACATATATTGGAATGTGGTCAGATGGATAACGCCTAGACAATGGACGGACCGGTGCAGGCATTGCATGGCTAAAGCCCTCAGACACGTGGAAGACTAAGCAGGTGCCGCTAGGGCAGGGGAAAGAGGTCTCTGATACAGAGCTAGCAGGTGCTTATAAAGCACTTGAAATAACTGAGCAGATAGGATATAAAGGCTCTATTAGGGTTCTATTAGATTCTCAGGCAGCTATAGCCCGGCTACGAGACAATGGAACTGGCCCAGGGCAAGTTGGGCAGTTCAGGCCCAAGATATAGCTCAAAGGCTTAAGAATCAAGGATGCCAAACCACTATTCAATGGGTCCCAGGCCATCAAGGGGTCCTAGGGGATAAGAAGGCTGACCAAGCTGCTAAGGATAGCTGTAGAAAAGGCCCCCAGAGATATAGACAGGAGCCTCAGTCTAGTGTATCTACGCAGAACATGCACTGAGGCAAACCAGGCCCAGAGATAATAATGGCTTGTACGAGCCCTGGAGAAACGATCCTACAGGGCCCAACAGCGCTACCAGCCCCAAAAAAGATGGAAACTAGACTCGGTAGCAGGAACAGCACCAAAGCAGCTCGCTCGTTGATGCTATCAGCTCAAGGCTGGGCACGCAGCAATACCAACCTACCTGAGCCAGATAGGGATCCGAGACTCACCTAGATGCCAAAGCAGCCAGGCTCCACAGGAGACAACAGGCCATCTACTGGTGGAATGCAGACAATGGCGTCACCAGAGACGGGCCTTATACTGGGCCCTAGTCAAGGCAGGAGTATCACCACCTGGGTGGGGAGAAACCCAGAATGCCATCTCTTTGAGGATCAGAGGGCCACAAAGGCCCTAATGACCTTCCTGGCTACAACAATATCGGATGTTTCCCAGGGGAAGCAACTAGGGAGATAGATAGAGCCTCTAGAGATAACCTTTGGGGCCTAGAGCTGGTAGAAGAAGCAGAAAGTAGAGGGGAAGGATAGTAGAAAGGGCAGTCTAGGCACGCCTAGATGACGCCCAGCAAGTAATGAATATCGAGGAGGGCATGGCCCAAAGGCTCGGGCACAGATAGGCGGCTCGGGCGAGGAAAAGCATTAGAATGAACACAGAAACGATAGAGGGGGGCTGATAGAGCCCCTAGGGACCATTTAGAGGCAGTGGCTTAGGCCACTGCCTAGGCACATGTGTCTGTCATAGCCAACGGCTCGATACGGACGTTAAATTTGGTTAATAATAATAATAATGAGGTGGACTAGCGCTTACAAAGGATTTTGAGGAGATGCAGATAACTAAACAGGCTTAATACGACTCTATATCGTTGGATATCGCTGTAATTTTCAAGCATTTACGCCAATTTTTATCGTTGCTTAGTGGTGCCTATGGTAGCGGTATATAGGAGCTTGAATAGCTTCAAATTTATCGTTGAGGTGGAATTACTGAAGACCTTGGCACAGAAAGAGCCGGTCATTATAAATGGTCATAAAACTATGCGCAGCGAGCTGAAGCTGGAATACGAGTTATGATTAACTTACCATGCCCCGTGGTGGCAGTGCAAGGCTCTCAATTAATATTGCCCTTGTTTACTAGGAGAACTAAAAAATGTTGTATGCCCATAATAAGACTTGGGTTCATCCCTCGAGTTATTCTTCCTATATTTTCGTCATCCATCTTCCCATTACGGGATCATCAACGCGTATTTCCTCCCAATGGCTGCATCAGACCAAGCATACCAGCAGCAAGAGTTCATTTTCACCCAGACAGGGCCTATGCGGGTCAACATGATAATTGTTCCTAAGAAAGATGAGCAAAATCCTCTCTACTTCATACACGTCAAAGGATCAATTAGCGATAACACGGATATCACAATGCATGCCGGTACCGACAAGAGTGATCAGGTTCTCGGTAGCTGCAGGTTCAGCAAATTCTACACCACTAAAATGCTCCTCACACTCGGGGACCAGAAATCGCATATGATGTTCTCACCGCAATATGGCTGCTATAGTTGGTCTCTATTGGCTATTCGTCACATTCATGGGAAGGTGCAACAAAGAAGGCGGGAATTTCTATGGAAAAGGACCGAAGAGTCGCGAGTGTCGGGCTCGCTAGGCCTGGAGTTATGTGGTGTAGGCACGGCTGACGTTTATGCTGTGTATTTTGGAGCTGCACCGGGAAGCAGAAAGGTGGGAATACTGCGGGTTAGAATTGATTTAGGCGATATGTGGAAGACGATGGTACTTTTGACGCTGTCTGCATTACTGGAGAAGGAGCGCCAGAGAAAGGCTAGAGAAGAGGGTATTCGCACTGTGATGTTGGTGTGCTAGTATCCGAGTTTGTTCAGTTATCTTGGTGACCTACAAGCTTCGGCTTTTCGTACTTAACATAAGGAGTTTCTTATATGGAGGAGTCCCCCCAGTCTACGTGGCTTTGCGGGCGGAATACGGAACCCCGCAGACGCTCTACCTGATTTAATTGTCGACAGACTTGAAGATAAGAGCTGCGCCTTGCTGAATGAATCCCTTTTCCGTTTCTTAATTGAGCAACTAGTTATGATGGCTACGGTTCATACCACAGATTGAAATTACTTTGATATGGTTATACTTACTACCCCTTTACCCGCAACCCGCAACTTACTTCTTAAGGGTGAGATAACACAGGTAATTAGTTAACCGACTACAGTTAAGCATCAGCCGGTGTGCAGACTAACGGGATCTTAACAAGTCCGACCATATACTAGGATTTCTGGTCTTGATATTGTTCGGCTTCTACGAAGCACAATCCGCCATCGATGTACTGTCGATTTGTGTTTTCATTATCGTATTCAGCATACTCAGAGCTGTCAGTGTAGAGGTTCTTCCGGAATACAAACTACTAACCATCGCCGCAGCGCTGTGTGTGGTAGTCGGTGTTGGCCTCTTTGCGCTGTGGAAACCCAGAGTCTCTGATGGCATGAAGTACGGCCCTCAAGTGCTCGCCGGTGTTGGTGTCAGTGTACTCTTCGCCATCTGCATGTTCCCCGGGGAACAAATGAATGTTAGTCAGCTTGTTGACGACGCAGGCCTCGCTATCGGCATCATGGTGTCGTGCCGTATGTTCGGCAATATGACCGGCCTTACGATTAGCTCGACAGTCTTCCAGAGCGTCTTCGAGCAACGTATCGCCAAGCTAGGCCAACTACCCGGAGAACTCGCGCTCCACCTCGAAAGTGGCCGCGAAGGATTTGATTGAGGGTCCTCACGGTCATTATATTGGTTTAATTTTTTGTAGACAGCATAAGCGCCCCGGCTGTTTATAGGCAAGCGATACAGTGGAGAAAGCAGGACCGCTAGTGAGCTGAATGCTATGCAGGTATAATAGTTAGAGACGTCAGGATTCGCATTTAACTGCGACGTACATACATACTTGATAGTCTCGCGTCATACAGCCAATGCGTTGGAGATATAAGTCAACCCAGCAGTAACGGTGGATAGCCGAAGCAGATATTCACCTATATACGTAACAATTCATGGTCTCATTTTAATCATCATCTAGATGAAATACATACAACTAACCGAAAGGGGCTTGAGAAATGTTAGTTTACATAAATAAGGTAATTAGAGTGCAGTTAGACGGGCGGTATGCCGAGGATGCGACAGAGAGCAACCCTAAATTGATATTCCATCAACTAACATCCGCACAGACAGAACACTAAATCCTGAGCTTTTAAGCCCCCAAAAAGCTCGCATAAAAATGCAAAAAGAAATGCCCCCACACCGGTTCGAACGATGGACCTCTGCATTACAAGTGCAGCGCTCTACCACTGAGCTATAAGGGCAACTTATTGAGAAGTTTAATGGTACTCGACAATATATTCCATGCAATAAATTAGTCCCAAGGTCCATATCCTTGGTCTGGTACAGAGTTTCTACCCGAGCCGGTTATACCTTTTGGAAGCACTCCCTCTTGGCGAAGGGCATACGGGTAACCTCTTGGTCTAGAGACTAGAGGCAGTGAAGCACCGGCTACACTGCTGTCCTATAGCTCCCGTAATCCCTATACAGCTCCCATGGAGTGCGATAAATCTGATAGTAGCCATCCTATTTTGGAGCTATGGTAGTTAGACTTGTAGGTTCTGCACTGAACACACTGAAATAGTAGCGGCTTGGGCTGTGTGGTTTCGGTGCAAGACAGAGGTAAATTATATTTTCTTTTGGGATATCTGGGTTAAATCTTCGGACTTCCTAGCCAGGTGAGTGTCTTTGAAGGATTTGAGGGGCCTTTTCAACCTGACTACAGTGGTAGTCTTTTTGACTCTTCGCCTATAATATATATTTCCAATGTATTAATTCCTGGCCATATTTCGAGAAGTATAGACAATCCAAAGCTTAGAGATAAGCATTCACGTGACCCATAAGTCAGAAACTTGAAATAGAAAATGTGGATGACCACAAGATATCAGAATCTATAAAGAAAACTTGGTTTAAAGTCGATTTTTTGTCACCCCGGGTATATATCAAACAAGTTGGGAAATAATTTTTGTATATTTTTTAATAACCCGAAAATGTCAAAAACAAGCCCTTGTAGCTCAGTGGTAGAGCGCTTCACTCGTAGGCCTTTGGCATCCAAAGGTAGTGACATGAAGAGGTCCGCGGTTCAATCCCGCGTGGGGGCAATTTTTTATTTCTTACTTTTACTTAACATTTTGCAGGATTAAATGCCCTGAATGTCCGCCCGCTGACGCGGATATCAAATTAGGGTTGCATCGTGCGGCAGATGGATCTGACCGCCACCGCTACCGCCCTCATACCACCCACCACCATGGCCGGATCTTTCTGCATAGAACCCGAGGACACGAACCCCATGAATTGTCAGCAGCCCCCGTCGGGAGCAAATCAATGTTGTCTCTTTTTTCGTAAAGTGTCGTATAGTTAGTTATGGCAGTTCATTGCCGTCTGACTCAACAGAAGGGGGTCACTCAAGATGACGCAGTCCACCCACATCTATAGTGTTTTGGAGTCTCGTTGACGGACATCTATATTATATGATGCATTTAACAGTTACAAGTGAAGCGTTGCTCTACCATATAAAAAGTTCACTTGCATTAGTATATTAACCGGGTTTGTTTGTACCCCTGTCAAGTATTTATGTCACATTTTTGTTCTCCCAAAAGATTACTGCCACAGACATCTGACAAGGCTGTACTGCAATCTGCCGCATCCTATACCCCAGTAATCAAGTCTTATAACTACTACACAGATCCATCTTTATCAGTTGCTTATAGGCCCTAAATTAAATTACGTCCCCATCACCCCCCTTGAAGAATCAATCACCATGATTCAACTGAAAGTAACCCCCCCGCCCCGTGCCACCTCATAAAAGCTGTCTCACGTGTTCTAGGAACTCCCCCCTCCCCCTCCTTATTCAGAAACCCAGCCGTCTCCCGACCTAGATCAACGCTACGATGAGGAAGCCGCTTATGACGACTACCAAGGGCTCGAAAGAGTTAGGAGGAATACTATCCGCCCGGGTGCTATTGAGCGTTGGTGGAATCGTGGCCTTGCTCGCCGTATTTGTTGTATTCTCTGCATAATCATGGGGGTGGCTGCGCTACCATACGTGATCCTCGCGCTCATGATGAGCCAATATAGGTTCTAGCCGTCGGGAACGCACCTTTTCGTGATTACCCAGAGCCTCTGATCGTGTATTCGGCTGTGATGGGAATAGGGAGATTTGTGGTATATTATGAGATTTTTGGCTCACTGTGACAATTTTGTGGTTCTTATGTGTGGTTGCATGGGTGCTTTAGTTGTATACAGGCCGCGCTGCAAGGCGTGATACTGGTTCTACGATACGAGATGGTACAACCTAAGCGCGTGTCAACATCATCGTCGTGGGTCGTTGAGAGGCATGATAGAAGGATCATGTGACCAGGGCCAGATGTCGGTGCAGAGTTCAACATCCCATACGCGATGCGATGTTATTAGTAATATGTATATATCTGGTGACGCCGGGGTTAGGATGATTCAAGTACCGACATGCCTCAAAAATCCATCGGGGAAAACCTCGGGGGATAGACAAATATACAGGCTCCCCCACAAAAACGCCATTTTCTGGGGCATTGATTGACCAGGACTAGAAACTCGGCCTGATGATCCCCCGGTACACTTTTTGCAGTTCCTGTGGTCTCCCATGATGTTACTTCTATTTGAAAAGACCGTAATAGCCTATTATCTTCTCTTTTCTTGTCCTCACCCCCCGAGTATGTTTCGGCATTCCCGGGAGCACAAGGTAGAGAATATCACTTCCGGTGACGAAATCCGGTTATGTTTGTGTACTTAAGGTTGTATATAGTACCGCTCGACACAATGGCCAAGCTTTGGACTTATCGAGCATTCAATCCCTTCCAGCAACAATGCGACCCCCAAGGTCCGCCTGGCTCAGCCCGGCTCTCCTGGCTGTGACTTGCTATGGCGTGCCCTACAACGAATACATCCTCGCTCCGACATCACGACACCTCACCCCCCCCCCCCCTGAAGTCCTCCAAGTCAATGGCTCTGTTACTAGCTCCTCCGCCCTGATCAGCCCTAGCAGCGGAAACACCACGTTCGATGGGCCCGCCTCAGTGACTTTCGACTTCGGCCGCAACATAGCTGGCATTGTGTCTCTGGGCATTGGCTCTTCATCCACATGCGATGCCTTCATTGGCGTGACATTCACGGAGCCAAGCTTATGGACTAGTAGTCAGGCTTGTGAAGCCACTGCTGATTCGGGACTGACTCTCCACTATGTTTCCCTGTTGGCCGAGGACCTGGCACATACACGGCCGAGAAGAAGCATACTCGTCGTGCATTCCGATACTTGACCCTGGTCACAAACACAACTACTGCAGTGTCTGTCCGCAATGTCCAGGTCAACTACACATTCAGAAATGCTCACTTGAAGTTTTTCATAAGCCAGGTGCATCCAACGTTGTTCGAGCGAATTTCAGCAACGGTTTGGTGTACCTGATAGGCGGTAATAAAGTCTATATCCATGTAGCCCTAAACATACGAGAGGGCCTCAAATTTGGGTTGCCCTTCGGCCGATACAGTTTGAAGTGAACATTGTACAGAGCTTTTCCGGTTCTCATCAGGTAGAATAGTGAGTAACCACACATGGTTTTGCTTCGCGCCAAGTTTATCATATTTGAAGCTTACTTTGGATGGGGTTCAAGGCTTGAGAAGATAATATTTGTTTGACCGCTCTAGAAACGAAGACAAGAAGATTCGATGAAGCCTTCTTTTTATGTCAGGAAGTCCCATTTTGTAGCGACAAGGCTGGATGATAAGCTGCGAGGGTGTTTCCAGATTGGGGTATACTAAAAGAAGCAAGCAACCCTTTTTAGACCAATGGAAATGTTGAAATGCATCTTAGCGGTCTCGCTTTAAAGGCTGAAATACAGCCAATAGATGTGAGAGCGTAAGCATCTCTGGCGAACACGATTGTCTCCGACAGTGGGCTAAGCTAGGCGTCGAAGGAAGCATAGCATACAGGGCTGCTTATTTAGAGTAGTTTTAGGGTTACATTGGGTTATTATGGTCCTCGGCGGCTTGCGTCCAATTAAAAAGAAAACATACGAAGCAATGGGACCCTAGCAATAGCATCGGAAGATGTTGAAAGCAGTAAAGTGAAGAAGCACAAGTGGAACCAAGCCTCACCAAGACATGTATCTTCCCCTCATTTTCCCAAGAAGCGGGGAAAGCCATATAAAAGATGGGATTTCTTCAATCCTTTCCAATGTGATTCTCTGTGCCTCCACCTCATTTTTTCACATCGAAAATTATCAAAATGCCTCGAGTCGCTATCGTTACCGGTTCAGCCCGGGGGATGTAAGTTATATATGCCCTCTTGGTGTCTATATCGTATCAGTGCTAAGCAGTTCTAAGTGGAAAGGCAATTGCCCTCCGGCTGGCCGCAAACGGTTATTCAGTTTGCATAAATGATATCATCGACGCAAAAGATGCGATCACCAGCGTCGTAGATGAAATCAACACCACGATCTCTCAAGATGGATCCTCAGTATCTTCTCGTCCCCGGGCGATTGGCATAGCCGCTGATGTGACTTCATCCTCCGCCGTAGAAGCGATGGTTCAAGAGACGGTAGAAAGGCTCGGTCCGTTGACGCTGATGGTCGCGAACGCGGGCATCGCGCAAGTCAAACGACTTCTTGACGTCACTGAGGCCGACATTGACCAGGTTTTCTCCGTTAACTTCAAAGGTGTGTTCAACTGTTACACACATGCAGCCCGTCAGATGATTGTCCAGGGTGATCCGCAGACCGCTGCCGGGGTTGGGGTGTACAAGATTGTGGGGGCCTCGTCTATCGTTGGGTTTAGGGCATTCGGAGCGTTAGGTGTCTATTCGGCTAGTAAGTGGGCGGTTCGGGGATTGACGCAAGCCATGTCGATTGAGATGGCACCACACAAGATTACGGTCAATGCATATGCGCCAGGTGTGGTGGGCACGGCAATGTGGGATAAGATTGACGAGGAGTTGGGCGGGATCGAGGGCCGGTCGCAGGGGGAAACACGGAGAGTGTACTCCAACAAGGCAGTCCTAGGACGAACGAGTGAGCCAGAGGACGTGGCTGGATTAGTTGGAGGGTTCCTGGCAAGTCAGGACTCGGACTTTGTGACGGGTCAGACGATGGTAGTCGACGGTGGGATCGTCTTTACTTAGGTTTGTGTGAAACTTTGATAGGATGGCCCTCATTCCCACCCTACAACATCCAGTTCTACCCACACACTAGCTAGTACTGGAAGCGTTAATGTAAACCCTGTAGGCTAATACGAGATTCCCCGTTTGTCCTTAAACCTAATAATCAGCATGATGTCAATCATCCGAAAGCAGTAAAACAAATAGTACGAGGATATCAAGCGAGTACGAGTCCAACCAGATCCGGAAGTGACGAAGTCTATAAAAGTAGTGATCGCAAACACTTCAAGCCCTTAGGAATGGCCACAGCTTTAAAAATAACAACTGAATCAGACAAGCAAAGCAAGCCATGTACTCTGGAAATCTCCTCCTATTCCTCCTCGGCACAACAATCTCCCTGCTCCAGACCGCCACTGCCCTATCCTTCCCCCAGATCAGCCTTGGCTACGCCACCCATGCCCCAACTTTCATCAACACCACCGAGTCTGGCACAAAAGTTGGCCTATACAACAATATCCGCTTCGCACAGCCACCAACGGGGAACCTCCGCTTCCGCAAACCAGTCACGCCCCCACTCCCCGAAGGCGGCATTCAAGATGGTAGAGACCGACTCTCCACCAGCGACTGCGTCAGCTCTGTGAACGCGCAAGCCCCATTTCCGGACATAAACGGTACCGCCTGGGGACAGGAGGATTGTCTGTTCCTGAATGTGTGGGTGCCAGAGGGTGTGCGGGAGGGGGATAACGTGCCCGTTTTGCATTGGTTGCATGGAAGTGCGTGGGCGTTTGGAAGTAAGGATATGTTTGGGGATGCGTTTGGCTTGATGGATTTGATTGAGGAGAAAGAGGATAAGTTTATCTTCGTTGCTAGTAACTATCGGTTGGTTTTCCGTCCCATACTAAGCGAGAGGAATGTTGCTGAATTTGATGACAGAATGGGTGTGTATGGGTGGGTTTCCTCTTCAGATGAGGATATGGATGCTAATGTAGGGCTTCACGATAGCGTTGCTGCGTTGGAGTGGACGAAGAAGTATATCTCGCGTTTTGGGGGTGATCCAGACAGCATCACGGCTATGGGGCAGAGTGCGGGTGCGGCTATGATTTCCATGATGATGGTGGCGAATGGGGGAAACGGGACTCTTCCGTTTCAGAAGGTGGGATCTTTTTCTATTTTGAAATATAGGGAAGTTGTGCTGACTAGTAAAGGTATTCCTGTCATCTCCGGGCCTAATGCCGAGAAGGAATGTTACGGGGCGTCGCCAGGAGGTCTACGATCAGGTTCTTAAAGCTGCGAACTGTGCAACACTGGCTTGCCTCAGGGAAGCATCGCCGGCTGCACTAGCTGCTACAAATAAGAAAGTCCTAGACCTCCCCGGTGGCTCGGGAGGAGGCTCCTTGGGTCCTGGTATAGGTATTGGTCCACTCCCGGACGGGAAGCATTTATCCGACGCAGTCCCCATCCTACTACAACAAGGCCATTTCAACAAAGGGGTCAAGGCAGTGGTTTCCGGAAATATGGCGGCAGAGGGGACGGGAATTACTCCGGATGTCAGTACGCCTGAAGACTTCGCTAGACTGATCCGACTGCTGGTTCCAGGAGCTAATAATGGTACCATTCAACGCATTCGTGATATGTATCCATACCCAGACTCCCAGCTGCAAAGGGCCGCGGATGCTTGGACAACCGATGTCGTATTTGCTTGTAACGCGAGAGCTGTGGCGAAAGTGTACGGGAACAAGACCCAGCGGTATGTGTTTTCAGTGCCGCCGGCTAGGCATGGACAGGATTTACTCTGTATGTTTCTCCTACCATCTGAATCTATCGTATCGTTCGGATATTGACAGCTACAGACTACTTCTACAGGGAGGATACCAAGCTACCGGTTACGAACGTCTCTCTTGCAAGAGAATTCCAAGCGGAGATCCTTGAATTCTCCACAGGAAAAGATAGGAATGACACAGATTGGCCATTGTATATCCCAGGAACAAAGATGGTCAACGTCACAGCTGCTGGGATTGAACAAAGCGTTGACCTTTGGGCGAGGCAGCCTAACTGCGATATCATATTGAAGACTATCACGGATAAGAGGAACGGGGCGTGAGAATTTGACATATCCTAGCGATCTCAAGAAAAACATGAAACCCAAACGACCGTTACAGAAGAACCAAGCCTTATTGTATCATATTGTTACCCTGTCCACATGTAGCAGCTGATCAAAATCCACTCTCTCTACCATCCACCAAAGACTCATCCCTGTAAATAACAATCCCCATCTAAATCCAATCCTGGACTTCACATCTACACAAACCCGCTTCAAAAGTCTATATCCAACCAGCCAACCAACTCACACCCCCACCCAATAGATATTAACAATATCCTGATCCTTCCTCGGCCCCTTAACAACATGTCGACTCGCCCAACTAACCACCTCCCCCTCCCTCACCCGAAAAGCATATGCCGTGCGATACATATCATTAATACAAAGATGATTCCCCCTCGCCCTGTAAACCACCGTATCCCCCCCAGCCCCCGGCGGCGCCGGCGCATCCACAAACGTCTCGCCTTCCCCCGGACCTTGATCCTGACCCTGACCCTGATCCACAAACTCAAACTCATGAAACAAATAATCCGGCACATCACTCCCCACCTTCGCAAACCAGATGCTAATCCGCCCCTCGTCAAACCGCCAGATATATTTCTTCGTGAAGCGCAGCCCGACGCCGACGCTTGGGTGCGTGCGCAGGCCTGGCGGTGTGGGCATCTCGCCTTCTTCGTGGTAGAGGATGTCTTTTGAGCATGAGGTTGAGCTTGAGCTTGATTGGGGATTGGTTGGGATTGGAAGGGGTGTGAAGGTTGCTGTGCCGGTCAGGGAGCCGTTGATGTCGAGGGGGTTGTCGCTTTTGAGGGTGCGGTGAAGGGTCCATTTTGGTTGGCGGGTGAGGGAGGTGAAGAGGGTTGGGAGGAGGTTAGGGGATAATTGGGGGCGCATTTTGGGGTTTACAGTTGACTGTGGTTGGGTCATTGGGGGGTTGGCATTGTCTTTTAGTGAAAGTGATAGTGGTGGTGGTGAGAGAGAGGGTATAAGTGAGCTGCAGTGGAGGATTGGAGGTTCGTGTTAATGGAATGCGGGGTGGAAGTAAATTGACTTTCAGTCTTTTAGGGTTACCGGTAGGTGGGTCCTTTCTTATCAGATCAGATCGACGGTGTGAAGAAATATTGTTTATGTTGATGAGTAACATCTATGGTCTCGATATTTTGCTCTTGCGCTGCTAGAAAGATTTTTATGTGTAAACCTTCGCTTGAGATTGTGTTTATCAATTCACCTCTTAAGTACAGCGCATGCTCAAGCAGATGGCTGGCCGAAAACAAGGATATAAAGTTCCAGGTGATGCTCTGTCAAGGACCGCGTGGAGACAACCCGGTTCGGTTTCTGGCATGCAGCATTTGAATGGCGCTTTGCCACTTTCTTTTTGCATCTTAAATACTGAGAAGGGAAAAGAAAGCTCTGAGCTTATTCAGGTTTGTTCATTTCGCGCAGTGAGGATCCAAACACTATTCAGCAGTGATAGAAAAATGCGGCCATCTTGCTCTACGTCTCAAGTGGAAATGCAGAAAGTCTGATCGGGACATCCACATCTAGTCAAAATCCTGAGCCTACGATAACATAACACATCAATGGCCGACCGCGAGAGATTCAAAGAAGCCCTCGGACCCCTCATCGCTGAAATAATGGCAGATTTTTCACAGAGGGGGATTCCACCTCCACAGAAAGACCAATTTGGAAGAGTGTGCATCAAATACTCTTAAGGATCCAAGATGGCCCTCCTGGCAGTCGCGTAATAGTGTCTAACTGAGAATATCCAAGGCGGAAAGCTCAACCGCGGCCTCACCGTACTCGACACCGGCCACTGCTTACTACAACGTCCGCTCACCACCACCGAATTCCAAGGCCTGAGTACTCTCGGATGGCTAACGGAGATGTTCCAAGCCGCATACCTAATATGGGATGACATCATGGATAAGTCTGAGTACCGCAGGGGTAAACCATGCTGGTATCGTCAGGACGGAGTAGGCTTAGCCGCGGGTCAACGATGCCTCGTTACTGAAATCCTCAATTTTCGTCCCTCTCTAGAAGCATTTCGATCAACATCCCGAGATCTAAAATTCATTGAGCTATTTAATGAAGTTGGAATCCGGACGGAGCTGGGACAGCTCTGTGATACGACCACGCAGCTTGGGGATCGTGGGAGAGTATTTCCAGGCGCAGGATGATTATTTGGACGTTTATGGTGATTCGGCGCTTACAGGGAGAGTTGGTACCGATATACGCGATAATAAGTGTACGTGATTTGTTGTGGAGGCTCTTTGTCGCTGTGATGTTAAGCAGCGGCGAGTTCTTGACCTATCTTACGGCCGCTGGGATGATGTCGCTAAGGACAAGGTTAAGAAGGTATTTCAGGATCTGGATATGAGGATGGTATTTTGGAAATATGATGAGGCAAACGTTCGAGAGCTACAACAGGAGATTGAAAAGACTGACAACAGCAATAGGCTAAGAAAAGAGGTCTTTGAGCTAATCCTCGGCAAGATCCAACATCGAGATAGGTGAGGAAGTTTGACAATGTACATTCAGGCTTGAGTAGCTGAGTTTTATATACTATCTAATCTGATATTTCGGATATCATCTACAAAAGATGACTCTCAACTAAGGTAGATATCATAGGGGTAAGTCTTATCATGTATCGCCATCGTAGGGAGGCAAACTGCTCATCTGCAAACAGCTCCACCAGGTGTTAGCATCTATGGGCTGTAGCTAGCATGACCCAGCCGGTGATGAACTGCTCCAGTGGCTTCTTCAGGTCCTCCTTACCCTCCAACATCTTATCCACAGAGGGAAGAACCTAAAACGAAAATCTGTTAGACTTTTTTCCAACGACATGAAGGGACCAAAGGGAGCAACGCACTTGTGGAGTATAGAAAGTCAAATGTCTCAAAACATCCAAGCGTTCGACTTGATGTGCCTCTCCAAAGTTTGTCATGAAGTCCCCTTTCTCATTGATGAAACGTTCTTTGTAATAAGAGAGTATATCATTAGTGAGGTCGATGAACAGGACCGTCTCCTGTTTCATCGGGAAGTACTGCATAAGTTACTTCTCAGAAAGCAGAGTATTCGGCCAAAGCAAGTGGAGGAGGACTTCAGCGTCGCCAACCTTAGTGCGCAGGAACATGGGCAACAACCGGGAGTCAAATTAATCATTGAAACAGCAATACTGTCCGTAATAGCGGAAGAAGGATCAAGAGTCATACTTCTGTCCAAAGTGTTGTAAGTCCTCCGTCAGTCCCTCAGTGGCATCATCAACAAGAAACATGTACACTCCCTGGATAGAGCACAGGGCTTTGATCTCGAATGGAAACGGCGTGGAGGCCTGATGGACAAAAGTCACAGTAAGCTTGAGCTTTTTCTGCACGAACTTTCAACCTGCTCGCCCATATGCAAGCTTCTGAAATAGTTCCAGACCGTCTCTTCAAGGATATATGACGTCTTTGGTTCTAACTGAATACCTTCTAGGTAGCCTTTGATCAAGGTCTTTACCTGTGTGATTTGAGGGCTTTGGCCAGATAAATGAGAGGGTGACTCCAGGTCATGGTATGCGAAAATCTCTTTGCCTTGCATAGGAGCCATGGTAAAGGCACAGAAAATCTGCGATGATGGTTAACTTAGGCTGGGGGCTTGGAACTTACACATAATTTTCACCCAATACCACGTTCTAAGTAGATTTACTGACCGGGCTCGTACCTGATGTTGCATGTAGCACATTTCCATTGCCTTTTTGATGTGGTTTGCGGGTCTGGGTTTTGTCTTTTAAAAGCTAGTCCATATCATCAGCCAGCTGAGATTGCCAAAAGTACCGATTTGCAAAGCTCAAGCTGACTGGAGCTGAGGATGATCGACCAGAGTTCAAGTAGTTTCTTTTTTTTCTGAAAGCTGATTGCTGACGTAGGCCCAGTAAATCACTGTAGGAAATCGGTCACTCCCAGTACCATGCATTAGTAGTGTATGGAGCTGAGCTCGACTTAGCCAACCCAAGCGACAGGATACGGTATCTTTCTTTTCTATCAAGGTAGGAAATAGACCAGTACACACACAACTTCGAGTTGAGTATCCGTCACCAGTTCTTCAGAGGTACAAAAAGGTTTTATATATTTCTAACAAAGTCTCTTAAACAACTAAGTCTTGGATCCTGAATGGTTCTCTCACTGAGTAGGACCGCAAGAAGAGGATACTACGAGATACAGTTCCTCCTAGGCGTTGAACCTGTGGGATATCCACACAAGCCGCTCCTCTAAGAGACAGCCTGTCTAGCACCAACGGATTAAGCGTATCTTTTGTCATAGTATCGGATATCCCGTCCCGCTCGTGAATATACTGCATTATCATATGACGATAGTAGCGATGGTTCTCCTTGAAATAACCTTCACCCCTTGTACGTTTTTACGGCTGTCACAGATCTGATCAGCTCCCTGAAACTGCTATAGAGCTTACAGTTAATATCAATCAATACCTACGGAGACAATATGACCATGCATTATTTCAATACTATCGCTGAGGATATAAGATATAATATGGTAATAAGTACATTGCATGGTAGAAACGGTCGAATAGTAGTAGAATGGATGCATTCACGGAGAAGATTCAAAATGAATATTCAAGACCACGACACTAATCCCAAATCCCGATGCGGGTGTGACTTTCCTGCACTTTGGTTCTAAAGTTGCGCTCCTCGGAGCCGGTACCACCCGTGTCTCGGTCCTTCTTCAGGAATTTGAAGTCACACTGTGTAAAGCACCGGTGGTTTTTGAGAAGCTCGTACGCCGCAGCGGACACTTTGATCGAATGGAACCGAATGTATGTCTCTCCCAGCACAAGGCCGTCTTCAATCTTCTCAATATCATGGGAGTAGCTAGACTTTTCCATGACGCGGCGGATCTCACTCTTCAGGGTCTCGCGCAGATTTGCAACGCACAGACAGCGCGTATAGCCCTCTTTGAAGATCAGTCGCTTCAACTCGGCTGAAATGGGGTACGTTGGTGTGTTGACGGGAACAACCTTTGCCACTTCATGACCAAAGTTTATGCCAGCCTTTGAGGTCTGAGAGAAGCGTACAGCATCGCACTGCCAAACAAACGTGATAAGCGCAGTCTGGGATCCTGTGATGGGGATAGTATTAGCGAGACGAGCTAAGAAGATCTCAGCGCTAACGGCAGGCAAGATATCCTTCAACGTAACTGTTGGTGGGATATTTTCGATCCGGACCGTGCGATACACGTTTCCATCGTCCTTGCTGGGGATATATCGTAGACCATACTGGAACATCCAGATGTCCGAAGACGGGTGCCGAGCTAGTAGGTTAGGACGGAAGTAGAATGCTCCAAGCTCGTCTTCCTCGTCATCGAAGATACTAGGACCTTCAATAGCCCAGCGGATCTTACCGTTCCAGGGAACGACCTTCGTTTGTCCCTCGGTGCCGATCGTAGAGTTGTTTGCGCCCCAGGTTGCACGCGGGAAACTAGTTGCACTCTTCTTAAACGTTAGAGGTTCAAAACCCTGTTACGGAGAGAGATGACTTACACGCTTGGGAGTCAACGTAGGGATTCCAAGGTTGTCCGATCCGCCATCCAACAGAGCCGGTGCTCCCAGATCAAGCTTCTCGGCCAGTTTGACAATGGTACTAGCGGTGACTGGGCCCGGGATCTTCTCGGTGATCTGTGGCATAAGAGCCGGAACCTGGATGTCCTCCAATCCTCCATCCATCAAGTCTGAGCTTCGGCACGACTCTGGGACAGGAGGCACAGCAACTTCTGACTCGTCAGGCATCGTCTTGTCCTCTTTGCCTCGAGACGCCGAGGTTACGGACTTTGCCATTGTAACGAGGGCCTTGATCCGGTGGAGAAGCAGGTAAAATGGGAGGAGGGTCATGAGGATTGGAAGCAGAACACAGACTAGAGCAAAGGCGGTGCTAAAAGGCACTTGAGAAAACAGGAGAATGGCAGCCTTCCATTTTGGGAAGCATTTGCAGTTCACGGGCGGTGAGGGAGTTGAGCTAACTGAGTACAGTCATGATCTTTTGTTTATTTGTTCTGTTCTTGTACTGAGATAAAACCAAAAAGATATATCTGTTGCTCGAGAAACACGAGATCTGTAACTAATCAGGGTTACTTTGTAGGCTTGATCACTAGACACGAATTTGGATCCTTGAAAAAGAGAGTGAAAAAAAAGCTGCTTCATTTAAGCAACCAATCTGGTCAAGTTGAATGATTAATGTTTGCTAGTAGAGCGCTTAATGAGAAAGCAGAGTTTTCTCTGGGACCTGTTCCATTACAAGTGGAAGAAGTGAGGTCAAAGTGACACTTTGTCTGTGGTTAGCAAAGCTCATTTTGGACAGTTTGGATATGTTTGATAGTGTTATTCATTTGTGAATTTTTCCATCTTGTATACTCATTGTAAGTCACACATTCCCATCTAGATTTTGTAAGTACTTGTCTTGCTCGTTATGGCAAGTCTCCAGGCCACGAGGTGTTATCCAGACCTCCTTATCCGAGGAACTCCCCTCGAGCTAAGGCAATCCATGGCATGTTCTCATCACAACAACGCTGCATTAGCTTGCGAGCATGCTGGATCTACATGAGCGAAGGTCAGTACCAGTTTTATCTCAAGCACAAAGCAACCCACCTGTTTCATGCCCGTTTTCTCCAGAACCTCAAATCGCTCCTGGAATTCCATTCTTTGCCCAGGCTCATGGGCTTCGCAGCCTGCGGTAAACAATGGGAAAAGAATGCTAACCTCAGCGGACGCCCCAGACCTTATTTCTACTAGGGCATCCCGAAGCCCGTCAAAAGCCTCCTTGGCCGGCGGGGAAAACGGAGGCGTGCCTAGAACGCGGCGATGAAGGTGTAATAACCCTGCGTAGTAAAATGCTTTATCGCTGGCTATAATATCGGTGGATCCCGATTCCTGGAAATGCTTTGAGCCAGCATGTGCGCGGGCACGGAGAAATTCAAGGTCGGTGATCAAATCTTGAGCTTCGAGAACAATATTGGCTGAAGGTCTCCAGCCGGAGATCCAGGTGCCCATTTCGTCAAATCGTTCGTTGTCACATTGATGAACCAATTTCCCCAGCCTTGTCAAGAATAGCCCGGTTTGGGGGGTAAATCCGGTAAAACAGTCGACGCAGAATTCGTCCAGTCCCTCGAGTGAACAACACGTATTAATGAGATCATGGTATTCAGACAATGGTGGTTCCGTGTGTCGACAGGATAGAGTTCCCATTATATCGATATACCCTAGCCAACGGGCGAGGAATGCGCCAATACGATTTCCGGGGTACGCCATTTGCTCTTTGCGTGCAAGGAAAAGTTTCCTAGCAAGTTTAAGATGGCTTTGCCAGGGAATGGGTACTTCGAAGGTGCTAGGTGAAATAATCTTCAGGGAGAGGAGCATGATGGCCGCGGCAAGATGATTGTCCGTGACCTTCTCATGCGGATCTTCCAGTGCTACACGCAATGCAGGAAATACATTACTCACCCAATGCGCGATACGAGTAGCAGGCTCCGGATGCTCCAGGTATCTCGCACGGTGGCTAGCTGAATAGGCCAACATAAGATTTAGGAGGTTTGAATCCCCGATCGCCACTGATCCGTCAGCAGACTCGCGCGAAGTAGAATGAACAGGAAAAGCAAGACTTAGAGACTTACTTGATGGTAAGACGGAAATAAACGGGTTATCCCCACAGTCATGCGGAACCAGCATTCTAGCCGTATGATTGATAAAATGATGAAAATACATCAAATTGATAGGCGTTTGCACCAAGGTCGGTGGCAAAGGCGATAGATAACGCGGAATATTGATAGGTACAGGCGATGCATAGTAAGCGTATCTTGTACCATCCAAGCTATTCTGCTTTGGACTCGGGGTTGAAGGATCCTCAGAATGGTCTTTAGAGGTGAGGGACGATTCGATTTGCGAGTTGATCAAGTCCAGGGCATAGTTTATATCAATAGCCGAATGGTCGTCGTTCCTGTTCAAATCCAGATCTGGACGACCGCAATCTAAGCCATAATTATCTGTTACACTAGTGAGATAGGCATGCCACTTCCTTTCTGCGCTAGAGAGTCCACCATCGAGTTCATGGTCCATACCCATGAATCGAAGATGGCTAGTGGTCACTGGCTCGTGGTGTGAGACCTGCAGACGACTTTCGGATAACAAGGGACTATTCATGATCTTGCTGAAGAAGTCCTCCGTACTACTAACCAAGCCTGTTGGCATTGTTTCGGCACCTTGGCCTACACCATGCAATGCGAAGAGCTGTGGGTTTTTTGTATGAGGGGATATAGCCTCGTGAATGTCTGAAGGGCTCCCTGACTCGTAAGGGACATATGCATTACCGGCATCGGCAGGGGATGCATACTGCGAGTGAGGAACCCCGTCGCCTTGTTCGGGCGATGAGTGGCTCAATGGCTGGTCCGGGATTTCTGCAGAGTGGCGAAGGAAGGAGCTTGGCTGCGAGATAGTAGCAGGAGAAAAGGTGAAAGGGGCGAGAGACCCAATACTTGAGCCCGTATCCGCCGGCGACGGGTAGGTAAAATCGTCCAGGGAATGTGAGATAGACGATGGGTAACTGGGGATCGCCTCTCTGGACACCACCGAAGTCGTGCGAGGAGACAAGCCTGACCATGAAGTGGCTACATGATTCCCCGGAGACGATGGCCTCATATCTACTGAACTCTTGCCAGTTGTACGTGTGGAGGGACTAGAAGTCTGATCAGGGACAGCTGAAGATTCATGGATATCATATAACCCTCTAGGATAAGACGTTCCTATTGCCATTTCCCCTGTACATCCAGCCTCCCAAAACAGACTCTCAGTGATATGGTCCCCTGCAACATTTCCTTCCAAGGAACCAGGAGACTTGTAGGGCGAGGCTAACACGGAAGGGTCTGGTTGTGATATATTTGGCGGCGAGAAAGCCAGTATGAATTGTCCGGACTGACCGCTAGACTGGGAACTTGGGGAGTCTACGGAAGATCTTCTTCTCGTTCTACCTCCCCAGTTTAGCCTAATACTGTAGTCACATGGTTCATTTTGACGTCGACAATTCAAACAGGACGGCTTCTCTTCTCCGCTGCACTCAAAAGATTAGTGAACTAGCTAAACGGTGAGGGTGAGAGATGGCCCATAAACCAAATGGGGAGAATGAACACAAACCATTTCACTTTGCGTGCTTTACATGGCCTAACCTAGGATTTTAGTAGCTAATCATACACACACCGTTGCAGTCATTGAACGGTCAGTACTAGTACGCACCAGCATCCTTTACGGGACCTTCGTTTTGGCTCCGGAGCGCCGGGCCTTCTGGGGCGAGGCATTGGATTTCAATAGCGATTGGCCAAATAAAAAGACGAAGAATAAAAGGTATAACGACCAGACAAACAGATAGTCCGGAACTTGAGATAGTGCCGGCACACTCTGGACAGTAAGATCGCCATGCAGACCGAGTGAAAGCTCACGGGGTTGGTAGTATTCCTGAAGAGATGGACCTTTTCCGCCGTGTCGGACGTTTGGGTTTCACCCAAGAGGACAAGAAGCGATAATCAATGAGACACCCACACCTAGTATTCGTGATCATCGAGGTGTGGGAGGGAGCCCGAGGACTAGTTATGTGGTAGCAAAAGCGGTGGATTGGATATGTGTTCTATTTTTTTCTAGAAAGAATCGGGAGGAATCAGCTGTAGAGCGGCAGAAAGAAACCCCCGTATATAATACTGATTGTTAGTGCGGCGGCCGTTGTTAGTAAAGAGTAGCAGTTAGCCAGATGGTTGCGAACAGACAGAGGCTAGTTTTAAGTTCGATTGGCAACCCGACTGAAGACGAGAGAGGAAACACGAGAAAAGCGGAGATACGGTCAGTGGAGCATCGGATATCCAAAGATCCAGATAACCACCGGGGGAATGCTTCAATAGATAAGTGGCGGCCTATCGGCCCTCTCCATCAATCGCAGGTGGGCGGAAGGGTGGGCGGTGGAGCAGGTGATAGTACGTAATGTGATAAGCTGCCGTCTCCGGGCGGGGCCTCGGCCTTTCTTTTCCTCCGGGGACCTTCTTAGGTTAGTGGCGGGAGTCTCGGCCACCACTTCATCATCCAAAGATCCATTCGCGGTCAATCTAGAATCCTATCTATATTTGGTTCTGCTAGAGTTAGATTTTACTGATTTATTCCTTTTTACGTTCTTCTCCGCAGAAAGGGATTTCAACCATGCCTTCTACTCCCCATCCACTTCAACGGATACTCAGTCCATCTCGAGGTTTCTCGGCCTTAGTCCATGTACGTAGCGTGGTCATCGTGACACGACTATTCGGTGGCTAACCTGCCGATGTCTTAGTTGCTGGGACTTTCCAGTTTTGTATGGTCATTCAAATAGTAGGTCTCAAAGTTTCTTTAGAGATGTATATTTAGGATACTGTTTGGTTATCGACCTCTATTGGTCGCCATGAAGTTGCCTCTACGTCATTGTGGTCATTGAAGCTAAGCCTTGCTTTAGTATGCATGAAAATCCCAATCACGCGTAGGTCCTTGCCAATGTCATGGGGTTTAATCTTTCCAGTCAGTTAACTTTCTGTAGCAACGAGGCATATGGTTGGCATTTCCAGTACCTGACGGTCATCGGGTTATCCCTGTCGACGCTGACATTCGCTATTGGTTTGTTGGCGGATGTGACGTTATCGGCGCGGCTGTTTCTACTAAAGAATCTCCTATCGATATGCAGTGCACCTTTGGAGGTCTTGATCAGTATTCTCTACTGGGGTCTTCGCATGGTCAGTACGCGACACTATGTCCCGCTAAATCACCGGGTTGCGATTCGCTGGTTGACTTGTAGTAGATCGATGAGCGTTTGGTAGTACCCGATTGGGCTGTGATTCCTCTGAATGCCGGTAGGTCTACTCATCAAATTCCCACCAGTACAACTACCGCTAATACTTAGCGCTTATGAAGACATCAGTTTCCATGCGGTTCCGTCCATTGTTCTTCTAATCGACCTTTTCCTTCTCTCCCCTCCATGGACGATCACGATCCTACCCGCACTTGGCTTGTCTAGCACCATTGCCTTTGGCTACTGGTTCTGGATCGAACGCTGCTTCTCATATAATGGATGGTACGTGCGACTTTCAATGTATGCTGTCAGCAAAGTGTTGATCTTCCTAGGTACCCCTACCCAATCTTCGAGCAACTGCCTTTTCAAGGCCGCGTCGGACTGTTTGCCCTCAGTGCGATTGTGATGGCTCTGAGTACCGGTACCCTGAAATGGCTTTATGGCCGCGTAAATGGCTATGGAACCCACTCTAAACCGCAGTCTCGCCCCGGTACTATCTCGCAGAACGGCAGCCTCTAATCCGCACGAAGTTTTAGCTTTTCCTCAGTAATAGAACTTATGGCCAGCATCTTTAGCGAATGGCATCAACCACGGATCTCTATATATCCTTTCGGCCAATATAGAACATTTGCACTTATAAGCAGATAGAATACAATGCATATCATTTTCATTGGTAGCCGGAAAACGGATAAGATACCTAGAGTAACTCCTCGGTGCAGAAATTCCACACGTCGGACTTCCCCGCATTTTTTATAACCGAGATTCTGAACTGTTACCTTTACATTATAAGAGCTCAGCATCCATGGCTAAAACTATGAGTGTTATTCTTCTGTAAAAGTTCCACATAGAGGCGTGATCAAACATGCAGTACCTCCCAGAAAAAGACTACGACATCCCGAACATCGACCTCCTAACCCTGATATTTGGTATATAACCCGCCGGCACCAACAACTCCAAGATACACCACTAACACAACCAAGATTCCCCCCTTTCCTTAACAACAGAGACAACCATTCTCCACGCCGAAGCCGCAAACCCAACAAACAGTATCAACAAAGCCCAAGCCCGAACCATCACCAAGCGCTTCGCACACGTCTTCCGCGCCCACTTCAGAATCGGAAACCACGGTGCCGGAAAAGACACAGTCCTCTGCATCTCGTCAAACCAAATCCTTCTCCCAACGCTATTCTACGCAGTAATCGCCGCAGGAGGGGTATACACCGCCGCATCAACAGCCCTAACGCACCCCGAACTATCAAGACAGATCCAACTGTCCAAAGCCCAACTAATCATAACAAGCAGAGACAACCAAGAAAAGGCCCTAAAAGCAGCCCAAACATGCGGGATCCTTAGTGAAAGAGTGCTGGTCCTCGAGAGCTCTCCCCACCATGTACTCCGTGATACCGTTAACCCGGAGAAAAATTACCTGCAGGGCACTACAGAACTAGACTGGGAGCGAGTGACGGATGGAGCCGAGCTAGAAACAAGACTCATCTGCCTTCTGTATTCAAGTGGCACGACCGGGCCTCCGAAAGGGGTCATGCTATCGCACATGAACCTTGTTTCTGAGGCGATTCTCCCACAACTGGTGCTGCGGGAGTCGAAGAAAGGGATGCCGCATCTAGATGTTCCCTACCGGACTATTGGCCATCTTCCTACTGCACATATTGCTGGATGCCAGGGGTATTTTGTCACGCCTGCTGTTGCTGGGGGTACGGTTTACTGGATGTCGAGGTTCGATGTTGATGAGTTTACGGAGTATTGTAAAAGGTATAGGGTTACGTTTTTGGCTACTGCACCACCAGTGTATCTGGCTATTGCAGAGAGTTCGCGGGTGACAGATCATTTTGAGAGTCTTGTCCGGGCAGAATCGGGAGCGGCGCCGTTAAGCTCGGAGGTCCAGCGACGGGCTGAGGAGAAGTTGGGTTGTTCTATCAGTCAGCGGTGGGGATTGACTGAGACCACGGGGAGTGTGACGACAATGCCTTGGGGTCAGGCGGATAGTACGGGGGGTATTAGTCCTTTGCTTCCGAATACGAGGCTCCGTATTTTGGACGATCAGCATAGGGATGTTGAGCAAGGCATGGAAGGAGAGATTCTAGTCAAAGGACCCATGGTTACCCAGGGCTATTTTGAGTACCCCGAAGCCACTGCCGCAGCTTTTACGCACAGTGGGTGGTTTCGTACAGGCGATATTGGGGTCTGGAAGCATGGGAAGATCTACATGGTGGATAGAAAGAAGGTAAGTAGTCAAATGGCTATGTATGCAAGTTATTGTTGCATGCTTATACATTGGCAGGAACTTATCAAGTATAAGGGACTCCAGGTCTCTCCGGTGGAGGTAGAGGAGTGCCTCCTTGGCCATGAGTGCGTGGCTGATACTGCTGTCATTGGAATCCCAGACCCATCAGCACCCGGGAACGAACTTCCTCGAGCATACGTCGTAGTAGAGAACAATAGAAACATCTCAGAGAACGAACTAAAAGCCTACGTCAAGTCCAATCTTGCGCATCATAAGCAACTTCGGGGAGGCGTGGAGTTTATAAAAGTGATTCCAAAAAGCTCGTCTGGAAAGATACTTCGAAGACTGCTAAGAGACCAAGCAAGGAAGGTTATGCAGCTACGGACGAAGCTATAGTGTTGCTGACAGCGTGATTTTTTAACTGTATCAAGAATAACTGTAGGGCTCCAGTAGATTATATATCACTTGGAACAATACACACCTCTTGCAAGGTTGACCAGGGGCCCACGAGAACGTGTGCTAGAGGAAGAGAAAGGATATCGCTTCTAGCAGATCAAGGTGCGTGCAGGAATTTTGATATGTTCTCACCAGAAATTTGCGAGGACTTTCCCAGAGACTTCAGCACACATTCACAGATTGTCTTCTTGGGATCAACATCATTCCAGTCTGGTGCTGTGAAAGGGGCTGTGAATATGCATTCAATGCATCTTGTAACCAAATCCACCTGAAGGGCAGAATATCGCCAGTAATATTAAGCTAATTACGAGTCACTACTGACTATCTATAATCCTTCTTCAGCAGCACAGTCTTCGTTTGTCCTGGAGTGTTAGGAATAGTCATTATCATTATCTACCGGGGAGATGTCGATCTTCGAGACTCTTCGAAAACATCCGCGGGCGTACCAGATGACCTACAATTGAGACCCGGTGGTATCAGAATGGAGGAATTATGGCGCATGCCGTTTACTCGCCTTCCCTCCAGTTCACCAGAGCGTACAATCCAACACCATTTAAGGAGGAAATGTAAGTTCATATTCTCAGGGCGTCAATAACCGTATCGTGCATGATATCCTTATCTCTACCAAGCGCTCTATATGTCTAGTACTAGGAAAAACCGCTCTGAACTCTTATTTCCCCATCACTATGACTTCACTGAGAGCTACAAAATCTGAAATAGGTGGGAAACGGATTCAGAAACGATCGGAGTGGCCGTAGCTCGAAGAAGCCATTTCCGAGAAGGCATCGAGTACGAGCGATGGGAGTGGGCTTGGGGGTTCCTGCATTGAGTGGGCAAGAGTTCATAAATGAGGCCGGCAATATGAGATGCTCTTAGAATTGACGGCTTTCGGTAACATTAATGACCGTCAATTCGATTCGACTCGTGTCTCTGTACTGTGGGTTTAGAGCATGTTTTTAAATATACCTGCGTCATGGTTTATTTACTACTGTAGAGTCTATTGAAGCTAGAACGTTCCAACCGTAACTATATTATATCTTAATGCCGCATTGTACGTATCACTTACACGAATGTCCATGCTTTCAGCAAGTTGGATCTGTAGTGTGTAGTTGTTATATTGGATGCAAGAGAGATTGAACTTAGAGATGACCTCATACTCTTTTCGGCTCTCGCTTACATAATCCGGACTGAGTTTCATCCGTACATTGGCTGAACTTCATCCAACTCCGCATCACATTGGCGACGCTCAACTTTGCATTTTGAACACGGCCTCCTCTCAGAATGCACGCAACCCCAATCAGTACTCCGGTGCGTACCGCCATGATTAGCGGTCGCTTCTCTTCGAAGGCCCTCGGCTCGGTTGCATTCCCGTCCAATTCAACCGCATTGTATCAGACACTCTCGCTCAGGTGCCAGGCACGACCGGCCAGCACATCTGCACATGTCAAGGCTCTCCGTCCTACCTTAAGTGCGCCATGCCCTCATTCCCAGTCTCAAATGGCTCGCCCAGTCACCAACGGTGTTGCCACGATGCGGACAAATTCCACGGTCTCAGAGGCATCACGCAAGGAAGCCACCAAGCTAAACTGGAATTCCTTCTTCCAACTCCGCGCCTCTCGTCGCCGCTATTCCCTCGCTTCGTCCATTGCATCCTCAGCGGCTAGCACCGTCATTGGTGTTCAGATTCTTTCCGCACAAGACCTTGAACATATGGGTGCGCAGGTGATGGGCTTGGACCCGTTCGTCGTTCTGGGCATGGCTACTGCGGCTTGCGGTGCGGTGGGCTGGTTGATTGGCCCATTTGTCGGAAATGCAGTTTGGGGTCTGGTCAACCGGCAATACAGGCAAGCATTCATGATCGTGAGTTTTCTCTGCTGTGCCATTGCCATTGGGTTGTCTATGTCCGTGTAGAATTGCTACTAATCTAAGTTCTATCATAGAAAGAGAAGGAATTCTACGACAGAATCAAGCGCTTCCGCGTCGACCCCTCTTCAAACTCGATTGCAAACCCAGTCCCCGATTACTACGGCGAGAAGATCGGCAGCGTTCAGGGATACCGACAGTGGCTGAAGGATCAGCGTGTGTATAACCGCAAGAGGCGCAACTTTATCCTTTAGATACCATGTTTTCTTGCATTGTAACGGCGAATAACATGGGGCCCGTAGTCAAGGGGTCTTCCAGTTTTCTTCTATGGCATTTTACACTCCATTCCTTATTTTCTTCTGTGGGTCTACATCTTTCCTGTATGAATATTCTGACAACGTCGACGTGTATCTGAGCGATTACAATACTTTTCCGAATTCAATGTATACGTATTCATCATGCTTGATCATGGACACTAGCACTGCCAATTTGATACCTGGTTCCACGGATCACCTTTCGAGCTGACCATCTCGGTTCGGTCTGAGCGATGCCCCAAACGCACCTCGAGTGACCAGATCCTACTTTGTATCAAACTTACAACTTGGAACCTTCTTTCACAACCTTGGCTTTCCCGCTGACATTCGTCTCAGACCACCAAGGGTAGAACATCGGGCCATTTTCCTCCAGCGTATCCTTGAAGTTCGGCTTTCGCTTCTCGAAGAAGGCCGTAACACCTTCTTTATTGTCCCTGGAGAAGTTTCGATCAGCTTGGCGTCAAGTAAAAGGCCAGGGGGTGTAGAAATACATACTTTGAAGCAAACATATGATAGAGCACCCTCGAATCCAACAAATGTGCCTCCTCGGCAGACTGGGGCCCACGCCAGATCAGTGCTCGATTAAGTGCAGACGCCATCGGGCTGACATTCTCCGCCATCTCGGCGGCCAATTCCAACGCACGCGGGACTACCTGCGATTGCTCAGGGATGGTCTCGGCAAATAGGCCACCAAAATGCGGAGAGGTGGAGGGAAGAACACTTCCGGTAGACACGAGATACAGCGCCTTTGAGTAGCCGACCAGTCGCGGGAGGAAGTACGAGGAGCAGGATTCCATCGTGATACCCCGACGGGCGAAGACAAAGCCGTATTTGCTATCTGCATGGGCAATTCTGTTGCCGGGTTTCATTAGTTCTGTGCATTCGATGCTTATTCATGGAATTAGGAGTACCTAATTACAGCAGGTAGAGTCAGGGTCATTCCGACGCCAACAGCAGAGCCCTGCATCGCGGCAATGGTTGGTTTGCGGCACCTGTGGATTGCAAGGGCTACGCGGCCACCACTGTATCGAACTCAGTATTCAATGTTCAATCAGACAGGCAATGCACTGGAGAGGTGTGATTACTAACCTATCTCTGTGATCTACCGGCCGTTCATCTTGTCCCTTGGGGAATCCTATCTCCAGATCCGCGCCAACACAAAATGTATTGCCAGCACCAGTCAAGACAACCACCTTCACACGTTCATCTACATCGAACATCGCAAAGGCCCTCTCCAGGTCCTCCGCCATGGGCCCTGTGAAAGCATTGCGCTTTTCCGGGCGGTTCAAGATCACAACGACGACTGGGGTTGCGGTTTCAGCTCCAGCCGGGTAATGCGAGAGCTTGATGTGCGTTGTTGGGAGCTTCTCATAGGATGGAGGGATTACAATGGATGATGCCTCTGAGGACATTGTGGCTCGCTTGCGTTGATGATGAATGGATTGTTTGGAATGTATGCTGCCATTCGTTGTCTTGAGGGCCGTGGCATCGTTTATATCAAACTGGCGGGAAACCCTGTCCTTTTGTCCAGTTCAGATCGTAATGGTCGGTGTGTATGTATAAGCTTGATTAGTAGTGATCCTCGGCAGATTCGGTAACAGGACAGTTCCTGAGAGATGGAGGTCTGATCCCCCGCAAAAATGCGGAGAAAACGGTCCTCGGCTTGCCCCCTCGATTACTCTAAATATATATATTTTACTGATCCGAACCGTAGTATATACATGGCTCCAGGCAG
The DNA here is from genome assembly GCF_009176365.1 of Aspergillus alliaceus. Classification (NCBI taxonomy): domain Eukaryota; kingdom Fungi; phylum Ascomycota; class Eurotiomycetes; order Eurotiales; family Aspergillaceae; genus Aspergillus; species Aspergillus alliaceus. Next base: position 223,810 of record NW_022474705.1, read on the forward strand.
ATAACTAAGGATTACAAGCGACTCTATTTTTATTATTGCCATTATCCCTAGAATTCAAAAATCTTGAGACAGGTCGTAAATTAAATTATGCGTGTGCTCACTTTGTCCCTAAATGTTATACGATTAGTGCTGAACACAACTTATGCTTTCCAACAGCAAGTGGTGGATCATAGAGCATTAAGTTGCACAGTTTCACCATCAAAGGCGAGATGGCCGAGCGGTCCAAGGCGCTGGAGTAAGGTTCCAGTCTCGAAAGGGGCGTGGGTTCAAATCCCACTCTCGTCAACATCTTTTTTCCCCCTCATCAATCCTCTTGATTCCCTATTTAGGTTTTTTTAAGACCTTTCATATCCCGACTCCGCTGCTTCGCCTCTTTTTCCCTTTCCCCGCGACGATCGCCCATGACTCAGTAGCCCCAATTAGGTCTAAACCTATTCTAATACAATGTTGATGTTACATTTATATGCGAAGAACCCCTGCAGCCAAGAACATATGACCTAACGTATGTCTGTGCCATGTTTCTCCCATTTTGAACAAGATCGACCGGTTGCCAATCGTATGCATATGCGGAATGACAAGTATGAATGTATGATTCTAATTGGGTCAACAAAGTATACCCTTTCTAATAATTTTGGTGTTGACGTCCCACGAGAACACCATGGGGTATATTTTGATGGATCGACGGCAGTGCCTGTTTCTTTGTATGTTTCAGAAGAAAGAAGGTTCAATAAACAAAGTCCTTTTTTCTTTTCCTCCCACTGGGAACCACTGTCATGAGTTGATTTGTTGAAGTACCAAGGAAATGCTAGGTGGTTGCGGGTTCTTCCGACGCCAAGGATCAGACATATGGGAGCCCCAATTCGACGATTGGTGTATTTTTCCAACTTGTTATGAAGTTGCATTGATATGTCTACCAGCAGGATTGAGTTCCCAGCAAGTACTCCGTATGGAAACGGTGTCTCACTTGAGTCAACACTGAAAGGGAAAATGGTCCCCATAGAACCAATCAAGGTGGAGAGATCATGAAACACGGCAAAGGCTGAGCTTGTGTCCACAAACCCAAGATAGTAACCGGAGCTTGATAGGAGTAAAGCCTTGAACCATCCCCACCGCGTTGTTGCTTGTCATGGTACCAAGTCTGGTCTTACCCTGAAAAGGAGGAATACAAGTGGAGCTTCACCCGAGGCTATGGCTCGTATTCTGCATTAATCGAAAAATTTACAATGATACAGGAATCTATCTCGCATGCGCCTTCCTGTTAGCTTGATTCCCCGTTCACAGTTATCTAAATCTTCAGCTCTCCCCTCCCCTTCCTGACCTTTGATCCTATATACGACACGATACTATTATACTGCACTACACTGTACTACACTATTATGACCATGTCCTAATGCGTCCCTTCAACAGAAAGCAGAGGCTTTCACTAGTCACCTTTTCTATCTTCTACTTCTTCCTCTTTTTCTTCTGTCGCGCCAACTCCGCGCGAGACCCAGGCTCCTACTTCTTCCAACCAAGAGAAGGCTATCGTCCCGAATACAGTCTGACCCGAATCAAAGAGTCTCTGGGCTACCTCTCTCGCTTCAACCAAACGGCCGCACCCCCCGAGCTCTCAGCGCACCGCGATCAGCCCACACCCGAACATGTCGACCTCTGCATCGGCATCGTAACCGTCAAACGACCCCTCAAACAAAACATTGACACAACAGTCGCCTCCCTCATAGATGGACTCTCCAAAAAACAACGCTCCAAAATCTCCATCCACGTCCTCTTCGCCCTAACCACCCCCTCCAACCACCCAGACTACAACTACCCATGGACAACCAACGCCATCGACCGCATCCTCACATACGACACCCTCAACGCCTCAACCCCCTACCTCCGAGTCCTCGAACGCTCCAACAAATACACTCCTGAAAAATCCTTAATCGACTACCGCCTCTCCCTAAATACCTGCTACACCGGCACCGACGCCCCCTACTTCCTCATGCTAGAAGACGACGTCGTCGCCCAGCGCTCCTGGTACGAAACCACCACGACCGCCATCCGTCAAATCGAAGAATGGTCCCGCCGCGGCATCGTCAGCCCCGACTGGCTCTACCTCCGCCTCTTCTGGACGGAGAAGTTCCTCGGCTGGAACTCTGAGAGCTGGCGCGAGTACTTTCTCTGGAGCCTGCTGGCGACGGGGACGGTGGCGGGGGTGGGGCTGGTCGCGCGGAGGACCGTCAAGCTCGCGCAGGAGATCCTGAGTAATTCGTTCCTGGGGCTGGTGTGTTTTGTCTGCATGCCGATGGTGATTGGGCTGTATTTTGCGTCGGGGCGGGTGACGGTTCAGAGGCCTATGAAGCCGGGGATTCATCGCATGAATGCGCATGGGTGTTGTTCGCAGGCTCTGGTTTTCCCTCGCGAAAAAGTGCCCCGGATTATGGAGTATATGAAGAAGATGGAGGATGCGACGACGCCTAAGCCTGTGGATACGACGTTGGAGCGGCTGGCTAATGAAGACCAGCTTGATCGGTTGGCGATTTCCCCGCCGCAGATGCAGCATGTCGGCGCGGCCTCCTACAAGGAGGACGAGAAGAAATGGAGGAAAGGGGAGTACTCTGTCCGGGGCGCGCATGGTGTTTGGAGTATGGAGTTCGAGAAGGCCTATGAGTCGGTCCCGTACGGTGGAAGTATGATCGACAGTTATTGGCCTCAGTGAAGGTGTTCGGGCTCTCATTTCGGCTACAATTAAGATGATGATGGAGATGATATACCGACGATTTTTTCGAGATGCAATGCTCTTTGAGTTCTATGTGAATATGCTTATGAGATGGCCCCGCCCCATGTCGATGAGGTTTTATGAATGTACATATTTACGAATTACATAGTTCTACGCTCTAGAAAATCTGTTTTCCGATTTAAGACTAATGGGTGTCGTTGCTTAGAGGATGGCAATTTATAATGCGCTGTTCTTGGACTATTTATTGCACCGGGCGCTAGCTTCGCTTGTCTAGCTTGTCTCTATTGTAGGATCAAATCCGCGAGAAAGCTCTTTTCGAATGTAGTCACTTGTTAGAGGTAGATTTGGTTTGGATTAGCTTAAAGGCTAAGCTCATAGCCTTTGCTCTAGTACCCTCGTCGAACGGAGGCCTGCATCATATACTTTCCCTGTGTCTGATGGGACTAGGTCGGCCAGTGAGTGCAAAACTAACCACTGGTATCGAAGGGTAGTGAAATTGACGATTACAGCAGATCAACCTGTGTCGCAACGGCTACTCCGAATAGTTAGGTTTGACACACCTGACCTAACACCTAGGCTCAGAAGGTAATTCCTCGGTTGCGGTATTGGGCTCTCCATTACGCCTTCTGGAGGCCCTCGTAGCTCGGCACCGGGGATTAACGGCAGGATTGTAGATATCCCCGTCCGTGTTGGGGTCCCACAGCCCTTGAGTATCACGTCGTTCCATACCCACTGTATAGCATCAGAAAGAAAGTGACGGGCAGTAAGATTAATTCTAGCAGGGCAATGTAATTTGATGAGGAAGAGCGTTATATGTTCTTCCTCTGTGTATTGAGTATATAATTGCTTGAATAGATAGGAGCGGCAATGTATTTGCTGCCAGGAACGTCAATATAAGAGATCAGATGAGTTGTGAGTGAGTTGTGAGGCAGCTACTATAGAGTCTTCTTAGTAGGGCACGGCTATTGCGGGCCAACGGAAAGAGATAGCCATATTGTCGCTATAGAATGCATAGGCTATTCGATAGTCATTCAGCAGTATTTCGTTATTATCACTGATATAAGTACATTAGAGCCATTTCCGGGTACGAAATGCATGACACAAGATGTCAACGAATGGGTGAGACATGGGGCCAATGTAAATACCATTAGATTGACCCTATGCCCAGTGGATCCGCCACAAGGCCAGAACCGTGGGGCAAGAATGAGTCCCCTCTCAGAAAGGGTCTCATCTTCCTAGCATTGCGTTAAGTTCAAGATCAGGTGAACATCTGGACCGAAGAGGAAGGTACATGATTAGATAAGAAAGTGTGCTTTGTCGCGCCAAGAGAACAAAATCCTCTGTCATCATAAGTTCGTTTTGGGTCGTGGAGGGGCTACTCTTGGCCAGGAATAATTTCTGAACTTTTCTCTTTGCCACTGCGCGCCAACACTGTTTACCTCACCAATTCAAGTTCCCCGGTTCCATTGAAATATCTGGGTTGAGACGCTTCTATTGCGTGCAAACCTATCGCGCAATCCCACCAGCCGATCGCAAACTTTCCCCGCCAACGCCCTCTATACACACTTCATTCACACTGCCCCGATAGGATACTCGCAACCATGGGTCGGAACGTATCTCACGGCCGCGGAGGTGCAGGTATGTATATCAATAAAGATCTTACTTCTGAGGTTTTCCTCTGACGAGGCGCAGGAAACATCTTCTCCTCTGCTGAAAGCCATACCACACCGAAGGATCTCGTCACACCCACGATCAAGCAAGACGTCTATACCACCGGTCGCGGCGGCTCAGGAAACATGGTCGTAAACGATCCTCAGCGTCCGGAGATTGCACGCGAGAGTCAGGACGTAGAGGCACCGCCACTGCGCGTCGAGGAAGCTCCTCACCACACTGGACGAGGTACGTTTTCGCTCCTGCAGACGCAGTCTCTGTTGCCTTGACCAAATGCTGATTGTGACCCCGATGTGTACAGGTGGCGCTGCAAATGCGTATATCCCATCGCCCGAAGAAGAGAAGAGAGTTCGTGAGCAAGAGGAACAGTTGCGCCGAGTTCGGACTGCATCTAGAGACCGATTGAGGGATGCTGAGCGTGCGGCCGAAAAGCGCAGCGAGTCATAGTCGAGCTGAGTAATTATGCTTTTGGGAGGCATACCTTGATTCGTTGGGGTGGTATTTTGTTGTTTTGCTGCTTGTTCACTAGCCTCCATCCTTTTTAATTTTCGTCGGCAAGGCATTGCTCTGGCTGTCGTCAATGCGCATATTGTAGCGTGTCAAGAGCGAAGCACTGCTGGCGGTGCTTGACTATGACTCGAAGCTTGGAGGGACTTCTTTTTATCGTCATCTCCGTCTCTAGGATCTGTCTCCTATACCCCCCTTGTTATTTTTCTCGTCTTCTGCCTGCGTTTTAATAATTTTAATGAATACCCATGTTATTTTGGACTTTTGAAATGCCAGAATCGAAGGAAGAGAGAGAGAAATGAAATAGTCGGACTCGCTAGGATTATTTATATTTTCTCTTCTGATTTTCCAATGACTGGAATGGGGAGTCTTATCATCACGCTAATTCGGCTCGCGCTGCATGTCCCCATTTATACTAACTCCTACTCCCCGTACTGGTGATGCTTGAATGGTCCGAATGACGGCTCCAATCAAATCTCTCAGTCTTATCAAGGTATTAGAATTGCTTTTTCTCCTGCTCATCCGATCTGACCATTTATTAGTGACTAACACTAAGAAGAGATCTTACTAGTAGTTTATACAGCTCTAATTCGTAGAACTAATAGAATGACATGTACACTATACAGTCAATATTTTCAGACCTCTTTATAATATTATTGCAAGTATTTATAATCGGCACCCTATTGCAAGCTTTACGCAGATTCAAGACTACCCAAACTGCATCAACCAACCAGCACGCTGAGACTGATCCAGCGCTGCTTGGAATGCAGAAGTACTAACGAGCGCCAGACGAAACACATTCGCCACCTACTAAGCATTTGCTGGAACTGAAGCACCGCAAAACAACTTTTTTGATGTTCTCTCGCCCTCTTTTCGTCAACTGGCTTGAGTACGTAGTTAATATCTAGTTCATGTAGATATTTCATAGCACCCGATCCTCCAACGAGTGTGGCAATTGCAGCACTCACAAAGCGGCTTCCCGATAAACTTTCTGATACTCATGTTTTCACTCTCCAGGAGAGGTGCTGTAATAGTCATTGTATGTGGCCTTGTGACATAAACTGCCTAATGCTATCAAACCAAAACATACGACTAGTCCATCAAAAATACCCGGACGGTAGGGATGTCGTAGTACGTGCTATGCCAGTGTAACTTTTGGTTGACAAATGCACTAACGAGGCGCTTGGTAGGGTAGTAGTACTATTGATCGAGTCATGATCAATTAGTTAGGTTGGTCAGTTGCGACAATCAGCGAAACATGTTCATTGTGGAAATACACACATACCTGGCTGATATATTCACTGCGTTACCTATTGTACTGAAGGAAGGGATGGTCGGGCTAGTGCTTTGTCTACTATATGGATGCCACCATGTGACTTAGAGTCATCCGAATCAAACAACAAAGAACTCAAACTATAGTAATATATGTCAATGACTAACTTGGTCAGTTGGAGGAAGATTTTGTGCGACAGCAAGGTCTGTTATGCATGTAACCATCTATGGTACTTACATACTGACATGTTATTTAGTGTAACAACTAGTGAGTACACAGAGGGACCTGCTCTGCTATAGCTATGAGGAGATACTGACTGTGCTTTCAGAAGTGAGTAGCAGTAATGCAGTGCCCTTCTTGTACTAGGATTCGTTATGTAGCTATACTAGGATTGTCTGTATATGTAACACAGACAATCCTATATCCGCGTCTGTGATATATATGTGTGCTTCTGGTACGTGGGGTCATTGAATCATGCAATCGACGTGTAATGTTGTATTCTGGAGAAGAATACCAGTAGGAACCCGACCTAGGGCTTCGGCTTAATGAAGGCGAAACGGACTCCATCGATGGCTTAGAGATAGTAGCCCGCACGGTGTCTCTAATTCGATTCATGAGAGGTCTAAGTCAACGTATGAGTTAATAATTATTAGAGTCTAAATTACCCAATGACATAATTTAGTGGCCACAACGTGGCTAGCCACCTAGTTAGTATACGAGCACAGACAAGATCTTCAATTGCCTGCTCGGGAATAGTTGTGATTTTTCTAGGACGATGCCTCGGCTGGCTGGCTGGCTGCCCCGTTAGATCTTGCAGGTCGAGCCGAATTTTGAGTTTCTGTCGAGTCGTGCGTTAAACCCTACATTGCTTCATTATTTCTAAATGACTGTGGTACAGACACGACTGTGCGACGTACTTCGGAATCCGTGCGAGATGATTTTCTGAGCGAGCGCATCGTTACTAAGTGGTTTCCTAGATGGACGCCTCTCACCAGCTATGGTGCGTTTGCTTCCACGTACTTCGTACGGCGCTGGATGGCCTCTTCCTCTGGGAGCTTGGGATAGCAACTGGGGCGGGTCTTGGTAGTCACCAGTGGGTGGCTCATGGATATTTCCAACGCTATTTGCGAAAATTCTGGAAAACTCCCGCTTCCAGACAATCAATGGCCAATTCTTAAATTGCTCTTGTTACGACCAAATCTTGGTTGCTCCCCGCGTGGAGCCATGACAGTTGTCAATTGACAGTGGAACTATGTATAATCCGATCGGTCCAATGATGACAAGACCAAGAGTACTGTATACCAAAAAGGGAAAAAGAAGGGTTCGCCGTTCTTTGCCCGGACGAGACTAGCGCAGGTGAAGTGGAACCCCGAAGTTGCGGCCATTGTCCCAAGATGGTATGACGGTGATATCCAAAAATTAACATTTCTTACTCTCCGTCACTTGGACTTGTTACTGGAACGAGTAAATCGAGCGCCGCCAAAACGTCTCGGTGGAGCGCCCCTCAGTAATTCGGAATGGAAGACCTTTCGTGCACTTACTCCGTAAGCGACTGCCGTTCTTTGATGATCGATGGTATTACTGATCGGGCTTCTAGGCTTCTGTCTTCGTTTGCAAAATGGCGAATGGCCAAGGAAAATCTCAGGAGCCCTGTGCATCTTCCATTTGCACCTCTTTCCCAATTAGGGCAGTCGTAGATAATGGAACTTGTCTTATGGACTAGGGTGGCAACGTGCACAGGACTCCTCGCCCAAAGTCAGCAAATAATAGAAGAAATGATTGGGCTGTAAGCAATGCTGTACAATTATCACGCCCTGGCTTCCGTAAAGCAACGGGACATAGACCCACTAATCAACCTGATCTATACACTAGTCTGGCTCTGCTGGAGGAAAAGCCAAATTAATTAAATACCTGGTGCAACGTCCAAGCTCAGTGGGGGATTCCCGTAATCTCATAAAGATGTACTCTGCTCCTCAAGGAGGTCCAGAGAAAACCAGCCCAATGGAACTGTCGGTAACAAGCATATGAGAAACGGCCCCTTCCACCCTTCATAACCGCCGAGGCTGTTTTGGAGCAATGCCTGCGTTGCGGAATCAACAAATGCCATCTCGATCTGGCCGTTGTGAGTGCATGTGTCGACGAATTGGAGTATGTCTAAAAGTTCATTCATATCTTATATATTTCCTTTAGAATGGATGCGGTTCCTCGTGACTTCTTCATTTGGTCATGGTGCCTAAGGCTTGTTTGTTTTGTCTGGTGGCGCGTGTGACCTTCGCACTTGTTACAAGATTCTCACGTCCAACGATGACTGCTAATACGGAAAAGTATAGAATAGCAAAGAGCGCCCTCATTTCGACATAATATCACGATACATGTGCTCGAGAGTCAAAGCTCATATATCCACTTTACCTCACTCCGAAATATCACCATCAGTTGCCAGCCATTGCCTTGCTTTCCAGCCCGCAGGTAGGATGGAAGCCATCAATTCCTGCCCTTCACCAAAAGAGCTCAACTTCGAGGAGTTGGAGCTTATGGTACAGTGGTGTACAACAACACATCGCTCCATCGCACACAGCGATGCCGCTGAGTGTATCTGGCACGCCGTTATCCCCCGAGAGGCGATGCATCATCCATTCTTAATGCATGGTATTCTCGCACTGTCAGCGCTTCATCTAGCCTTCACTAGCAGTGGTGGTATGAAGGAACGCTACTTGATGACTGCTCTGTCTCACCGGAGTCAGGCCCGTGTCGGCCTTACTAAGGTGCAGGATAATCTTAATGAGTCTAATACTAACGCAGTGTTTGCGCTATTCAATATATTAATTGTATTTGCATTCGCCCTTCCTTTGACGATGGAGCCACTTAAAGACCAAACGCCCTTGGATGAGCTTTGTGAGGTATTCCGGCTCACAAAAACGTGGGCCGGTACCATAACAGCCCTCATAGAACGGGTCGGAGATGGGGAAATGAAACAATTAGTTGAATATGATGATTCACCACCGCGAATGCCTGACACTTCACGGGTCGCGATTATGGCGCTATGCAGAATGAATGCGACCTTGACCAGGCAGAACCCAAAGCATGAACACGACATCTATAGTGCCGCCATCAAACACTTGGGGGACTCGTTGGATAAGCTTGCACGAGGTGGAGAGTTCATGATCATTGCATTCCAATGGATCTTGCAGTTTCCACCTCGATTCGTCGACTTGCTTAGGGAACGAGAGCCGTTTGCTTTAATCATACTCGCTCATTTCGCTGTGATCCTCCATTCCCTAAGAGGCCACTGGTGGATGGGTGAATGGGCAGCCCGGCTGATCAGTCAAATTAGCCAACAGCTCGGTTCTGAATCCAAACAGTCAATTGGCTGGGTCCTCGACGCTACGGGTTGCTATATTCCACCATTATGAGACTACCGAGAACACGCTTGTGGTATATTTTCTAGGCACAAGTCTCACGGGTTCATGCCTCGGACCCAAACTTACACAACAGTATGCGGCCTCCATCGATGGACACTGGTGTGTATAAAATAACACCAACGGTGGTGTTGACTGTGTTAACTGTCGCAATGTCTGCCAATTGTCATCATGGTAGCCAGTCAAAAAAAACGCCGAACTTGGACGTCATATCGCGCTTCTCAATGTCAGTTCCTTGGAAAAGAGGATAGCCGTCACCTCTACACTTGAGCGATGAGCACCCGGCATCTCTTTAGGAGGGCGGTAGGCCGACGTCGAAAAGGCAATTGGGCTAAGCAGTGAAGCGAATACAGGATCGGATTGCTTTTCGTTTTCCTAACTCACCTCGAAAGGTGGCCACTCTAATAGACACCTATCCTTACAAGGCGCATGATGGATGCCTTTACGTACCCTGAGTGCTACTTAATAATTGGATCAGTTGACGGGTAAAAAGAATATTACGGAAGGCTACGAAATTTTATTGGGCCGTGGAACTATCAAAGTATTAGAAGTATGGAACCAATCTGTTATGATGGTGTGTGGCTCAATCAAGCAAAAAATCATGATGTTCTAGCAGACCGTGTTCCTTGTCTCCTATCTCTCTCAATTCTTTCGCGGTTTAGTCATCCAGAGCGTTCATTAGGGTAGAATCAAATTGGTCATGGTCCACCTCACTATAGACTATCTGATCAATCTTCCTACAGTAGTTCTAAAACCTAGTCTCTTCTTGGCGTAGATTTACAAAGATTATGGATCTCAGAAAGAGCGTGGCCTAACTTGTGATAAATGGGGATGAAGATATAGACATAAAGGAAGACTTACGAGATCATCATGTGATGCATATAATCAGGGAATTCCCCAAATGCAATTCCGTGGCTCTAGGCGCATGATCCTCCTCGCCTCAGAGACGTTGAAATACCCCCGGTATTGTTTGTGGAGACATATGTTCTCGATTCAACATTATATACTTACATGTACCTGCCAAGTAAACCCTGTACCAAAACTTTCTAAGTGGTAATCATAGTCTAGCATAGAAGCGAATAGATGTGCCTCTCCCGATTAGGCCTAAATCGAAGAGAGTACGAAGCCGTCATCTGTTGCTGCCAGAATAGCGCCAAAGCCAGTTCTAGACCTCTACATTCGGCAAAGAAGAACAAATCAAAGAATTATATTGCTATCGAAAACTAATTTGACCTGCTGACGAGCAGCCCTGTCCAAATTTGGCTAGGCCGTGATGTTTTCAATACCGCATTTGCTCATCATCTGAGAAAGCGAGCGAGAGTCGCTCTCATGTACCCCTGTTCTATGGTAAGCCATAGTTAATAGAGCCGCATTATTAAGTAGGCCTGGCCGATGGCCGCCGACATTGCAAAACACGTCAATAGTGACGGCGACGAAGGCTTTAAATCCCATATCGTGAGATCCATTTGTTTATGTTCGTGGCGTTTCCACGAATGTCATAATAGCAAGTTCCGGCATGATTTGTCCACGAACGATGCAACACGTGGGAGTGACGAGTCACATCCATGTCATGAAGAGGGCTAGTGCCATTTTATGCCACTGACTACTAATTGATGACTCCGAGAGCCTGTTAGAGTATGTAGTGGGATTAAACACACTGAACTATGGAGTACCGTTAGTAGTAATTCCCGAGTGTATGGTTCTTCCACAGGCCGACGTACCGAGCTAAGTTGGGTCCCCTAATCTTTGACCACCCGAATGAGCTAGTAATATTTTATGAGTCAATAGGCTTTGCATAAAGTTCTAGTGACAGGTACATGAACTCATCGGCTGCGATGTTGACAGCTCATTGCTATTAGAGGAAATGTTAGGCGCGAGTAACAGCGAGACGAAACTTTGACAAGTATTTTTTTCAGAATTCAAGCGAGCGTATTCTAAGCCACCGTAATTTACTTTTTGTAGGTATTACTGAGTGAGGCGGTAAGATTTGCAGGTTGTTGAACCCAATTGTATGTATGTATACAGCTGATTGATAATGGGCCAGGCAAATTTCAAGGCTGTACAGTATATAGAATAGTTATAGGAGAAATCGAAAAGAAACAACAATTTTATTCAACATGAAGGCTGTGATGTAAATGCCCCGATAATAATACTACAGTATTATGAACCCTTGGTGTTATCACTCTATATATAGGTCATGAGTACATGCGTAAGTCACTGGGTCACGTTTGAAATGGGGATTGGCGTTTTTGGCTTCGATTAGTTATTCAGTTGGGATATGCCCTGCAATAATAGCATTCTGCTTCTACGAGTTGTCTTTCTGTTTCTTTCCCTGGTAGGCCTTTTTTTGTTCTTTTCTTTTGCTTGTGATTGTATTGATCTTTTTCAAGTAGTTAACTGCTGAAACATCAAACAATGCACTGTGCAACGAAACCCAGTTGTTCCAACCTCCTATCCTATTAGGCGTGCCGGCAAAAGGCCCAGTCATCATGCAGGTGAATATGGAGGGGTTGCCAGCAAAAACAGTCCCCGCTCGGGATCAGGGCGAGCGGCGCACACCCGGTGGTCGTACCCGACTTGTTGGCAAACTTTCCGGGCAGTGCCAAGGAGGACGGGTCATGGTTAGGGGCTGACCCAAGAAGTGATCGACCCTGCGCTTCGGGTTCACCGCCCAAGCTGTGGTAACCTGTAAGACGAACTGACCCGGCCAAGTAAAATTCCATGGGGGAAAAAAAGGGGGAGAAAGAAAAACTTGAAAGAAAAAGAGGTGACATAGTCACACTATACCAATTGCGGTAGGGAGTAGAGAATCTGAAAACGGATTATCCTCGAGTCAGGCATGCCCCAGTCTAACCTAAACCGGAGGACTACTTTATTACTCCTCTCAGAGACCCAGCACTAGGGATGACAGCCGTAACAAGATTGGACCGTAAAAAAGCTAACTGCAGATTGGTCGGGGCAATCAGCTTGCCTCCACCGAGCTAAGGGTTTTGCCGCTGTTGGGCTGCTGGCGCCTGGGCGATTTTGATCTAAACCCCTCCGTCATTGATCGTTACATCGCCGAACCCACGGACTTTACGGAGTAGACAATTTGAAATAGCTAACCGAAGGGTGGAGAAGAGGGGATTAAAAAAGATAAGTTGATAACGCCGATCCCCAAAAAACAGTCCAGTAAATCCGATCATCAATTTAACAAAAAAGATACGTACATACATATGTAGAAGAGATAGGTCGTGAACGTATTCTCGGGATATGCTCGGTCTTTGACGGTTAATTTATCATAATCCGGACTACACCCAGAAAGGAGGAAGTCTGAACCCGACGGTCTGGGTCGAGGTTCCTGCGGCGGGCTGATCATCTCCTGATCCGTGAGTCTGCATCTTGTCAGTTTTCCTCGAAAAAAGATTAAAAAGAACCCTGCGAATACGGAATAGCCTAAAAAAAGAAAAGAAAATCAAGAAACAAAGGACAAAGGCAGATGATAAGAGGGAATTTTTTTTTTCGGATCCCAATCTACTGTACGTAGATTTCTTTTTATTGAGAAAAGAAGGGATCAATTCCATGAACAGAGCGATATCGATAGAGGGATAAGATAATAAATCTTGTTGTAGTGGAAAGAGAAGATCGCCAGTGGTCAAAGTTAATAAAAAAATTAAAAGATGAAAATAAAAATAGAGAAGTGAAATTTTCTCCCCCTCAAAAGAATATGAGCTCATCCAGTCAATGTCGACTTCTCGTGACTAAGTCGCTCTTCTCTTCGTCATTCCTGGTCTTTCACCTTTTCTTCCCTCATCTCCCACTTGCTCTTCCCTCCGAACTACCCCCACCACCAGCACGCCAACCTCAGTATCAACCCTTGGGTTGACCTGCAGCTTCGGAACCCATCAAGTCGATCCAATACTACCAGGTGGCTTCTTTTGTACGACCCTGAGTGTTAACGGGGACGCTGCGAGCGAACCTTTGGTCCTGAGGCCGATCCGTGGAAGGCCTAGCGAATCTCCCGCAGTTTGACAGCTCCTTCTACGGCTCAACCAGAGGCGATCATCAGATATTATATCAGAGTCCCAGTAAAGTAACCGCACACTGTGCGAATTGAAAATTGACTGATTTGTACGTGACTTATCTAAGAAGACGCGTGGTGGTCGTTGGCATTGTCTAACTTATCTCGTTCCGATAGATTAGGTCAGTCGCGCAGCTTACCTCTCGGGTACCGCCCCTCTTTCGCCACTTATTCTCTGGCGCCCTCTCAGAAATTGCACCCCGCAACGATTGTTCCGTCACAATTCCCACCACTACACGCGTTAATTCCCACCAGCAATTTGTTGGGACTCACCAGGTTGTGAGATATCTTCTTGATAGCTCCAGTAACTGGGGTTGTTCCCGAGCAGGTTGTGGCCGGCAAGCTTTGACCAGTGCTCGCTCCGGTCGCAGCTTTCCACACCATCGTTCAGAAAGTCAATGGTCTAACTGTGAGCTTGAACGCGGTTCACATGCTTCATAAACTCTAAGTCCTTACACCAAGACATCGTTGATACAATCCCTACGCCTCCGAAGAGAACGGAGCTCCGATTATCGTTCTCGTCGATTTTGCTCGTACACTATGTATGCGATCGAAGAAAGAGCTCACCCACCACCACCACCGCCTCTATCCATGGACCGAATTCCTCCACCGTCCTCGTCGTATCCGACTCCAGGATCTGCGGGACCAATGGTATCTGCCGGCGGCATTCCGTCATCAAGTCACCTAGCGCCCCTTGCGACGGTCCATGATGGTCGCATTTGGTCTCTACAAGTTGTGCAGCAACCAATTCGAGCTCGAATGTGCGGTTTTGGCGACAAGGTTAGCTCCGTTATGTCCCCTTTATCGACCAATATCGGCCTCGAGTCTTTTTTAACACATCTGCTTAGGATCGGAGACCTATTACACCTCCTCCCTGCATTCGCCTTATCGTGAAAGATGCTCAAACTGAAAAGGAAATCGATATCAAGTATGTGAATACTAGAAGCGGGTGGACTAGTTGTGGTGCTGACTTTAACTTCAGTGAAATTGACACATCTTTCTATGTCCTTATGGTAGATCTATGGAATGCGGACGGAACGAACGAAGTGAACTTGGTCAAGCATTCAGCAACCTCTCCGTCAATATCCACGGCCATGTCCTCTTCCTACCCGCCACCGCCGCAAACGATGTCCCCCACCTATGCGCAATATCCCCAGAATGCCTACGGCCAGCCGGTTGGCTATCCACAGATGAATAGTTATTACACCGGGAATCCTCAGCTACAGTACCAGAATCCGTATGGCGCTAGTCCACAGAGTGCCTACTATCAACCGTACTACACGCCAGGCGGCCATATGCCGCAGACTAATATCTCTCCGGCACAACCGGTTAGCACGGGGCCTGGCGGCATGTTCACGCGCAATCTCATCGGGAGTCTCAGCGCTAGTGCCTTCCGACTGACCGATCCGGATAATAAAATTGGGGTGTGGTTTATTCTACAAGACTTGAGTGTGCGGACTGAAGGGGTCTTTCGGTGAGATCACTACGCGGTGCAGTTGATCGCAACATATCTTTACTGACCGTCTCCGTCTTTTTCAGCCTCAAAATGAGCTTTGTCAACGTGGGCTCTCAGTCCAGCGACTCCCCCAACGGAGCAGTGTCCGTGATCAATCACGGGTCTGCCCCCGTACTGGCTTCCGTCTTTTCTGAGCCATTCCAGGTTTTCTCCGCTAAGAAGTTCCCTGGAGTGATCGAAAGCACAACGCTCAGCAAATGCTTTGCTCTCCAAGGCATCAAGATCCCCATCCGAAAAGATGGTGTGAAGGGCTCGCGCGGGCGTAACATTGATGACGATGATGGGGATGATTACGACTAAGAGGGAGTATATTCTGGCTTCAATTCCCTTAATGTTATGGTTCTAATCTTTTAACGCATTTTACGGGTTAAGACACGGAGGGCGGTTTCGGTCTGCGGTGTTTCGGGCAAGACGGGTTCTTTCAAATGGGTGGGATGTATTGCTATCGGATTGGTGCCGCGGTGTTTTGTCTGGTTCTTGCCTTTTTGCTTCAATTGTTTATTCACCCCCTTTTGCTTTTTGCTTCGTTCCTATAATATCCTTGTTCTGTTCTCAAGGTACGTGTTACCATTTCGCCAGTGATGTCCATGGCTGTGCGAGACATGTACCACCTCGCTTTTTCTTTCTGACTTTTCCCCCTTCCTCTTTTCTTCTTTTTTTAATGTTTGCTTGTCTATTGTGGCCATGCCGAGTACTTGATCTCACTCTAACTTTTGGACTGAGTGATCTAAGACAAGGCGCTTAGTGTACGCTTTACCCTTGAAGCCACGAAATGAAAGACCCGACCGGTTGGAATATGCCCAAATCTAAATGACAACAACCGTAGGTTTCCAATTGCTTAGAATCTCAATCGAAAGCATTTTTGAATTTAATTCCACTGAAATTCCGTAGAAACCGTTGCCAGTTGCCAGTTGCCACTGGAAATACATTCCTAATCTCAACGGGTCTCGTATCCGTTTCATGTGGCGGTGCGAATGATGATGATGCCATTGACCTTTTCTCTCCCGTGGGCAGTTCAACTTGGCTCCTCGAATGAGGGAGGGAAATCGTGGATCTTTCAGCCTGGAAGGGCAGTTGAGGGTCCTAGTGGGTCATCGGCAATGCCCGAATATAATTGTTCCCTCGGCAATACCAGGTGTGGCTGTTTCTATTATTATATCCTTTCTCGCCTTCTTAAAGTATCTCAGTATACGAGCTGCATAGCTTGCTCCATGTCTCAGAAAAGTGAGACAGTGAGGGTACATAATCATTATCTAAATAGTCACTAAACAAATTCCCCGTTTCTTCACCCCACGCCACAACGTCATAAATCCTGTCCGTGACAAACTATCACATCGCCGAGATGCGGTCTCACTTTAGCGGTTGAACAGTGCACCAGATCAGTCTTCTCATTATGTCCTGATAGGTTAGGATCCAGATAGTGATTTAACTGCAGCGGTCGACCCCGACTGCAATGTAACCTCGTCCTCATGGCTCCCAGGAGCTGCAGAATGTTGTCTGATGCCTTGTATCCATGGATATCTCTCGTCCACCGGATATAAATACGAGGTCGACCCTTCTAAAACATGGCTCTCACAACCAGACAGGCCTGAAAACATCGCAACCGTCTTCCAAGTTTACTTCAACAATCAATCGTTAACATCATCATCAACATGAAGTTCGCTCTTGCCCCTTCGTTTCTCCTCCCTCTGTTGGCGGCGGCGGCCCCAACTGCCCCGGAGAACCCTCCTTTCGGCGTCATGGCAACCCATTCTGCATCTCCCATCCACCTCCTCCCCATGAACGCCGCTGGCCAGAAGTTCTGGCTGGGCGGAGAGACGACCTCCTACTGCCCTCTCCCTGAGAACTGCCCTCCCGGTAACCAGACTGTCTTCGCGCCTGGTGGCTATGGCTTGGTGTGTTCTTCCTGCTTCCCGTATCTCCACACCTATCCTGTTACTAACGAACGTCTATAGAATGTCAACGTCCCCGGCGGTCAGCAGGTCTATGTTGATCCCAACGGTGCTTTGTCCTTCACCCAGGCCCACTCCGCATACATCCCCGATGGCTCCGCCCGTGGCCCCTTTGAGTACACGCCCGGTGAGAACTGGGGCTACTACACCTTTAAGGGTTGGGGTGCTTCCGGTTTCATGGCTTGCCCTACCGAGGACAACCGGTGGCAGGTGTTCGCCGCCATCAAGAATGCCACTGTGCCCAAGGGCAATGTGGATGAGTGCCTTGGTTTCAATGCTCTGGCTCCCAAAGCTGACCAGAGCCCTGCTGCTTGGCAGTACATTTAAATCTGGATTTGATTATGTTGTCCTGTTCTGTGATTAATTAGAGGTGTGAGTGAGGTGGTTGACGCGCAAATGCGGTGATTGTGGTATGGTGTAAACTATTCATCTTGACGCGATATAACCGAACTAATTCACTCCTTTTGTATATAATCGAAAACAATGAGTAGTAACTTAGGGTATCGCAATTCTAAATTTTATTGCCGTATCTATATTAATTTCTCCAGATCCGTACGGCCTTATCCTTGCCGCCACTGCCCACCTTCTCCCCATCCGGGCTCCAGTCTACAGCGAACACCTCGTCTTTATGTCCCGGGAGGTCCATGGCTAGCTTGCCGGTACGGACGTTCCACACCTTCAGTGTGGTGTCTTTGGACGAAGATACCAGAAGACGGGAGTCAGCCGAGAAACAGCACTGATAGACGGCACCGACGTGGCCACGGAAAGTAGTGATAAACCTGTTCCTAGTTAGACATGTATACGAAAACAGTAGTTATTAATCTACTTACTTTCCATCTCGGCCGTTCCATAATTTCACATGGTTGTCGAATCCAGCGGATGCAATGTATGCCATATCGGGTGAGAAGGTTACGTGATTGACTTCCTTTTGGTGACCCAGTAGTCTGGCGACCGGTTTATTGGAGCTCTCTGGTTCCCACAGGTACATAGTGAAGTCATCACTTGCAGACACAAGCCTCTCGGTGATCTTGTTGTTGACCGTGGCCGCTTCCTCGAAGCGTTTCCGGGCTGCGGCGACTTTGTCTGCCTCGGTCTCAGGCACCTTCTTGGTGTGATCATGGTAGGCGGTCCTCAGGACGAAGTCTGTCGATAGGGCTAGGTGGTTCACGCGGTGCGCATGGGCCTGCAGCGTCTGAATGATGGTACCTTTCTGGGCGTCCCACACTTTGATAGTCTTGTCATGAGAAGCCGTGTAGATCTTTCCCATTCCGCCCCATCGGACGCAGGTAACCGAGCCTTTGTGCCCTGTCAAGACAGTGTCGATCCGCTTTGATACAACGTCCCATATGCGGACCGTGGAATCCTTGGATGCCGAAGCCAACCGCGGTCGACCAGATTGTTGCACGTGGTACGGTTCCCAAGCCAGACTAGTGATCCACTTCGCGTGTCCCTTGAGCGGACCTCCCAATGCCTGTCCTTTCCTTGCATCCCATAACCGTACGCTGTTGTCCATGCTACCTGTCGCTATAATCGCACCGTTGGGGGAATAGGCGACTGCCAGAACCCAACTAGTGTGTCCTTTCAGCGTGTGCAATGGGGTTCCAGTGTCGCAGTCCCAGACTCGGGCTGTTGAGTCGCCGCTCCCGGTGACCATTGTAGCAGAAGATACAGGTGAGAATGCAGTCGCAAGAATGGCTTCGCCGTGTCCAGCTATCGAGGCAGCGCATCGCGAAACAGCCTTCACTCGGAATACTGCCTGGGGGGTAAAGTATAGAGAGATGGTATCTTCGGTTGTTTTGATCCCAGGATGGAGTAAGGAGTGATAGAGATCTGCTAGGATGTCGATTGTCTGGTTGTCTTTGTCCTGGGATTGGTAGGCGAACCGATACGGTACTCGTTCATCATCGTCCTATAACCAGCAGAAGTAAAATTAGCCCAAAGCGTATATTGGACATTTACACTCTTTGCATACCTACATTGCCTTGTAATGTATTCAAAAGAGTCTCAAGATTTTTCACGTTGGCATCGGCCACCGGGACGGACACTGCAGGTCCTGTCGCAGATCCTGTTGCTTGGTCGAAGAATTGCACTCGGACACTGCCCAGATTATCCGGGATGCTTTGGATCTCCTGTTGCAGACGCGCCTTTTCAGCTGCCTCTGTCTTCTGGCGCTTAGTCGGAGGGGGGAGAAGAGTCGCCATTTTGCCACTCGAATGAAGGGTTTCGTTTGTAATGATGTCGGTCTTATTTTGAACAAAAATTTCATCGGCGATCATAAAAATCTCACTTATCGCGGAGTAGTGGATTGGCGCTAAACCGGATGTGGCTATCCGCTCTTTATCACTTTTGTATACAACTTGGTTTGTGTTATTTCTTACTCCTGCTTTGCTCAACGACCTCGGGAAATTGACTTAACAAGACCTTCTTCAGTAGAAATCTTCTCATGATGTGAAATTCCTATCTTAATGTCTAGAGCTTTTTCTGTGGGGGTCCCTAATTCATTCGTCCCTCTCTCGAGGCAAAGCAGTGGACCCTCTCGGACGAGACCTGTTACGACAGCAACCAGCGTTGCATCCCAGGATATTATATGCGCTGTCAGCGAATCGCGTGGCATCTCATCTACCGTTGGGCTTGCATTTATAAACCTCTTAACAGCGGAAGCGGTTCTATGTCGGATATGCGACAGCCAGACCTATGTCAAAATAGCCATCAAGATCGGGGGTGTTTGAGCCCACAGAGATCCTGTTTATGAACACAGCTAAAGATTGCAAGTTATTCTACATAGTTCAAGAAAATATTTCAGAAACTACATCCACCTTCTTAGAACGCAGAAACTGGTCTGAGAGGACCGACCGGCCACGAGTATATGGACCGACTAGCTTTCCCGGAGGACGTTGAGTCTATCAAGATTACCCTGGGAGGAACTTTGCCACCTGTTGCTTTGCTGCAGTACGTTGAAGAAAACACATGTGCAAGCCTCGCTGAATTTTTGCAGGTCCTGAAATATGTTGAGTTAGAGCTTAATAAGACCTTCACTTCGTACTCCCTTCGCATCCGTTTCGAGCCCTCTCAGGGGTCCATGTTGATTGACTTGTCCAGTATTGTCTCCTTAGAGTTGATCCAGAATCTTCAGAATGCCATGTCTAAGGACAGTCTCTTTGGTCTCCTAAACGAAACGCTCACTCCAATGGGTGGTAGGCTCCTGAGAGCCAACATTTTGCAACCCTCTACAGAGGTTTCAAAATTATTAGCTCGATATGATGCCGTAGAGGATTTATCTACAAAAGGGGAAATGTTTGCATCAGTAAGCAGAGAAATATGTTTCTGCGATGAGATCTATACTAACTCGTGGCCTTCCGCATCCCCAACAGCACTCAAAGGCCTCATCGATGCAGATAAAGTGTCCTGACCTCTGTAAGTAGTTGAACCTTTCGATGCTTCCTATATATGACAGCCTAGCTCATAATCGTTCCCATTAAACGAACCTTTCAATATGTCGAACAATCCGTGAACAATGTCATCATGTTGAAGACCTATATATCTTCGATTAGATCGGTGTACAAGGCACTCGGAACAGCCCAGAGCAGCCTGTTGCTAACTATCAAAGAAGCGGCAACACTAATGACCTATTAAATTACAAGTCTAACCAGACTATAGCTATGCGCTACTGCAGGCTATCGAACAATTGAAGATCTAATAGAGTCCACCCTCAATGAATACGTGACATACCAAACAAAGCCACTTGATCTTAGGAACCAACGTATATTCTGTGCTAGGGTACGTATATAGCACTTGATTTGCTATGCTCTATTTCCTAAATCTGAGTTCATAGGCTGGCGTTAACAGCCTACTCGATGTTGCAAGGTAGACATACAAGGACTCCAACATGGATGCTGCAGACCTGATTGCGAAGCTATCAGGTAAGTGGATAGGATCGGTTCCCATTCTGCTAAAAGTGTTTTTAATATATCGTAGAGTCTCACGGAATTGCTCTTGATCTGAAATTCGACACGGCACGTCAATACTATATTAGCATATCAGCCACAGAAATAGACACCATTCCTGAAGTATTCATCAACGTATACCGCAAGAAAAACCGCTTGGAATGCCAAACCCTTGACCTGGTCAAATTGAACCAGAAAATTATTCATGCACATAACGAGGTTATCAGCATGAGTGATCAGACCGTTCAGGAACTGATCCAAGATATCCGTGCCGAGATTGCCCACCTCTTCAAAATTAGTGAGGCTATTGCTATGCTCGATATGCTGTCCTCGTTTGCGCAGCTGGCCACATGCCACGACTATGTCCGGGCGGAGCTAACAGATGTAATAGATGCCCTAGCCATAAAATCAGGACGACACCCCATCTGAAGATACATACTAAGAAATTTATTCCTAAAGATGCCTACGCAACACAGCAGTCGCATTTCCAGATCATCACAGGCTGTAACATGAGCGGTAAGTCCACCTACATCCGCTCTCTAGCACTAATGACCATCATGGCACAAATCGGCTCCTTCATACCAGCAGAATACGCCTCATTTCCCATTGTGCACCAGCTCTTCGCACGCGTGTCAACTTCTGACGACCTAGAAGCAAACGTTTCAACACTTGCAGCCGAGATGCGCGAGATGGCCTTTATCCTTCGCAACATCGAATCGAGAAGCATGGTGTCATCGTCGACGAACTAGGCCGCGGCACCAGCACAACAGACGGCCTAGCCATCGCTATCGCCATCGCAGAAGCTCTCATCAAAAGCCACTCCCCCCTCTGGTTTGTCACTCATTTCCCCGATCTAGCCGTGATCCTGGCCGAACGCAGCGGTGTCGTCAGCCTCCATCTCGCGGCAGAGGTCTCCCCCGATACCTCGAAGATGACCATGCAATACAAAATAGCCGAAGGCCCCGAGCAAAATCGCCTCTAAGGCCTTGCCCTCGCCAAGCTCGTCGATCTACCACCCGGAGTGCTAGAACCGCTCAAACCGTCTCAGAAAAACTGAATCAGCTCGCTGAACGGTGCCACAGCAAATCTAAAAGCACTAGCCGTCTCACGGAAACGAAACCTGATTCCCTCACTCAAAGAGCAGCTCTTGCAGGCCTGAGACGGTAAAATGGAAGGTGAGGTGCTCTGCAAATGGCTGAAGCGACCTTACGATGAATTTGCACTGCGAATGACTGCTATTGACGAGGATGTGTCGACTAGTGGTGATCCTGGGGATGAGGAAGAGCAGGAGGGGTCCTCCTCGGCCAGGACAAGGAAATCCGATCTGTTTCTGTCGAACACCGGCAAGATCTTCAGGGGAGTTCGGTACCACCTCGCACGTCATCGGTTGAGGAAAGGTTTATTATAGAGATCTCTTCGGATGAAGCTTCGGAGAATGGTAGTTTGCTGGAAGTCTGAGGGCTACTCGTTGGTTTGTTAGAACGGGTATGGGTTCAGTTGTGAATGTCAGGCAGTCAATGATTATTATATTGTTATAATGTACCGTCTTGATTGATTGCCCAAGATCGAATATACTCTACATAGACACAAGTCCGGGGAAAATTAGCTTGGGCAGCCCGATTTTACATCCAGATCAATATCACTTCTTGAACACTTTTATTTAATATTGCGTCTAACTGATCTATTATGACTCGCTTGAATAACAGAAGCTAAATAGCACAAAGCCATAAATATCGACTACACGGACAGATAGTAGTCATGCCTCCTAACCAAAATGAAAAAGAGTTTGTTTTCCCTTCTTCCCTTTACCCTTCTTACCACCGCCTGCAGACGGCTCCCCGAAATCGGAATCCGGTTCGCCAGGTGTACTGGCTCCCGATCCGCCCGAGGCCCAGGCATTTGTGGACGGGGCGTCCCGACCATCCCAACGGACCCGGACTGTACCGCGGGTGAGACCAGCCATGAGAACGTTTGGTTTAGGGGCGGCAGGGAGAGCGGGGAAGGCATCGGCGCTGCTTGTGTTCGCGGGACGGGAGGGGTTTCTAGATGTAGTGACAGGGCGGGAGGATGGACCGGAGTAAGATGTAGGGGCCGCTGTGGCCCAGGGGGTATTGGAGTTGGTGGAGGATGGCTTTTTTGAGACGGTAGAGGAGAGGGGTGGGAAGGGGTTGCTTGAATATGAGCCTGAGGGAAGGGCGCCACTCCTGCCGACAGCAGAGCGGGAGGACTGAGCGGTTGAGGATTTCAGTCGAAGGACGCGTTTGCCTCCAGCACCGCTGCCGTTCACGGTACTGGGAGACATGCCTGGCAGGATGCCACCAGGACCTGGCAGGGCTGGATAATCTTCATTGATTGCGCGCCAGTCATTCCACGCTTTCAATAGTGCGGTACGTTTGGAATCCTCCTCGTAAATCTCTGCGAGTTCCTTGACGAGCTTGCCTAGCTCAGTGGTGGATGTGTCGAAAAGGGAAAAAAAGGAGTCGATGAGTTCAGTGGCGGATAGGGAAGACTTTTGATAGGTAGACACTCTGGAGCGGAATTCATTTAGTTTGTTTCGGTCATTGCCAAGGAGGTTAGAGGCACGTTCAATAACGGCCGCATGACGCAGACGGCGTGCCTGCTCCTGAGGTGTAGCAGACCCAGAATCTTGACTGAGGCTGAGATCTTGTAGTTCTGGCACAGGAGTAGACGCAGCTGGGGGTGTTCGAGCGGCTGAAGCGCGTGCGGGAGCGTGCACGGTTTGAGTATCATTGCGAGTCAATTGTCCTCCAAAGCTGCGGGTTGATACAGACTGCGCACTCTGAATGGCCACCTGTCGCTGGTAGGCGATTTCATCTCGTCTTAATGATTGTGCAGAGGAAACTGGAAGAGGCTCTGCATTTGGATCGCGCCCACGTCCAGCGCCACGCCGTTGTCTTTGAGGTTGATAGGGTGTCCTATAGTCAAAAGCTGACAGATCCACAGTTCGTGCATCGCGTCTCGCGTCCTTGGAGAGACCGTTTGGATGGCACTCCAATTGATGGGCCTTCATGTCCATTTCAGATTCGAAAACGACAAACTTCTTTTCCAAGCACTCCTTATCAAGGCAAAGGAAATGGTCCTTCTGGAAGTGATCCTCGAGCGCATTATAATCAATATAATACTGTTGTTGACGATTGACAGACCGTCTATCACAAATGTGGCACCTTTCATGACGGTCGCGGCAGTGAGCATATAGTTCATCGTCACCATAGAATCGTTGACGGCAGAAACCACACTCGGGATGGCCTTTGAAACCGCTCTGCTCAATAGCTCCGGGAACGTGATCTCCGTACTTTTCGTGTTTCCGCAACTCTGCCACAGTGAACAATTCGTGCTCATGGGTGAACACTTTCTTGTTTCGCGTACAAAGATCACTGTACGAAAGATCAGAGATGAGTAACATGCTAGTCTATAATGGTTCCGGAGCTTGTCACATACCACATTACCTTGCCATGCTTGCTTTTAACATGGCGATGCAGGTCGGGCCATCCTAAGCAAGCCACATCGCAATCTGTGTCCGGACAATTGTATCGTAGCAAGAGTACCGTGTCCTCAAAGATCTCGTTGTTTTCATACTTGATTCCGAGGTTATCGTCTTTCTGAGAGAAATCCGAGTCCGTAAAGTCTTCGAAACGCTTCACATGGTCGTTCGTAAAGATCACGTGGCTCGATTCAGTCTATTCCGAACGACAGACATTAGTATAACCCCAAGGTACTCAATGGTGTTTAGGTCAAACTCTCAGGCGTACCCGACAATGCGCACAAGCTTTGTTCTTATACAACGCCCGAAGTCTCAGCGCGCAGATATGGCAAGTGCGGTGATTACACGGCGAAACGGAAGTATGTTCGACATTTGACGCACAAATGAAGCAGACCTCCCCTTCATCGGCGTCATCTGTCGGCGCCGCCTGCTTGCCCTTGTCTTCTGTCCCCGTAGCCGGCACTTGAGATGGCTGTCCACTGGTCTTCGGTGCGGGCTCTTTGCTAGGGGCGCTGCGGTTCTGCTTATCTCGACCCCCTCCTCTGCGGGGTCCACTACCCCTGGGCTTTGAGCCTCTCCCGGCACTATCGGTCGACTGTTGCGAGTTCTCAACCTTCCCCGAAGGTTGGCCTGCTCCTCTTCCTCGTCCGCGACGACCACCACGCTTTGGTCCTTGTGACCCGGGGCCTTGAGGTGGTTGAGTGTCAGACATCGAGAGTGGATACAAAGGCGGCAGTTGGTACGACGAAAGTTGATTCACAGAAAAGGGACAAAAGCCCGGATAACAGCTCCCAAGGATTAGAAGAGCTCGGCGCTCCTTCTAGCACTGCGCGACAAGCACTTATTCTGCGGGGTTGACAATCCTGGCGTGGTCGGTGGCAGTGAGGGGGAGCAAACTGAAGAGCGGCGGGCGAAAATGTTGGCTGTCGGCATGCTTAGTGAGCAGCTTTAAAATAACTACTTTATAAAATTAACCTTTCCGCGATGACTACTCTCGCCGTCATTTCGACTCACACGAATTGATCTCTTCGCCTCAAGTCATTTCTTGATTCAATTCCTAACTCGCCCCTTTTCGGCTCAATTGTCCTCCACATATTTACTTATGCTGGTCGCAGAAAAAAGTGGTTTTGTGTGGTTGAATATCTCCAAGTCCGGAGTATATACGTATGGGGACTATTTTTATTCGCGAATCTCTGCGTACGCGGGTCCACCATCTAAGTACTAGAATAGTCTGTATTGTTCATGCTATGTCATGAAATATGCAATGGCAGAAGACGTCCCTACAGGAGTCATCTTAAATAGCAAAGATTCTTTCGCCGACAACATCCATCGCGCCAATCTGCAGGGCTGTGCCAACTCCCGCTGGACGAAAGCAAATGAATTAACAAAAGAGAGGCAATCCTTTTGCCAATGAGGGTAAATTGAGTACAACATAAGATTTTGTCAATCAAAAAGACGGCTCCTGGTTATCATATGCGGTGCTGCAAAAAAAAAAAAAACCAAAAAAGAACAAGAAAAGCAAATATTCGTAAAATGTAGCGACGGACATGGCGCAAAACCACTGAAGGTTATGTATGTCGCAGGGTTCTCCTTTGATACAGGAGCTATTCATCAGGACTATACAAATTTTGGCTGAGGATTTTTGTCATCGTGAACATATGTATGCGGTCTTGCTTGAAGACCGCGCGCATCGGTTCGTCGCAGCGGATTTGACGTCTGTCGCTGGGATCTTGCAGATCGTGCTCGTGAATGTATGCCCAGACTTTCTTGACTGTTTGGGGTCGCGAGAGCTGAGAGAAATTAGCTGCTTACAGTCCTACTATACGGGCCATGACGTCCAGCAAGCTTAACCAAGGAGAGTACATACCGACTCCTCACCACCTAACAGAGCTGACAATGCTGGTGAAAGAGTAAGCGGCTTCTGTATGTCTGTTAGTAGCAGGCCTATCCAAGAGGATGTTGTAGTACATACATGAAATCCACCCGACCGGTTGACTTTCTTCGTCTCGGACCCGGAGTCGACGTCTGAGTCGTCCTCCGCCTTGACTTTCTTCGACGTTTTAGCCTTGGTTGTCTTCTTCTTCACTGGTTGAGCTTTGCGCGTGCTAGCACCACGAGTAGGACGGGCACGCATATTCTCTTCCGCTTGGAGCTTTGCAGCGAAAAGGGCATCAGCGTCCACGTCATGATCGGGCTTTTGCTTCTTCACTGGGGGGGTCCTGTCCGATTCACGTTCCACGCTATCTGTCTGACGTTTGTGGGACTTCGAGGATTGCGTAGGAGACGAGGCCTCAACCGGAGTTGTCGAACTGTGGCCATTGGTCGCAGGGGCAGCTGCCTCGGGGGAAGCACCTATACCGCCATTTTCGGCAAAGATGTCGAACCGCTCCATAATAAGTTGCTTGATCATAGCCTAATGAAAAGGATCATGTTAGCATAGATCACAATCGCAATTAATTTAAGTGGGGTGGAAGTGACTAGTTTTGCGACGTGACAGGACGGGGAACACACCTTCTGCGGAGTGAGATCATAGCCAACCTCTTCCTGAAGCCCTTTACGGATTCGCTTCTCGGAGATGGTATTGAGGTCACTCTTGGCCAAAATTGAGTCAATGATCGGAACATATTGTTCGCGGGTTTCTGGAGAGACTGGCGCATCGCGAATGATGTCAGTTCAGAGCGACTTTGGCGGCTTGTGCACGACCCGGAAACATTAGAGCCAGCGAAACTTACGCGACATCCTGACACAGTAGCTTGTGTTACCTTCTCGGTAGGAGAGAAGGCAGTGGAAATTGTGTCAATCGCAGAATGTGCAAAGTTACGGGGTCGGTGACGCTGGTTTGAGTAGAGAAGAGTCACGGTGATCGTGAATTGTACTTGTCGAAGATCGATCGTCCAGATCTGGGCGTAGCGCTGGCGCTTAGGACCGGCGGGGCATATATATGCGAGGGAAATTCTCCAAAAAGGTCCAACGGAGGAGGAACCCAATATAGATCAGATAAATACAAAACGAAGTAATGATGAAAGCCGGCCCACAACGTCCAGCACTTTACACCCGTAATGGGAAAGGAATCTGGGACGAATTGATTATGAGTGAGGATCGCGGATTTGTTATGGATCTCCAACTTGTATGGAAGTACAAGTCGGTTACGGTAAACTAAGGTTAGGCTATGCGGGCGACTGGGGTCGGGACGTCACGTGCGTATACACGCTGAGTCAGCGCCTTCGCACACAGAAGCGGCTTGTGGTTGGGATTTGTTCTTTTTGCCCTAAAACCAGGCAAAACGGGGACGACCAGCAGAAAATCAGAGCGGCTCTCTCAATCTCGATTCCTCTCCACCCCCATCGCCTCAGAACGCCCCCTCAGCAGTCATGGCGCCCAGTTTCGATACCCTGAGTGAACAGGATCTTCACGAAGAGGAAGAGGAGGAGATTGACTTCTCCGGTGAGTGCGATTTGGTTTTTTATTGTTTGTCTCTGGCCCCTCTTCGCTAATACCGCTTTCCCCCATCTTCAGATCTCAAGGAGCAATATGAAGTGAAGCTCGAGGAGGGTTTGGATACATTTGTCGTCATCGATGGACTCCCAGTTGTGCCGGAAGAGAGCAGAGCGAAGCTCATCAAGTTCTTGTTGAGGAAACTCAACGCGGTCGGCCACACCTCCGAAGATGCCGTTTTCATGCCACTCAACGATAAGAACATGTCCGAAGGGTATGTACCGGGGAAATACTGGAAATGAAGGAGAGGTTTAATTTGTGTTCTGTGCAGTTTTGCCTTTGTTGAATATGAAACCGCCGATCAAGCCATTGCCGCAGTCAAGCAGCTACACGGAACACCACTCGACAAGAAGCACACCCTCGCCGTGAACAAGTTGATGGATATCGATCGTTACGGCCGTGAAGGACGCATCGATGAGGAATATAAGCCCCCTACCGTCGAACCGTTTAAGGAGAAGGAGCACCTCCGCTCGTGGCTCGCCGACCCCAATGCCCGTGACCAGTTCGCCCTCTACCGTGGCGACAAGGTTGGCGTTTTCTGGAACAACAAGAACAACCCGCCCGAGAACGTCGTCGACCGTGCTCATTGGACACAGCTCTTCGTTCAGTGGTCCCCCAAGGGTACATACCTTGCATCCGTCCACCCCCAGGGTGTGCAACTCTGGGGCGGTCCTGCATTTTCGAAACAGAAGCAGTTCCCCCATCCGTTCGTTCAGCTAGTTGAGTTCTCGCCAGGTGAGAACTATTTGACGACGTGGTCTGCCCGCCCCATTCAGGTTGAGGAGGGTCACCCTATCTTGTCATTCGAGGAGGATGGAAAGAACATTATCGTCTGGGACATTGTTTCTGGAAAGCCTCTGCGTTCCTTCGTTTCCCACGACCTCGCCGCTGGTCCTGCTGAAGGCGATGCTGCCCCCAAGAAGAAGGTCCAGTGGCCCGCTTTCAAGTGGTCTGCTGATGAGAAGTACGTCGCAAGAATGCTCCAGGGCCAGTCCATCTCCATCTACGAGTTGCCTCGGATGAACTTGCTAGGTAAGACTTCCGTTAAGATTGATGGAGTCATGGACTTCGAATGGTCGCCAGCAACCGTTAGCCGTGAAGGTGTCAAGCAATACGAACAACTTCTCTCCTTCTGGACTCCTGAAATTGGCAGCAACCCCGCAAGAGTGGCCTTGATGAGCGTCCCGTCCAAGGAGATTGTACGAACCCGTAACCTGTTCAACGTCTCTGATGTGAAGCTGCATTGGCAGTCTCAAGGTACCTACGTTTGTGTCAAGGTGGATCGCCACTCCAAGTCCAAGAAGTCCATGGCTACCAACCTTGAGATTTTCCGGGTGCGCGAGAAGGGTGTTCCTGTTGAAGTGGTGGACAGTCTTAAAGATACAGTGATCAACTTTGCATGGGAGCCCAATGGCGGACGTTTTGTCCTCATCACTACGGGTGAGGCCGCCAGTGGCGCTGCCGTTGGCCCCAAGACTGCTGTCTCTTTCTTCGCTCCTGAGAAGAAGGGCCCACAGGCTGGTAACTTCAAGCTTGTGCGCACCATTGAGAAGAAGACGAGCAATGCGATTTACTGGTCTCCCAAGGGTCGGTTCGTCGTCGTCGGTACCGTTCACTCCCAAACGAACTTCGACATGGACTTCTGGGATATGGACTTCGAGGGTGAGAAGGCTGAGGGCGAGAAGGACCTGGCTGCCAACCTGCAATTGATGAAGACCGTGGAACACTACGGTGTCACAGATATCGACTGGGACCCCACAGGTCGTTACGTTGTTAGCAGTGCTAGTGTGTGGACTCATTCGGTAAGGCCATCGCATCTTGTTCTATAGATTTGTTCAAAGGACTGCTACTAACTTATTTCTACTAGATGGAAAACGGCTGGAACCTTCACACGTTCGCCGGTCAGACGCTCGCCGAAAACCCTACCGATAAATTCAAGCAGTTCGTCTGGCGTCCTCGCCCAGCCACTCTTCTGAGCAAGGAGGAGCAGAAACAAGTACGCAAGAACCTCCGTGAGTACTCCAAGGAGTTCGATGAGGAAGACAAGTACGCTGTCGACATTGCGAACACGGCAGTTGTCGAAAAGCGCAAGCGTGTTCTCAACGAATGGGTTGCCTGGATCCGCCGGGAGAAGGAGCTCATGGCCGAGGAGAAGGATGCCTACGGTATCCCCGACAATGCAGACGATCCCAAGAACGCCAAGGATGCGCCCCCAGTTTCCGAGGACCAGGGCGAGACCGTTGTCGAAGAGATTGTGGAAGAGATTGTCGAGGAGAACGAGGAAGTTATTGGTTGATTGGGTCATGTCTTTCGTATCTAATGTCACTTTCTATTTTCTTTTCCTCATTTCTACATCTTGTCTGTCGATATCCTCATCTTCTTCTTCGAAGCCCCACCTGCATCCTTTCCCTGTGAGCTTCTTCTGTGATCCGTTTGGCTCTGTTCCGGCCAAGGTTGTTTGGAATTTCAAAAAAAAGTGAATAGATGTGTATTGCGTATCTCCTGACTGGAGACTGTCATGTGCGCAATGTTGGTAGCATGAGAGATGA
Source organism: Aspergillus alliaceus (assembly GCF_009176365.1). Lineage (NCBI taxonomy): Eukaryota > Fungi > Ascomycota > Eurotiomycetes > Eurotiales > Aspergillaceae > Aspergillus > Aspergillus alliaceus. The sequence continues at coordinate 254,417 of NW_022474705.1, forward strand.
CAGCATATGCAAGGCTAACGAAGTAAGATGTTTTTGTATACATTTCCATCCAGTTGGTACCCGAAAAGGAATGATTCTTCTACCTTTATGTCTACACATAAACACTCATCTTTTTAACACATCACCAAAAGCATTACCCCAATCCAACTCCAAATCAACCCGAAAGTCACAGTCACTCGATCCGCACTACTTGCGCTGGTCGTACTAGCAGGAGGATTCCCAGACTGTGTCGGATATGGTCCCGAATACGTACTCGCCGACTGCACATTCACTTTGAAGAATCCCATCTCACCACCAGCAGTCCTACTATTTCCCATTACATTCCCCGGCGGCGAATACTCGCAAACCACATACCATCCCTGTGCCCTTGTATACGAACCTGTATCCCCGCGCTTCTGGTTATCGGTATCATTCCCGTACGCGCAGTCAATAGCCGCGCATCCAACATCCGTGGTAGCCCTCCAGACCAGCTGTGTAAAGTGCCCTGTTTCCTCAGAGAACCCGGTCGGTTTCTTGAAATCGTACAAACGACCTTCATCACCCCAAGCTGAAACTGCGGCCGAGGCGTTAGGGTACCCGAAGGCGAGGTTTTCGCCGTACGGACCGTGCTATATATAAAACATGCATAAGTACAACTAACCTTTAAATCGGTTCCCCCCCCGGGAATCAAGTACCCGGAACAGGAACGAGGTAGATAGAGATACAAGGGAAGTGAAACGTACAGAATGTTGCCATTTGCAGCCCTCGGCCCAATTTTTGGCGTATCGAGTCAAGGTCTCGTTCCAGACGAGATTGCTTGCGTTATGTACTTTTCGGTAGGCGTTGCTGCTGGCGAGCATTGCGTCTTTGAATACCTCTTGTGATGTGTAAGAGGGTGGTTTCGGTGATGAGGGTGTGGGTGTTACTGTCACTAGGACTGTTGTCTCGACTGTTTGTTGGGCTTTTGCTGGGTTGGTGAACAGCATGACGAGGAAGAGAAGCTGGAGACATGGCGTTAACCATCTTAGCTGCTTGTGAGTGAAGATAGTGGGCATTCCGTGGTTTTCCGAGTTCTTTGCACTTTTATGGAGTTGATCTTATGATGGCGTTTTGGATGTGTGAAGTTGTGGGATGATATTAGTTGAGTTTGTTGGTCAAATATCATGACAGCTCAGATCTAGAGACAGTGGGTAGATCGATGAGAACGGACCGTCTGATTGATCAAATTATTGAGTAAACAAGTAGATCAGAACCTATGTTTGACTAGTTAGGTGGGGATCCGGGCTCATTCATAGTATGGGGTTGAAATTCGCCAATGCCAAAAATAACCTCACGTATGGCTCAACGACGTGACTGACAGGTATTCCTGCAGGCCTCAGCTTTTTATAGAGGAGAATTCTGCAGGTGAGATGGGGATTGGAGAGATGAGTGGTTGAGAGGTGTTCGGTCACCAAATAAATCTCTCCAGCAGCCGCTCTCTGACGTCAGGCGTTCTTCGGGCGTCAATTTCCCCAATATCAACAACTAGCTTCAATTCTAGAGTCTAGGTCGGAGACAAGGCTACATCATTCATGGAATATTATATATATATATATACCAGCCCATTCATAGATTCCGGCTGTTCCGGAGTCCTATAACAACATATCCATCTGCTCATCAAAGTATATATGCATCGCGAAAATGGGGATATTTCTCCTCTATATTTACAGGTCGTGGGTATAATTTGAAATCCCGTTCGTCACATAACATTGCACCCAATCCCATACATGGCTCGTTCAACGTCTCGTTTCACTTGATACCAATCTGCTCGTCGTTCGGCGAACTCGTATACCTCTTCTACTCGCCAGATTCCCTGAAACCGGTCCGAGTCGGCAATGAGAGTCGCTAACTCTTTGGCGTCCGAAGGGTCAATGAGGTAAATTTGGGAGAGTTCACGAAAAGCTTTGAAGTAGTCAAGAAGTTCATTGTTTCTGAAATTTTGGATAAATTTGAAGTAGTGATTCATATCGCTAAGATATGTCAGCGAAAACATGCCGATAGACTCGATAAGGAGAATATGCCTTTACCTGATGAGTTTCAGAGACCCCTCAACACTGATCCTCTGGCGTTTCAAATGCTTGCACAAGGCTGTAAAAAGACGCAACCCCACCTCTTGGTTGAAAACATCAAGTGTGCTCTTGTCCGTACTTCCGACCAGCATCTGCGTATGCGATGAAACTACATCCACCACAGCAACGGCGGCTTCAGAAACGCTTACATCCATAGTCTTTCGGTGAGGATTTGTAGAAACGCTGGGGTTGAAGTCTGTCGCTAGCTGCCGTGTTGCCAGAATGTAATCGACTTCCTCCATGAGGACGTCAATTCCTTTGTTGAGCCCTGCAGCAACTCGTTCATCAAGGTTCTGCTCAAACTTCTTTTTCTCTTTCACGGCAGGATCAACGAAATCGTTACGATCGGTCAATTTCGAGCCAATAAGTTCCTGTTCATAAAAGACATCGATCATCTGGAGGATAAGGTCACCGACATTTACCAGCTCTAAGAACGTCACCAAGGGTTCAACACCTGACTGATCACGCTCCCCTTGTTCGCGAGGTCGGTAGTTAGACAGATGGTCGACGGCTTTGTCGAAGCCAACGATAAGATGCCGATGCCCCACGATGCGCACCAGGGCGACAAATATCGCCTCACATTGCTGCTTTGTAGCGGCACCTGTCTCCCCTCCTATCCGAACGAACTGAGCAGCTCGCTCCAAGCTTGACTTCGCAGCATGAACTAGGCTCAAGGCGACTTCGATGCTGAAAAGGGATCGGATACCTTCCATCTTTGATTTCATAATGGCGGCCTTGGCTGCAAGCTCGGTGGTCGGGGCCTCGGTCACAGGCGTAGTAGGTATAGAAATGGTTGAAAATCGGCTTTGACTCTTCAATGCTGAGGATTCGCTAGGAGAAGACTCATCGGGCTTTGGCTCGTTTGCCTTGGTCCCTGAAAAGCTCGGAAGGAGGTTGACAGGGGCCATAATAACTTTCTTGAAGGAAGTTAAAAAGTCCCTCTTATCAGCCTGTCTATTTATATTTGACATTAGAAATGATTCTGTCGAGGCAGCATGCTCTGAGAGTTGTTTATCCCATTCGTCCACTGCAGCTTCCGAGCGCTTCCGAAAATAGTCCAATTCCTCTGCAAGATATAAATCTATGTGTGGCTCATATACTTTGGCAATGACATGCTCCAAAAATTCGTCAAAATCAACCGCTGAATTTTGGATTGGTAAAAGAGTTTCCGAAAAGTTCATGCATTGAGCGAAGGTGCTCGAGACGGCAGTCAAGTACGATTCTATATCAATACGGTGTAATTCATCGAATATTGCGGTCAAAAATGGGCATAACACATCTTGTCCAACCTTCGCAATGAATGGCAAGGCCACCTTCAACGATGGAGGGAAGGCGCGATTGATGATCGAAACTTCTTCATTGTAAGAAACACTCAGTCGAGTAAAGAATGCTTGCGTCTGTTCAAGTTTCACTCGCCGAGAGGATGCATCAATACAGTCTCCTGGTGCACCATAATCCGACCTTCGTGTGACGAGATGATTATGGTGAATGAAGAGCTCGACAGCTGCAGCTCCGCCGTTCAAAGTGTACAGTACGTGAGCATATTGCCGCATCCTATTGTCGATGTCTTCGGTTTCGTACCCGTGTCTGAACTCCTTGACAGCAGCCGTTTCAAACATTGATATAGCCTCCTGAAGATGGGATAACCTTTCACGCCAACCGTCTGTGAAGTCACATTTGGCGAAAGCTTGCAACTGAAAGAGGATTTGTGCTTGGTGTTGTGGGTTGATATATTTCTGGAATAGAAGATTATCTGGCGAGGCTCCTGAAGTGGCAATATCATTGTAGAACGGCGCAAGAGCAGCGTGGACCTTGCCGTATTCGTTGCGAGCTTCCCCGCGCACTGATCTCACCTGCTGTAATGCACCCAATACTGGATCATCTTCGAACTCTTTTGCAGTACCAGTATTAGCAGGTGTGGACAATTTTATTTGGTCAAAGCCGTCCGACAGAGTGTCTAGACTGATCTCAGGTCTATTTTCCATGCCTGTGCCAGCGTGCGATGTTTGCTGAAATTGTTCTGCCATTTCTTTCTGCTTGATGCTTTCAACGTTGGCAATGGTTCCAAATTCTTCTTCAACATGTTTCCTGGCTTCCAGTTCGTTCCAGCAGCCCATACGTTTCAGCCACTGTACCCATCTTGTGTCATCGTAAGCGATCTCGCGCAGAAGTTTCGACGATCGTGCTACTCGAATCAGGTCGACAGGGGAAAGGTAATCAAGGATCGAGGACATTATTTCTACTGTTCGTTAGCTATATGGTGCATTGCTTCTTTCTTCCAAGGTCGAGCATACCAGCTGGAAGAGCAGCCCTGGAGACTTGGTCCATAGAGGCCATTCTGACCGAAGCCAGGACGTCCCTGCGCGGCTTCCCACCAGTTCCTGTCCCATTGCTCACTTTAGGTGGCATTTTGGCTTTTAAAATTATGCATCGAAAGAGAAGGATGCACTTTAAGTTCGTGACCAATTTGGTACTGCCGAAAGCTCGGACGGCCAAATCAACTCCCGACTAGTTCGCTCCGCGGGGCAAGGCACACGAATTGGGGCAGAATGGAGAATGTCGTTCCGAAAGCAACGACTAAGGTATGTGTTCATAAGTAGAATAGTTCATCGTGAAAGTAAGCTATGAGGCCCAATGTACAAACAGTCGGTATCTCGCACGACCATGCAATAGCTCTGGCGCAAACCCCAGAGTTTACAAGGAGATCGGCCGGATGCTTTCCTTTTCCGGCCAACGAGCCATAAGGGACCCATGCCACGTGATCAGAGTTTAGACGACAAATACGTCTATGATCAATTAGTTGTAGTATGTATTATCTTTCTTGTACAACGATCAATGTGTTTTCAAATTGTTATTTCAAAGCTATGTGCATGATTGCTGAGAGGGAAACATGTTTGTTGAATACTTGCCATGGTGTCATTAGGTCTCACATGTAATCGATGGGATACTATATATCATCTTATCGGTGAAACTCGATGCAGTGATTGCGGGAAAAACATAAGTATTTTATATCTTGTTGACTCATGAAGTGTTGACGCGCGACCAAGCCATAAGTCTATAGACTGTGGAGGTCAATGAACAAAGTATCACCCTCTGGCCGATATTGACTGACCAAATGTCGGGTAACCTCACTTCATCCCATTAGTATTCTTTACCCAGCAATCTGAAATAGACTCGATTCCGATCTTAATCAGAGTAGTGAGACGCAGGAGTATCTATCAGAGACTCGAAGATAGTGGATACATATTTTATGCCCCTAAACAATCTCGCAAAAATTGTAAGCACGCCAATGAAAATGCCGTTGAGGCCCCAGAAAGTGAATTAAAACGAAAGGTTACTGTCTTGTAGTTGAAGGAAAAGAATAGGCGGTGGACGTTGTAGACTCTTCTATGTCACGGGCAAGGTCTATATAGTTACAAAACCCATGACTACAGTTGATCGAAGATAATAATTCTTTTACATTTTCCTGACTCATTTTACCTTCTTACACTCTTCCCCAGATCCCTGGCAGTTCACAGGAAATCTAGTATTTGCTATCTGTGCCACGCTCCTGATGGAAGTCTTCCAACGGCCTATTCTTCACGTCGAAGCGCGTGTCAAAAACAACGGAGACAGCATTATCATTCGCACTGACCTGGTACACAGCCCCTAAATATATGAATATCTAATTAACTTAGGGGGGTATTAAGCTTAAACCAACAGATTAGGGAAGAGGTCACAAAATGGCTAGTTGATAATTTCGTCGTTCTCACCCTCGGACAGGAGATATCCTCCTTTGGTATGAGTGCCACATCCAGGTGAAACGTTCTACCCCGATCGCTGATAACGAACTAGAAGGCCTGAGCGAGCCACATGCTCAAGCCATAGATTCCGTGGTTGTCACCGACTGCTCTGGGGGAGATTTAGAGTCTGGAGCATATAGACTCCAGCAAGTCAATCTTGATGTCCAGGCATATCAGCTTCGCACACCATTCGAGCAAGAAAGCTCCCAACACACCCAGCCTCCAGAGGACTGTATGGAGAACAAAGACGACGATCCAAGAGCGAGAGTACTAAACCTACCGAGCAGAGAGCTGGACGGACTGTGGGAGTCGTACGACAATTCCTATGACTGACTTGATATCTGGATAATGCCAACTCATAGTATGTAATAGGTTGCAGTTTGATCAGCCCCTCAAGTCTACATTGCTTCGTGCAATAACCAGGATGGGTGAGAACCTTGAGTATTGCCTGCGACAAAGTAAACCCGGCTAATCACTTGTTCTAGTATCGTTCTCTTCCCGAAAACTTAACAAATGGACGATCAACTGGAACAGATTGGTCCTTCTATGGGGCCCCCCTGGAACAGGAAAAACAAGCCTTTGGTGCGTTAATATTAGCTCTCCTGGTTTATTCTTAACTGATATCCTTTAGCCGTGGTCTCTCTCAGAAACTTGCAATACGCATCGGGAAACATTATCCCCAAAGCAAGTTGGTTGAAATAAATGCTCACTCGCTCGGTAGCAAGTTCTTCGGAGAAAGCGGAAAATTAGTAAGCAAGACCTTTGAGTACCTTGAGTCATTGCTTGAAGAAGAAGAAGATACATTTGTCTGTGTGATCGTCGATGAGATAGAGACTCTGGCAGCTGGGAGAGAACGAGCACTGGGTGGTAATGAGCCATTTGATGCTGTGCGTGCGGTAAACGCACTCCTCACAGGCTTGGACAAATTGAAGACTCATGCCAATGTTATCGTTATATGTACGAGCAATTTGGTCACAGCTCTGGTAAGCACTCCATCGGATGATTCAATAATGCATGGTTGAAGTTCGATTGCGCAGGACCAAGCCTTTCTCGATAGGGTCGATATTAAGCAATTCATACCATATCTATCCAACAGAGCTATATACGGAATTTACAAAGAATGTCTAGAAGAATTGAGCCGGTGTGGGATCATCGAAGGGTCTTCGTTTGATGTTGTTCAAGTGAACCCCGAGAATCCCCAGACTGCACTACAGTATGTGGAGCAGGCTACGGAGACTCTAATGCTACCCACATTTGATGAAATGCTTCTCAATTATCAGATGTTTTCAAGCGCTGTTCCCAAGCAGCTTGGTGACGCAGCTTTGGAGAGTATGGTGAGTAACTTTTTGTGTTTTGCATAATGATTATTGGTTGTATGTTGTCGCAGAGCTCTTCTAACAAGTCTATTAGAATCTTAGTGGACGGACTATCAGACGACTACCTGTTTTGTCTCTGGTGCTGTATAGTAAGAGTGCCCGATGTAATATTCGGCAGGCTGTTCATGCCCTGCGTACGGGGATTACGTCGGAAACTCAGGCCAAGGCAGAAGCACAATAATTGAAAGGACCGAGAGACTACACAGAGGGAAAGTGGAGGGCGAAAGTTCACTCGGATGAGCAATTGATTTCAAAAGCGGATCAATCTGGGGGGAGGAGTTTTAATTAAGAATACAACCATGAAAGTGAGGTAGATTCCCGAGTACTGTTGTAAAGAAAGATAAATGGTTTGTTTTTGTTGGCTTGTCATCATGTGGCCGCTGATTTATCGGTCGAATTTTGTTGTTCCGAAAAGTCGCGGTTTTCACCGAAGGCAGTTAGAGCCGTGGCGGCAGCCAATCAGCGTGAGGGTTTAGGCAATTCCAAACCCAAGAGAAACTTGACCGTCCGACAACCTCAACTTCACCTCCAAAAGCACATTCTCCAGTGCGCACCACGACCCCCTCCCCCTCCCCTCTCCTTCTTCTTGGCTATTGTGCCTTCCTGATTATCCATTGATCAGAGGGTTCTCCATATCATCAGTATGCTGGCACGTACTGTCTTGCGCAGCGTGCCCTTCCGGGGTACCGCACGGCAGTCTTTGAACAGAGCATCCACGGTACGCACTTCTCCGATATCTGACGTCCATTGGGCCCTATATATGAGGACAATTGCTTTGGAATTCATCCTGGAGGCTTTTGCAAGAACTCAGCACTGATAAACCATCCAGCGTGCTTCTTCCTCCGCCGCCGGTACCGAATCCGCCAGCTCCCCCTTCAACCTCACAGTCACTGCGTCTGTCGCAACCGCCATTGCCGTCGGATCCGCCGCCTATCTCTATGGCCAGGAAGCTTTTGCATCGACCCCTGCTGAGGAAGGGTGAGTGGATTGGTTACGATGTCGGTCGGGCTTGACTACCCATTTGTCCTCCGTTGCTCCGACCGAATCGTCATCTTAGGAGCCGAGACTGTGATAAGGCTGACACATCTGATTTAAAGGTTGCACCCTACTAGCTACCCTTGGGAACATGCCAAGTGGAACAAGACCTTCGACCACGCTGCGTGAGTACTCCTAGAACTGGCCCAGTTCTCCTTGCCTCAACAGCATGTCATGAAGTTCATGCTTACATGGTCCCTCTTAGCCTTCGTCGTGGTTTCCAGGTCTACCGTGAAGTCTGCGCCAGCTGTCACTCCTTGACCCGTGTCCCTTGGCGTTCATTCGTCGGTGTTATGCACACCGTCGATGAGATGAAGGCCATGGCTGAGGAGAACGAGTACGACACCGAGCCCAACGACCAGGGCGAAATCGAAAAGCGTCCCGGAAAGCTATCGGACTACATCCCTGCTCCTTACAAGAACGAGGAGGCTGCCCGTGCTGCCAACGGTGGTGCTCTGCCCCCTGATCTTAGCTTGATCGTCAAGGGTCGCCACGGTGGCTGCGACTACATCTTCAGTCTGTTGACTGGTTACCCCGATGAGCCCCCGGCTGGTGCCACTGTCCAGGAGGGCATGAACTTCAACCCCTACTTCCCTGGAACCGGTATGCTCTTCCGAATATCTAGGATATTCTTGTTTTGATTAGGCTAATCTCGTTATAGCTATTGCCATGGCTCGTGTCCTCTTCGATGGTGTTGTCGAGTACGAGGATGGCACTCCTGCCACCACTTCTCAGATGGCCAAGGACGTTGTCGAGTTCCTTAACTGGGCTGCCGAGCCTGAGATGGACGACCGTAAGAAGATGGGTGTCAAGGCTGTCGCCCTCCTTACCGGTCTCTTCGCTGTTAGCGTCTGGGTCAAGCGTTACAAGTGGTCTCCGATCAAGACAAGGAAGATTGTGTACAGCCCCCCTGTCTCCCGCCGCTGAATGATGTAATGGACTGCATAAACTGCAAAGTGTGAGGGGCTTAGCGGTGGCCAGAGAGCCTTGAATAATCGAATCCAACCTTATTAAGTTGGTTACGCCAGCGTCCCTTATCACTCGCTTTTGTGTATGGTCTGGTCTCTACATGTTTTGTTAGATGTTATTTCAGGACACCTGTATCTGTACCCTAGATATTTTTCTCCTTTGAAAATCTTGCTTGAAGACCCAATTTCACTATTTCCTTTGTCTACTTCCATACATGGACTTTGTTTCATCATGCGGTAGACCATTTTGTCCGAAGCGGGACAATATTGCCTCGGCATTTGTCATTACTGCACTTCAAAGACAGTTGAACGGTTCCATGGGCAGGTACTTAGCAAAAGAGTTTCTGAAAATGTATTTAATGTATTGGTTTTTTTCTTTTTTTACCACCGACTTGTCTTGGCTATACATGAGCTGAAAATTCAATCACCCTTCTCTTTCTATAGTTCTTTCACCATCTCCGAAAAGTGGGAAAAATATATTATCGTACGAACCCCACATCGTGGTTAACATGATGTCCGACAGCTTCATCAGCCACTGCGGACTGCGACCATCCGCACCGGCGAGCACCCTTGAGAGACTGAGTATCAAAAGCATAGGCAGGCCCCAGGCTACTACGAATATCACCTTGCCTATTTTTTGACGAACAGTCGTGATACGATACGTCTGTACCCGAGAAAGATACGCCCGATACGAGGTAGGGAGATTATGCTCAACAGCCCCTGTCATGATCAAGTTGAGGTAGCGAGCAGACGGCTGAGGATAGCCTGATTTTCGTACAATGGGGCCAGATCGTGGGTAAAACGAGCTCGTTCGTTGTGTATGGGCGCGCCGAGACAACTCATCTATGTTCGTTTCAGGGGCGAGTAGGGTATGTGCTTTGAACGGCTTAGTTTCTGGACAGGCAGGGATGGGGTCGGCAGGATCGTAAGACTTGGGGAATGGATAACAGTCTACAACGATATCCTTATATCCGTTCCCGCCTCCTTCTGTCGCTATTATGCGAGCGTAATCGGTAAGGGAGACCTCGTACACGACACCAATCAGAGGACTGTCGGGCAAATAATCGGGCTCTTTCTGTGGGATGAGCGTTGTGCTTTCTGATATTATATCCTCATCCAACCCATTGTGCGTGCCATTGTCTGTATTCGTTCGTTTGCCTGAGGTGTCGCAGAATTGGCTCGCTGCGAAACAAGGCTCTAGGTATGGTAATCCAGGGAGATCGAAAGTCAATCGTAGCTCGGGCACGATGACATTGATCTGAGAGATGGGTTTGATACCTCGCATCCCCCGGAAGGTCTTCGAGGCCAAGTTTGAGCCGTAGGCGAGGTATAGGACGGTTTTCTGTGGAGCACATGGTTCGTTTTGGTCATCGTACTGGCTGGGGATCTTAGGGAGATGTTCGGCAAGGTGTTCATCTCTCTCGAGGGACTGTTTTGCAACCGACACTTGTCGCCTCTCTGACGTCGTCTCGGGAAGGAAGCAACTTGTCGAACTAGGTGTTGAAGTCTTGCTGCGGATCCCGGGAATGAGCTCCCACAGCCGCTGGAATGTACCACGCACTGCTGATGGTGGGGAAATGGCCCTAGGGCCATCTTCCTGCATTTGATTTTCAAGATATGGTATCCCCATTATACAATAATCAGCGGTTAATCAATGAATGGGGGATTCTCGTGGTTGAGATAGCAAGACGCATGGTACGTCCGCTAGAATTTATAGATTAGTCAACTTGGTCTGGGAGAATGAGCAGACCAATCAATGTGCCGTCTGACTATCATGGTTCTCCTTCCACGTAGACCTTTCATTGCCTGCTTGGTGTCCAGAAACATGTCAGTGTCGGGACACGGAGCGAATGAGTGCCGGCGCGGAACGGATCTGTCAGGGACCGTGCTTGATTACACTATCGGATGGGTCTTGTTGGTAATCCTGCTTTTGCCTTGTTGAAGGCTTTTTCGAAAATGGATGCGGAGTCGGGAGCAGTTTATATTCAACGGTTGTCAAACTGGACAGTCAATATGTTAAATAGTATGAAATTAGCAATAAACTGCGATGGTGCCATCTGCACTACAATGTCAAAATCTGGGGTCCTTTATGCATGAGGTGCACCTGACATTGGCTGCCGGCGGGTCTTGGCAGAGAGCCCCTTGCACTTGACCCCTTTGGGATGAAACATCCAGGGCTATGTTCTCTTCCTACTCACTATGCTCACTACTACTACCTTTAATGTCAATAAGTATATTTTATCCTGGAATATCTAGGCTGACCTCCAGCAATAGGGCACATAATGCATACAGAATAGCAATGAAGAACTTGAGTTTCAAACACAGCCTTCAAAACGCCAATGGACTGATAGACAGGATAGGATGATTCAATAGCCTCTAGTTCATCAAGAATATTAAGATAGCGATAGCGGAGAGCAAAAAGCGAAAGCTTATCCTCCTTGATTTATAATCCAATATACTCCTATTCATGATTTCTTGTCATTTCCTGTAGTAAAACTTGTTAGGAAGGTCCTGTGGCTCGAGTCATTGGGAGTGACTTTCCCGGCGAAACTAGTTGTTCATTGCACTGCTGCGGGTTTAAATTGTATCTTCCTTTCGATAGACAACATCATGTGATGGTACACTCATTCCAGATCCACGTCTTTCATGACATATACCTTGAGTTAAGGTCTTTCCATTCATACTCTTCAGTCTATTAGCAAGAAATGTCCCCAACGCCTTTGGACCCAAGCTACGACAGGCAAACCTCTCATTCTATGGCAGAGTTATCCCTAATCGCTCAACTGAAAAGTGCGGCCTCGAAAACACAAGAAGATGCGGGGATACTGTCAGTATCGAGTGCTTCAGCTGAAGCCGCTGTTTCTCTAACAATATATAGTTTCTCAAGTGACCTAGTTGACACCTTTTTATATGATGAAAATCCGGCGAAGAACGACAGCGTTGAAGAAATTCTTTCAGCTCTGGACAAGAATACTAGCATAAACCCTCACTTGCTGGATACGGTAACTCTGCGATGCCTGGCTTATATATTACTCAACTCAGGCATCGAAGCTGGTCAGAAGCGAGGACTTTACATATTGCTGGTTTGGATACAAATACCTGAATGGAAGCTGTCGCGATTTTAATGTCAAATAGGATGGGCCTCAATCTAGTGCCAGATATGGCTTGATGGAAAGTCAATCGATAACTCTACCATCCACAGACCACTCGCGCTTAGCCCGACGACGATTACTCCATATTCTGTATCGCATATTCATGGATGTGGGCCGGGGGCCTGGGTTAAGGAGACCGGTCAGCTTGGCTGTTCTGTGCACAGATGAGTTATACTGACCGCAAACTAGGCCGGGAAGATACTCATAGAGATGATGCTTGAATCAGGAGGTGGAGGCGCCCTATTATTGGATTCTCAGGAACAACAGCTCGCCGGGTATGTGGCCAACGCACAATGACTAGCTTTCATAGTGGCTCATTTAGTATTTCTAGGCTCGTCTCTACCGCCTCCAATGAGCCTGACGTTATCTTAAGGTTCTTTGCAAGTTTTATTATTCGGATTCTTCACCTCTCCGGTATAAATACAGAATTCCAGACTCCCGACAATGCAACATACAGAAGATCGTTTTTTTATGGCCCATGCATCGATAACGATGAAATACTCAAATTGTATCATTCATACATCCATGAAGCTAGACAAGAGACATCTATGGACCAAGGGGTGCAGCTAGAGGATGCGAACTGGAAGAAGGGATCTGCGCATACCTGCTACGTCTTGCAGTCTATTCATATTGACACAATTACGCTCGCGAAAGGCACTATACTCGCTTTCTATACCACTTCTTCACTGCTATTTATATACCCTGCAGTCAACATCCATGGAAACTTCAGTTATATTGAAGTCCCAATGCAGTCTATTGTACCTCATATGCGGTCATCCGTGAGGCAATGGGGAGGAAAAGAGTCATTATGTTTGCGTCTCAACCCAGCAAACTTAATATCAATTAACGGCAGAGCCAAAGTTATGAAAGGGCAGACTCTTATTTTACAGTCAAACGATGACATCACTAGGCTACAGAAGGCAATTGATGGGACTGGTGATGGGATCGAAAGGAACAAATTAGCAATAAAATCGAGGGTTAGAAGGTCATCAACACTTGTGGTACCTTTGGACACGGCAGGTGAGATAATAAGAAAGTCTAAACGCGTTTCTGAGGCAAAAGCTCGAAGAGAGGCAGATACTTCTAACTGTGCAATTCCATCAACTATGCCCCATAGAGCCATGTCTCAAGATTCCGACACAGATCGTTCCATACCAGCCAGGGGACTAAAAGTTATCAGTCCTGATGGTCATCAGAGGAGGATTGAGGAACACAAGCTATTTGACAGTGGTAATGCACTGCTGTCAAACCTCACCGAAGGCAAGGAACACCTACATACGGACGAGCCCTGCCCAAAAGAAGAGCAGCGATTTGACATATTGCACGGCAATCTTATGATGAGGAATAGTGTCCCAGATCAAGATTCAGGCGCTTTTACTATATTGCACGAGAGGATTCATAATGAACGGCGACAGAATCGCGTCAGCAAGCCAGCTGCAATAACAAGTCAAAGTCGGTACCCAAGGCGCAAATCAAAAACCAATCTCCAATTATCCAATACGCAGGAATCCTTGATATTCCATCCCCAGAGATCTTACAAGAAGGTCTATACAGGTAACACCAAGGCAGGGGGCGATTGGGATAAATATATACGGCCAACTGGTGATTGCAAGGGAAGCGAAGTCACTTCAGTATCTTCTCCGGTGTCTGGAGACATTCCAGCATTTGACAAGAGACAGATTATCGGGCGAGGCAGTAGAAACCTTAAGGAAAAGTCACCTGCCAAACCAAGAAAGAAGATGCTCGCCAACAGTAGCCACGGTACCATCGAGAACACAGGCAGCAGATCGGACGGGGTGCCGCATGAAGAAACCATCGAGAATACCATCAGCATGTCTCAGCGTAGTGATGAACCAATTAGGCATCTGGAAATTGATACCCAAAAGGAAATCTACGGAGATACATTGGACAGTGAACGTCTAGCCTCTGGAAAGTGCATGGCAAGCGATAGTAGTACTACTGAAGCCTCTGCGAAAAGCAACTCTTCTCTTCCTGGCACCCAAGGGGAAGGTCGGTATACAACAGCGGCTAAGTTTTCCCTCGCTAGCAAAGATGGCAATGAAGACCATGAACGCAGAGATACCAGCGTTTCTAAACACTCTAGGTCATCAGGAGTAAAGAACATAGGGAGAGGCGAGAATGTCGGGAAAAAGCTCGCTGCAGCTTTACAACTAGATAGAGAGTCATCAGATCGTGGACAAGATCAAATACATAGCCACGATTCTCTTGAGTCCAGGGGGAGTCATAACAGCACAGAGTCTGCGCCACCATCAACCCAACCAAGGAAAGCGCTCTCTAAAGCCAACCTTGCCGAACTAGATGTACCGTGGGATAATGAGCCAGATCACGATGGCAACTATGAAATTTCACGAAGTTCAGACACAGGCAGATTACTTGCTATCACCGTCGCCGGGACATGCCATAAAGATCCACAAGAAGTAGATCAGAATAGCTATCAAGACGCCAAACATAGTTTCGAAACAATGTCAGCTGATACCGAACAAGAGGACACTGACTTATCGAATGAAGAGCGAAGGGAAGAAAAAGCACGAAGAAAGGAGTCCATATCTTCTATCAACTTGGCACAAAGCCCATGTCAAGCTCAGATAAGCCGTGTCGAAACCCCAATCATTAGATCCCCGAGGGGCTTTGACAGTCCAGACAACACAACCGAGGAGGCCAAGAGTTGTCCATGCAATGGAAGCGGCGAAGAGCCTAGTGCCCATTCAGTGAGCCCAGCTATATTGGGGACAGCCATTTTGGGAGACAAAAGCTCAGATTCTGCCAGATCTCCTTACACTGATAACAGACAAGGACAAGGTGGCATTCCTGACCATTCACGGATTTCCCCAAAAAAGAGTATTGTTGATAAAAATGGAAGCCCGCGACTTTTATCACGAGTCCAAAATGACCTTACGACTTCTGGTGGAGCACGCCAATCTAGACAGTTAGCCCTAGAAGGAAATAAAGCCTCTGTTGGAGGTATTGATCATGAATCTGGCTATAATGGGGGACTTGAGGAGAGCTGTGCCGAAGAAGTCTCTGATACTGATAGAATGCCGGCTCCTACTCCGTGTAGAAAGAGCCCTAGTGGTCAGACAAGGAATCCGTTGGGCTCTCCTACAAAAAATGCGAGTTCTGAATGGGCAGGTCCTTTCAGTAGAGGGACATCTACCTCTTTCACAAAACATGCGAGAGAAAGCTCCCTGCGATCCAGTTTATTGCGAAGCCATGAGGGTCGGACGCAGATTATCAGAGATCCTTACAGGACAGCTCCACTACTCTCAAAGGAGCACGATCATATCAATAATCGGGGCCAGGGCTCATACCGATCTCCTCCACAAGGCGAGTTGGCCTCTATTGGCTCGCTCGATGTTGACGAAAACGCCAAACTGAACGATGGGGACACAGCCGTACAGGCACTCCAAAGGGAAACTCGCGATATGTTACTCGCTTCTAGTGAGGTAAGCCCGATTTTACGGGATGGACTATAGCTCTAGTGCGTCCGCTGATCAACCAAAGCATTTTATGCGCAGATTAGAGAATGAGAGACAGACCCTCTTTAAGGCTCTGGAAACATATCGCCAGCAATGTTACAACATACTCGATTGTCTTTACGAGGCACAAGAAGAACGGATCAACCTTTGTGGACAGCAAATGCATCTAATCAGACACAACCATACAAAGATCTGTGAAGAGTTAAAGGGTTATTTTGAAGCGAAGGAGAGGGGTGTGCCGAAGAGAACAAATCGGGACTCAACCTCTGAAGAAAGGAAGTGGAAGAAGCGTAAGAAAACATGAGTTTCAGCGTGGTCTCGCGATCTGCAAGCTGCCGAATCTGGAATCCAGAAAGTCTTGTCATTCATCGACTGTCAGATGGATTAATTTATCATTATGTTGGAAAGAGAAGGATGTCAATCCTCAGATGCTATTAGTTAGTCTCTTGTTCCCCCCCTCTCAATGGAGATTCTAACCACAAATGGAAGACATATTAGTTCCACGAATGTCGTACCGTGTAATGCTTTCAAAAGCGCCGAGAGAATTTAGTGGTAAAATCAATAACTTTCTTTCATTTGTTTACTGCCAGTTGCCGATTATTGATAATATTCGGTACATATAGAATAACCTGTGTATCTGGGGTGTGTTGAGGTTTCCATATAGTCAATAGTTCACATTTTTCATGCAGTCCTTCCTGTTGCCGTTTGGCAAACAGATGTATGTAGGTATAGCTGTAGATCTGTCTAGAATCAACAATAGATTAGAGCTGAACCTGGGGCTGAGCTGAGCTGAAAGTTGGAACAGCGAATGACGATCTAGCTAAAAAGGCGTGACAAACCTCAGGCACACAGAAGGGGCTCCGGATCGGATTTCACGTGCGGGATCGTGACCGAAGGGGGCAAGTATGACTCGTTCCGGGCCGCCGACATAGGAGTTTAAAAAAAAAAAAATGGCATGTTCACTTTTGACAGATTCTTTTAAGATTGTTTGTCCCTCCTGTCATACTCTTCTTTTCTGAAAAGAACAAAAAGATACCCCGTCCGGAGTTTGTTTCTCGCCCTTTCAATTGCCCCGGATTATTACATTCTTCAATTCAATCCATTGCTTCTTCTCTCCGTGCCCCTCCATCTCTCGACTTTATCAGTTAACCCCTCTAATCTCCTCCCCCCGCCCACCATGTCTGTGAGTCAACTCGTCACGACAACCAACGCCAATTGTGTGAACAACAACTGACCGAATCCACAGTTCTTCATTGAAAACCCTAATGTAGGGGATGCGCAACATTTGGAAGACTCGAGAAGTATGTCAATGTCCTAATTGCCCCTCATAGAGTCGCATCGCCCCATACTAACGGGGCCATTTCGCACAGTTCGAGGATACAACCCCCTGACCCCTCCTAACCTCCTCCAACATGAGATTGCCATGACAGAGAGCTCCAAACTGACGGTCTTGCAAGGCCGTCAGGAGGCGAGTGCAGTCGTGCATGGCACCGACACCGACCGGCGCCGTCTGCTGGTTGTTGTGGGACCATGCTCGATTCACGACCCCGACATGGCTCTTGAATACTGCGACCGTCTGATGAAATTGAAGGAGAAATATCAGGATGAGCTTTTGATTGTTATGCGCGCCTACCTGGAGAAGCCTCGTACCACCGTTGGCTGGAAGGGGCTCATTAACGACCCCGATATCGACAACAGCTTCAAGATCAACAAGGGTCTCCGCACCTCTCGCCAACTATTCGTTGACCTGACCAACAAGGGCATGCCCATCGCCAGTGAGATGCTGGATACCATCTCTCCACAGTTCCTGGCTGACTGTCTTTCCGTTGGTGCGGTTGGCGCGCGTACGACCGAGTCGCAGGTCCACCGCGAGTTGGCCTCTGGTCTTTCCTTCCCCGTTGGATTCAAGAACGGCACCGATGGTTCTCTGGACGTTGCAGTCGATGCCATTGGCTCGGTCAAGCACCCCCATCACTTCCTCTCCGTCACCAAGCCTGGTGTCGTCTCTATTGTCGGCACCGTCGGCAACCCCGACTGCTTCGTCATCCTCCGTGGTGGAAAGAAGGGCCCTAACTTCGATGCTGAGAGCATTGCGGAGGCCAAGTCCAAGCTTACTGCGCAGGGCATGCAGCCTCGTCTCATGGTGGACTGCAGCCACGGTAACTCGCAGAAGAATCACAAGAACCAGCCCAAGGTGGCCGCTGTGCTCGCTGAGCAGATCGCTGCGGGTGAGACTGCTATCATGGGTGTCATGATTGAGAGTAACATCAACGAAGGTATGATCCCTGTTTCCTTGACTATTTGAGAACCATGTCGCTGACTGTGACCGTATAGGAAACCAGAAGGTCCCCCCTGAGGGCAAGGCCGGCCTCAAGTACGGTGTCAGTATCACCGATGCTTGCATCAACTGGGAGGACACAGAGGCCGTGCTCGAGAACCTCGCTCAGGCGGTCCGTACCCGGAAAGAGAAATTGGCAGTCAATGGCGACGCCAACTAAATCTATGACCATTTTAATAAGTTCGACTTAATTTCTTCTGCCGCTCGATTGACCGGGCAGAGCTTTTATACTGGGCCATGTTTTTCCGGTGTTGAAAAATGGGATGGGCTATGCTAGCGTTCTGTGAATAAAAGTACGACTGGGTTTCTAAGACATGGGATACATTGATATGACATTGAACATTCTTCCATCGTAATTGACCATTGGCTCCACATTATTAAGCATAGGAATATCCAAGAATCCCGGAGGCTGATTCCCCAAGATTAAGATAGATCAGACTAGCTAATTTAACCCTGTCGAGGCCGGTCTTGACCCCGGACACAGTTACACTGCTGGGGCGGTTTTTTTTTTTTTTGCCCCGGTGCCTGAATATGTTTCCCCTTTGAGATATGCCTTGATTTCGATTGTTATATTTGGCAACATCCATGACATGGACCATGTAACATAGGCGTTTGCCAGCACCGCTCAAAGTACCTCTATCCCTGGTTCCCCACCATAGCATCCTTCGCAGTAAAGTACGTGTGGACGATGGATCAACCCTCCCTGGAGGCTTCGCCGGCCGCTAGCATCTTCGCACAGGCCGCATAGTCCGAACAACCTCCCCAGCTACTGACATCATCTTTGCGCAAACACTGCAGCGCAGGGCTAGCCTGGAGTACGGAGAAGCGCGGAATGTGATACCAGGCTGCGAAGGCCTTGGTGGTTACATACTGCGCCATTTGTATGGCTGTCACACGCGAGTGCGTGGGATCAACCCCGGGAGCTAGGAAAGTAAGAACGGGATTGGGTTTCCCGACGTCGCGACACCGAGCCTTGATATTAAGCAAGTAGATAGTACCTGCACCATGCGAGACGAGATTGACTCGTGAAAACTTGGGGATGGGCTAATAGACACGGCAGGATGTCAGTCCACGCGGCGACTCGTAGGGCGAGTGGAACGTCGGTCGAGGCACCCATGCCTGACCGATCGACGACGAGCAGGCGCACACCGGCTCTTTCTGCAAGCGTATGCAACAGGATTCCTAAATAGCGCGAGGCGAACATTCCCGACAGGTATAATAGCGTCGTACCGGTTGAGCAGCCAATGTCGGAGAAAGTGATAGTGAGCCGGCCGGCAATATTGAGTGTCAAGACTGACACGGCGGTGGAAGCGGTTGAGAGATACGAGGTGAAATGGATCAGACATGATTCTGATGGACTTTACATGTCTGTCTTAGTTTATCTTAATACTACTGCCAATGAGGATGGTGTTTCTTGGTTGCCTATTTGCATCCTAGTGAGAATATGGGATATTCTTTGTTCTGAATAGCCCTAGACCATTTTTCTTTTAAAAAGCTAATACGGCATCCAAAATATATGCTACTATAACTTTCAAAAAGTTTATTATGCCTAAATACTAAGAGAACACCAGGGAGGAGGAGAAATAACACTGGCACCTGCAAGGGCCTCGTTTCTCATGTATGGGCCGGAAGCAAGCAGCAGGCCAATAGGCCCCAGGGGTGGAATCAACAACCCAGCCGGCATAGCTAATCGGCCAGCCCGTCTCTCGAGGATCGGTATTTTCACTCAATTGCTTGGTGACGGTGCATAGCCGTATGCCTGGAAAAGCCGCATCCGAGGTGCCCAGATAGATGACCACGTCGTGAACGAGAGGAGATTCTCCAAGAAGACAGCCACATACAGCATGAATCGAGTTTGGGGGCAGCGTACGTGAGACTGACAGCTTTTTAGATTACCTGCCCAGTACTCTGCTGAGGTAGTTGTGATGCTCGCCCACTGGTGAACCACGAAATCGCGGTACAAAGGAGCATTGGACGGCCAGACAGCGAGACAAGGAATTTAGAGATGAAGATATGGGGTATATATCATAATTGACCATCAGCTCTGCATTATTAGGCATAAGGGTATCTGATGATCCCTGAGGTTGGTTGCCCGAGAGTAAGATAGAATCTCAGACTAGATAATCCAGTAAACTTAATAGTTATACCCCGATATCAGCTTGCTTACCCCAGAACATCCACTCGCTCTGCACTCCATCCTTGTCCAATATCATAAATTATAAAAGTAATCATGTCAACACATCCCTATTACCCTTCTATAGCAGAAATCCCTAACTACTTCCCCAACAACCAGGGAACCCTAGAACAAGTATCAATCTTTGCAACCGCCTGCCTCACTATCTTCACAATAACCTACAAAATTGTCCCCGCAAAGCGCCCCCAAATCTCTATCTTTGATCTCCTAACCATCCTCTGGTTTCTCCTCTGTCCGTCCCAAGCTCCATAATCCCCCTTTCCCCAAATCTAACCCCAAACGAGGCAGCTCAATACAGGCGCCAGAGCCATATGCCACACATTGACGCCCGGGACAGATCGACACACTACGTGGTGGGTCTTCAGGAGAGCATATATTTTGATAGTAATGAGATCTGACTTCTATGGGCTGTATAGAGCTGTGCTTCACATCAAAAGCGGTACCGATGGATTTAAAGGCATTTGACCGAGTGGCCTTGGAAGGTACTAAATCGCACACCAACCTTGAACAATTACGGAGGAGGGCTGCAATGAGGAATGTAGAATTGCTGGTAACAACTGCAGCAGAAACTACTTCAGCGGGGCATGTAAAGCTCGTAAGGGGGTCAATATCGGTGTTAGATGAAGGCGAGGTGCTCCCATGACTCCTGCTGAGTAGACAATAGAAGTAGATTCTGCAGCCAGTAGTCACCGGCAAGTAATCGCCGCAAATACTGATGTGAACTTGAATATAGCCGCAGCATCATTCTAAATGGGGCTGGAATTCATAGGAAACGAGCAGAATGACACCTCTGTGAAAATCCTGTCCTTGGTAAAGCCTCAAAAAGTCGACCATCGTGGTCTCTAAAAAGCTGGCCCTCCTAGTCAAGTTTTCGGCCCGACAAGATACATTCTGTGGCAAATCGCCAGCTCATCCTTCAAGCAATGCTCTCTTTGTGTGTTCTGAATTAGGATATTGTGACTGGTAGTCCCGCACCCAAGAATCCCACCAGCCCGCTCGCTTTGCTATACTTTTCAGAAGATGTTCATTTAGGCTGGCTTTCATCCATTGTGAACACATCCGTCGGATATTCTCGAACTCGCGAGGTGTTCAGCATGGAGAAGCTCTGCAGTAAAATGTCGGGAGGCACAATATTAGCGGCTGGACGAGAGACCAGCATTACCTTCTCAATTGTGCGAGACCAGGATCTGCAGGCTAAGCGTAGAGAGTGACGGGTTTCATGAGGTATGAAATCAATTAGCCGTGTAGGCACATTTTGTGGAATCTAGGTGCTTGCGACATGTTTCGGAATTCAGAATCATATTCCGGACTCATACTAGTGCAATATATCCAATCGAGGGGCTAAGACTCAGTTGAATCTGACATAAGTCTATCAAGGACGTGTGCGTCACCATAGAGCTCTTTCTTTGATCTAAAGCCGGGGCCTATCTCTGATGGCTTTTACACCAACAGTATGTTGCAATTTGATTAACGACGTTTCAATACCGTCAGTGCTAGAGTGAGAAGGAGCATAAGCAGGTATAGGCCAAGTATAATTCTGAGCCAAGAGTTTGGCGAATGTATATCACACTATAAAAGAAAGACTTGTACCTTGACTAGTGACTGGACAGATCATCAACGGCATTTCGAGAGGAGAACTAAGGCGAAGATCATGAACAAGTCTCTGTAGGGAAGGAGGCAATTAGCTGTCAATTTCTTGACGGATGTGTGATTGCTGCGTGAGGATAGAGCTGTGGTGGCCATTACGTTCCCCCGTACTCACTAAGGTAACTTGACTGTGCATCATGATGTGATCTTCTCTATGGTTCCATTCCCCTCTCGTCAGAAGAATGAGCGGAATTGGAATTCAAACCAGAACGAGGTGGCTGGAGAAGGAAAATCCCATATTACTACTACCAGTAATCAAAGCGCTAATTAAATCAATGAGAACCTAGACAAAGATCTTAAAACTCAACCAGGCAAAGCTTCTACATAACGATTTCCTGTATCCATAGCACATGTATATAGAAGTATAGTATATCAAAGGTTGGATTCAAAATTATATAGAGCAAACTGCACTTAACGAGTGACAGAATATGGGAAGGTATAGGCCACAGGACAGTAATGTCCCATGGCTGTACCTATACATTCGCAGGAGATCCGATAAGGGCATCGATCAGTGAGCGTTGAGAGGTATCCAAGTATATGCAGTCAGGTATGGTAAGCCAATGTGTAAAAACAATATAGAAAAACGCAGATAACAGAACCATGCAATATTACTAGTAGTTTGGAATGGCATAGCGGTCGTATATCGTGGTATACTTGGGGCATATGAGTGCAGGGATATTAACATAGGGCATTATATCTATGATGAGAAAGAGCAAAAAGATCAATCGGTAGAGAGAGGCAAGATGGCAACAAAAATGGGGGCGGCAGAGATATAGAGAGAGAGCCTTATTGGACTCAATGGACAACGCAAGGCATCGCGCTAGGTTAAGGCACGGTTTATATTCAGTGTATCTCAAAAGATACAGGGAACTCACCAGCGCTGCGCCCTGGAAGCCAAGCGCCATCTAGAGGCAAAATAAGGCTGGGATTGACATACTTATTCAGCCTCAGCCCTAGTTCTTGCCCGCCAATTCGGATTGGTAGAGCGTCACGGTCGAGGCCAGAGGGCGAAGAGAAAGTCGAAGGCGAAGGGGAAACATTCCCACCGCCATCGCGGTCGATACTCTTCAAAGCAATGAACTTCATCAGCGGCTCGTAACTCCGGGAGAAGAAGTAGCTAAACCACACCGTTGCGCCCAATAGAGGTACAAGGATCAAGGAACGCGTGATTGCTGTACGCAAGGCTAACACGCCTATCATTGCGATCTGGAACACCATCAAGCCTACCAAGACCCGACTGCATATCATTGGCCATGCACGTCCTGTGGAATGCTGCTGATGGTCCATTGCATACAGGAGCTGGTATTTGTAAATGAAGTTCCCGATGGTAAAGTATACCAGCCCAAACAGACAGATCAGCCATGAGCTTGGAAACACGCTGTATACCACGCAAATGATTAAGATCAAGATCGTCTGTGGAATAGAATACCCGTAACTAAAAGTAGGTGGCGTGGATAGTTCAGCATAGTCACGCGGTGTTCTAGCTTTGAAGAAATTGATGGGATACATGGCAACACTCCCAAACTCCAAAAGCCGGAAGGGAAACATCCCCACTCCTTGAAGGACTATAAGATTGATATAGAATGGTGCGAAGTTTTCCAACGATTTGGCTAGCGCAAATGCAATGGTAGTGGCATCTTGAAACGCATCACGAAGGTGCTTAAAAAGCTCGTAAAAGGTTGTTGCCGTTCCAAAGACAGTGAAGACAAGGAAAAGATTGAAGAAAGAGAAAAAGAAGTTCTTGGAAATGACGGACAACTCAACATCGCCACGCGATGTCATTCCTTGGAGGTTCGAGAGCCCTGGATACACAGTTAACACGCTGCAATTGGCCAGCTATTCATCTAGGCTCATACTCACAGTTGTATAGATAAGGAACAGCAATAGTCATCAGCGAGAGGACCAAGGTCGGAAGACCGGTTTGAACGAGCGATTTCGCAAGAGGACTACGAGCTAACGCTTCGGCTAATTGAGGAAACACTTTGTGTAGAGTCTCCAATTCCAGAAGATACGCTAAGGGAACGAGAAGTACCGACCAGAAGACGGTTAGGAAGCCAATGACCCCCGTGATAGACCAGGATTGCATCATTCGTCTCGAACGTGGCAAGTACGTATTCTTCCAAACGACATCCGCAGGTGCTGGCGCCAATCGGGCGAGCAACTGCATAGGATGGGGATCGAGGATAGCCTGAATCACCATTTGGGAAGCAAATATAGACTCCATGGTCACAAATGCCAATTCGGTAGGGGGATACTCCTTTTGGCGTGCCACTAAGATCTCTTCATCAATCCTCCGCAGCTTCTCTTCATAATAGTCTATTGCATCGACATTCCTGTACCGTAGCTTGAATAGCCCGTACCATAAACGAATAGTCGGTCGTTTGTGCGCATAGTCTGCAATGTGGTCTCGTCCACTCTCCGAAAGAAGTTGTATGCGCTCGCTGTTGTCTTCAGAAAACAAGCTCGAGCCACGCGGCTGATGATGTGCAAATGGTAGCGTGCTATCATTTTCGGTCCTCCGTGTATATCCTAGGTGCTTGGTCCACGCTCGTTCTAGATCCCGCAATATTTGTAATCGCTCATCGACTAGGTGGTCTAGTTCACGCCAGTCGCGGCATAATGTGACACTCTCAACCTTTCCAACCTGGAGACCCTCCATGAAATCTATAATCTTCTCTTCAGATGCCATGTCCTTAGGAATCCCGGACAGGCGAATAGTTCGGTCAGTCGTGCTTGTTTGGCTGCCGAGATATTTTTGTCGGATACGAATTATCTTATTCGTTTCCTGAAGTAGCATATAGACAGCCAGTCCGGTGAATATGTACGTGAATACCACGTACATCCACAAATAGTTTGGATCAGTCACAGGCTTCTTATCCGGGTTCCCACCAAGGGAATTATCGTCATCCCAACCTGGAACTCCTCTTTTCCCAGTGTATTTGTAATGAATTGGGAGTATTATGATAACGGCGAGCACGAAGACAGCGGACAGGAATCGGATCGCAAACTTGAAGAACGATAGAAACTATACCGCCGGGCGTTAGCGCTGGTTTGTCTCATAAAGAAGATCATAGACACGTACAACGAATGCATCTAATCCCGCAGAATGCAATACTTCTTCTTCAGTTATCCTGTAGAGAACCGGTATCCACCCAAAAAAGCTATCAGGGAGTTCTGGTAAGTACGAAGCTGCGCATCGTTGTCGTCTCCGCGCAGCGTACAGCTCCGTCCATTTGGGCCGCAGGACCTACAGGGAATAGCTTTGTTAGGGGACATTGAGAATTTAATTCTTTGAGACACAGCGTACACAGAAAGATAAGAAGGCAACTAGTCCTAATGCCAAGCTAATAACAAGCTGAGTGTATAGATCACGTTGTCCTCTCGTTGGGTCGCCCCATGTTGGCTCATGCCCACCACCAGGATTGTCGCTTTCAACTGAAGCTGTCAACATGGCTGCCGCAGCAGCCACTGTCAGAGACATGGGTTGAGGAGAATAAATCCCGTTGTACAATATTTCGGGCTGGCGCAATTCTCAATGCATATGGGAAGTGCACGGAATTTTGCGGCAAGGAATGCGCAAGACAAAAACAACTGACGTCAGGGTGGGTTGTCGCGTGAGGGACACTGCGTCGCAGATCAAGTCACCTTCTTGGTTTGAGAGTGATTCTGACAAAATTCAGAACTGAGAGACACCCCTTCTAATAACTTGTAGAAAAGTGTGTGTTAAAACGTGCAGACTCGATTGTGCTTAAACTTCAATAAGCTCTTTGACGATTCCAAAACTGGTAAGTGAAAGTTGAGTTGTGCATTTGGCTGACTCATCCAGCCTTTATGTCAGGTGTTTATGCGATCATATGATCTTATCGGGATACTAAGAATATTGAAAGATACTAGACAAAGACGAACAGAGACTTAACATCACGAGAGCCTTTTCCTTTTGTAAATATTTCTAAACTTTGCGTATACATATATATATCCATCTATAATGCCGCTTTATAATGTGATATCACGCTTTCACGCTGTAGTCAAGGCATAACTTGAAGCATCATAGTAGAGATCTAGCAAGCACCCTGCTGACCATGCTTGCGTGGGTGACTGGCAAATGGAGATGTACTGTTAGCAACCTGGGTTTTTATGTTCACTAGGGGAATGGAAGGGGAATGACATACAGAGTCTGAACAGTGCGCACCATCCTTATTCGTCAGTTCTGTGAGGCCCTTCCAAGGACTTTCTCTGAGAGCCCGCTTGCACCCTTCTAGGCGACGAGTCACCTGCTGATAAGCTTCTGTCCGTCCCTCTGGCGTCTCCCTGCGAGCTAGATCAAAGTGCAAGAAGGCGCGGAGGAAGTACCCTCGCTGCCAGACCCATTCAGGCCCCTGGTGATAGTTTCTACCCTTAGAAGTGGTAAAGTCCGTGGAATCCTCTGAATTGTTATAGTTGGGGCGATAGTTAAGATCGGACGGGTCGAGGGTTGCCATACCAATGGGACCACAGACAACGGAATCTGCAAGAGCGAGCGCCGTCAACGCTTTGGATGGATCGAATAGATCCGGCGACACTGTCATGGCAATGGGGAAATTGGACCGAAGCTGGTAGTCCTCGTAGGGCTTGCCTGATTTATACAAGTCCTTGTAAATACCACGGCGGTTGACGATCTTTGCATCAACGTCGTACTGATTGTCCTCTTCGGGGCTCAGAGGGATATAATAGCAACGCTCAAAATTGCTCTTGATCTTGTCGGCCCAGTTTCTGAATGTGATTGAGTTGCTATCCCCAAGATCTACTTCTTTGTGTGGGTAGAGGCCCCGTTCGTTTAACTGATCAATCCACGTCAAAGCACTGTAGAGAAGCCCACTGATTTCAATGGCCGCGCCGTCTCGAGGTGTACCTGGGAATCCTTTATTCCCAGCTTTAACACTCTCCCCCATCTTGTCTTGCCAGGTTCCACAATTGAATTGACTACCTCCAAAAATCAAGCCAGTTTCCCAGTCAACATTGACGTCTATTTGGAAGCCTTCTGGCTTCATTTGCATGTCGAGATCCGGGCCAGCGTTGTACTCTCGGAATGACAGTCCTTGAGCATGCCGTTGGAAAATTTCCTGAATAACCTCTAGTATTGTCGAATGCTGTGAGTATGCACGAGGGTCATCGAATGGAAACCATGTATCATCATAAGGTAGGAACCTTCTGGGAACTTTCTCTTTAAGAAGCTCTATACCATTTGGGGCCATTTTGGTATAATCCTGAATAGCCTGCAGGAAGAACCATACAGAATCTCGAGAATTATAACGAGGAAGCTTTCCACTGCTCAGCAAGTTAGGGATCATACCATGCTTAAGGACACTTGCAAAGGCGAGAATATGCTCTTTTGCGTCATCAAACCGTCCAGTACAGAGCAGTAACCCTCGGAGAGATATGAAAACGTCTCTACCCCAGCATCTTGCCCAATCCACAGCAAAATGAGGCAAGCCAGCTGCAAGGCTTGGAACACTTTTGGTTGGCCAGAGGGATGCGGATTTCACATATCCGGTCTGTTGAACGCTGACCATGCCCAGCTGATGTACAAATTCTTGTCCCTTATGTATGTTTTCTCCTAAAAGCCGAATGCCACGTTTCCAGGCAGCGTTGTACGCGACCTGGACAATAATAGCAAAATAACGTGGCAGAAGAAAACTAGGTAAGTCACGAACAGCCTGGAATTTACTCCTGAACCAAGTCGCTGGACCATTCAGAGCATCGTATCCATCCTTTTGGGCCACCTTCTGCAACCGCCCCACAATATAATCAAGGGCCCACTGGCCTCGCCGAAGATGATCGCAGAGTGGATGTCCTAGTTCATTGTACCGGATGATGGTTTCAAGAACGCTCCACCATCCCTGAAGCCCTGCGTAGACCAGAGGCGCATGATTGGGTATGGCATATACTCCATCCTGACCATCACTAGAATCCCTTTCTTCGGCATCACAGCGATAGAGTACGAAATTAAGATCCAGCAAACTAAGTTTTGAGAATGCCTGATCTGCACCTTCGGTGATGTAATAGTCCAGTCCTATGGAATGCTCAGCCTTCGGGATGGACGTTTCGAAGAGAGCAATTGACCCGGCGACGAAGGTGTCTAAAACAGATATTGTGGTATCATCCTCATGTTCCTCAACTTTAACCGTGTTCGTTTCTCGGACCGCGCTAGGCAATCCACATAAATAATCTTTATCTGCAAGGACTCTCGCTTTGGCGTCCTCCCCAGCCTCGACGTCCAGTAGCCAGGCCCCAAGCTGTTTGACCCTCGTACCAGTGAGATGAGTCGGTGCCAGAGTGGAAGTGCCGTTCTGGCCTGGGAAAGAAGTGTGTGCTATCAAGAAAATGCCCTTTCGTGTCTTCGGATGAACTCTATGGACAGTGATATATTCACCATCATGGTGAATATGTGTCTCATCATATCCGTCAACACCCATCATTGTATGGAGCTCATTCAGAAGCTTCTTGATGCTTCCGATACCACCTTCAGTAGTCAGCTCTACTTTCGAGGGTTCTGAAAATGCTGAAGAATATAACCGTGTCTCATGAACGAGATCTACCAATTTTGGATAAACCTCATCATAACCCATGACGCTTCCGATAGCCGAAGCACACATTGCAACTAAAGCAGCATTTGGCAGTGTATCTACCGCTGTTCGCTTTTGGGCTGGCATCTCGTTATCATGAGTACAGTCCATGAAGAGGGCCTGAACGGGGCATGGTCGTATATGAGATATAGTTTCTTCCCGGCCATCAGTGCTTGCAGAGGCTATGGCGTGGCTACTCCCTGCGGTAGGTAAGTCAAGGTCAAAACTACCAATAGGACGGCCTCCATGGCGGTGAACAAGGCGACTTAGTTCACCAGTACTCCAGGCCTGCATGGCCTCCCTGATAAGTGCGTTGATACCTAGTCGCTTGACAAAAATGTAATCGGCTTCTTCAGAACCCGTAAACAGCTCAGCAAAAACTGTTAAGTTAGGGCGAACTTTCCGTGCCTCATCTAGCAGATACTCTGCGACCCCTAAGGGTGTTGAATGACAGTTGTCGATCCGAAACCCCGAAAAATACTTAGCCATTAGACGGGTGTATCTAGTCATGAACTCCCAGAGAAATGGACTGTCCTTGGGGCAGTTTCCATATCTAAGCTTCACACAATCACCCCACACGATGACTTCACGTCGCAAATAGGCCTTAGAATCTGGTCCCGCGTTATCACGCATCGCGTCTGCATTCCAGATCCACCCATTATTAACAAGAGCTAGTGCAGTCGGTTTGTGCTGTTTGGTAACATCATTAACGGGCAGTCTCGTGAAATAAGTCTCGATAAGCGGGCTCTTCTCAGTAACAGGACCAAGCTTGGGTCCATGAGAATCAATTCTTAGGTATTTGATACGATTGAAGACTTGATCCAGTATTTCGGACACGTCTGCATCATACTCTTTATAAAAAGGTAGGTTCACCTCATTTAGCAATTCGGTGAACTTGTTCTCCACCTCATCGTCGCTGGAACCTGCAGTACCGAAAAGAGCAGTTAAGATAGCCTCACCGAAGTGGTCATCGACTGCTCGTGTAAACCTCCCAAGTATCCGTTTGGATGTCGGAATGGCTTGCTCACGAACGAAGCTAGCCTGCTCCTTTAGGGTCAGGTTCTTGAAGTTCTCAAGGCCAAAAGGCAACCATTGATCACTTTTTAACTCAACCCCTGGAGACTTTCTCCACTTGCCAATGATCCTTGCAACGTCTGCCTTAATATCAATGACGTAGTACTCCCATAACTTCAGACCGCCTATAACCCGATCGCGCATTACATTCATGACAACAATCAGGTCGTCAATGGTCTTGAATTCCGTTGGGAGACCTAAGGTTTGAAGGTCTTGTCCAAATTCCAGCAAAGCAGTGTCTAACTCCAATGCCGCCTCAAGCCATGGAGCTGTCTCGACACTATATCCAGCCTCGGGGTGCTCCTCAAGCCATTTGCTGTTATTAGCAGTGTGGTTCCAGACAACATCCGTCAGCGACAAGAGCCCATGATCCTGTTCCATTTCTCTAACCATCTGAGCGACATCGTTCTCCCCATTGGGGAAAAAGGCCTCATCAAATTTTAGCTGATCGAAAATACTGTATGGGGAATTCGATGCTCCGCGTTTCATCAACGGAGTAAAATGGACCATGTTGTAGTTGCGCTGACTTATACCATTCAAGTGACCCTCCCAATCCGTTGGATATCTACCCATGAACTTTGAAATCACAGAAAATATCGAAAGAGCGTTGAGTGGGAGATCACGACCACCAAGCGTAAGCCTTGGCGCAACATCGATATAATGCGTTGAGGTTCTTACCGATTCGGACGTCTCAGTCGGGGAAACAGAGAAATCAGGAAGCGGGGAGTAGGTTGTGTAAAACGCGAAAGATCCAGGACAAGTAACTGGGATATCGATTTGGATATTCTTGTTGAAGTCGGGATGTAGCCTAATTGCGCCTTAATAACCGGATAGTCAATAAGCTAGAAGAGAGATCGCTTTTACCTAAAACCTCGGAACGCCGTGCGATTGAACGGGTTCCCATGCTCCGGGATATTCACCCACAGCGTTCCTTCCCTGCAGACTGAGCTGCTGCCCTCGATCACGAAACGAAGCAGGTACGTGGGATTGGTAGGCGGAGGAAGATAGATATAACCTCCCGGCACATCTGGGGAGCCATCGTCTTTCAACGGAAGCAAATAAACCTGACGCGGAGCAGGCATGGCAATTGGCACCTATCAATCGGGTTATGTAGAGGGAAAGCTGTGATATGATCCGGATGTTTAACTCAGGTTGGTGACCGGCTGAGATAGATAACTAGATATTTCCTAGGTAAGCTGTTCGGTGGAGATTGATAGGGCCACCTCAGAATAATATTGATCCAGCAGAAAACAGAGTAATAGATTTTGAAAGAAGGAAGAAAAACAAGGCATATAAACAAAGGTTTTTCCTCATTTATGTTCCTGGGCGTTTCGAACCCCGCAGGAAGTCTGACATCATGCAAAATTGCAAAGGCCTCGACCACTTGGACCCCCGGTACACCTCAAAGGAACTCCGAGTTATCGTGTGGAGTCGGCCTTTTTAGCCGGGGAAAATCAATCAAAAATAAAAATTAACGGCGGAAAAATATATCTGGAAAATTGCTCTATATAGTCACTAGTCTATGCGCATTTATAGCATCCATACCCAAGATAAGATAACATGAGAAAAGACCTACCGGCAAGTCTCAAGACGCAAATAATTATAAACAGATATGTGAGACATGCATCCTGCCACCTCACAACTTGGCCAAAACCGCCTGACTTGCGCCGCCACCATTCACTCCTTGTGATTCATACTGCGAAACAGACTCCGGCTTGCTGTAATGAAAAGAAGACAGATACCCGTGAATTAATAACCGGACTAGAAAAGCATGGGAGACAAAAGCATCAGGTCCTATTTACCGCTCAATATAAGAAGGGATATCTTGAACAGACATAGTGCCTTCCAGAATCCCTATAATAAGTTAGTGATATCGTTTTTGAGAAGCAACCTTTTGGCACTTACGATAAACGGCGGTCAACAAGGGATATTCCTCTTCAACGCCCTGGTTCTTCAAGAACTTATTCACTTCAATTGCAGTCAAAGTGCCCTGGAGCTTCTGGCCATTGAGCTCAGTTTCTTCGACCTTGCCGATCGGCTGATTTCTCTCAATGCTAAGCTTGGCGCAACGGAAGTTGCGACCACCGCTGCAGCTGGTGATCAAGTCGGCAACACCGGCACTCTCCTCGGTGAATGTTCGGGTGTTAATAGTCGCGCCAAAAAACATCTCACCAAACTTGACCATCTCCAGCAGACCGACCCGCATGACGGCAGCTTTGGCGTTATCACCCCATCCCATCCCTTCAACCCAGCCTGCGGCAATAGCGACGACATTCTTGAGGGCACCACCGAGGGAGACACCCGCAACATCGTGCACCACGCTGATATGGAAGTACGGGCGATGGAAAAGCGACTTAAGAACGGCGTGGTCAATGGGTGGATACTGGGAGGGCAACGCCTGCAGTTTCACCTGAGATAGTTGGCCCGAGACGTCCTTGTGCGTGAAATGGACCACATCCACAGTCGACGAAGAAGGGGAGCGATTAGGAGAGGGGGCTTTCGAATCTAGATGAGGAGGATCGTAAGCAATGCTTGATTCAGACCACTTCTCCTGCGCAACCTCGCTGGCGATGTTTGCGCCAGAGAGAGCGCCACAGTAGATCCCAAGAATCTTGCCGATGGTTTCTGAGAAAAGGCTGATTCCATCCTCCCGCACATCAACGCCCTTAATGCAAGAAATACCACGTGCATATGGCAGAATCTTGCCCTTGATCTGCTCACAGGTCTTGAGAATGAACTGATGAGGCAGATTGAAAATAAGGATAGTACTGTCCTTGACCGAGTCCTCCAATGAGGGATTAGCGTGCAAATTTGTAGGAAGGTTAATGCCTGGTAGGTATTTGACATTCTCGTGTGTCTTGTTGATGATCTCTGTTAATTTCTGAGGACCCTGGCATAGGGGCGAAGAGGGGTTGTAGTGACGGGATGTCTTTGGAACTTCCACATGCTCTTCAAAAACCCACATCTGAACATCCTTCTCGAAGATCGCAGAGTTGCTGGCAGTATTCTCAGCGATGATCTTGGCAATAGCAGTGCCCCTTCCAAATGTTAGTGCTCTCTGATTCCATTTGCCGTTGGTTATCTTTGCCACCCTTACCAATTTCCTGAGCCTATCACGGTGACCTTATGTTTGCGCTGGTATGGGGTAAGGGAGCTCATTTTGGCGAGGTCGTCCGTCAATGTAGTATATAAACGTGAATGCGAACGAGGAAAGATCCGAGTTGAGGTTGACTCTGAGGGTTTTAAAACCTTTGAATGAATTGAACGCGACGAAAATAGAGTGGAGAGGGTCTGTTGCTGGCGAAAAACCGGGTGCCGAGGTTGATCAATCGCAGTGGCAAGTGAACGAAGGCTCCGACGAGATAAAATATGTACTGGAGACAGCATCCACGTAGTACTGCGAATAAAATGTCTAAAGTTCTCGCTCTGGTTCTCTGATGTAAGTGGAAGATGATAAGGCGGGTTGAATACCCGTGAATGTGGATCTTGTCCCGAGAAGTAGATTCGGACAAAGAACGAGGGATTTTAGAAACATAAAGAATTACAACTTTTACGGAGATCGGATTCGCTGTTTGATGAGATGCACCACACTAGCAAATTAGTCTAGTGCCCTTCCTCCAACCACCTTAACCTTTGATCTTAATAGGACGGATAAACATCCCAAGAAGGGAAAACCTCGTCAGGGGGCAGTCACGTTGGCGGTGAGCCCAGGGGCTACCAGGGTCAAGGGATAGTGTTCGGGCTAGTCCAGATCAGGATTAGAAGCACGCACCCATCGGAATCAGAGACAGAATTATTATCGTGAAGACTCGGAGTACCCGGGCGATCTGATCAACTTTCTCGGCACAACGATAGAAACCATAATGGTACGTCAACCTACTTCTCACATGAAAATTCGTTCCGCTAACTCCCGTAAAGGCTCCCATTAGATCAGTTAAGAGGCAGTCAGCCGTGAAAATGCCGGCTTCAGGTAGAGGCGCTCTTCCTTCGTCCAAGTCTAACCTTTTCGAGAACGATTTTCGAACGAGCAAGAAAGATAAACGCCAAATTAAACATGCTGCCCTAATGTCCAAGATAGAGAAGAACTCTCAAAAGACTACGAAACGCCGACGGGCTTCCAAGAAACTTGTTGCCAACCTTGAATCGCTTGCCGATGCCTTGCCAGAGACCGAGGTCGAAATGAATGATCCCAGCAATCAGGTGAATGTCATTAAACAGAAGACTCTGAAGCATAAGCCTGGTGCTATGAAGCGTAGGCAGCGATTAGAACAAACCGAAAGGGATCGTTTTGCAAAGAACATGGCGCAGCTGTCAAATATTGAGGTAACTGCTCCGCCAAATGCAGAATCAGACACCCAGACCGGCTCCTCGTCGAACCGTTGGGCCGCACTTCGCAGTTTTATTTCGCAAACGATGGAACAGCAGCCCGCTTTCAAGGCAATGAAATGAAAATATCGCCCCCGAAGAAGCTCACCTAAGCCTCCGGAAACCAAGCTACTACGTCTCGGGAACGAGCTCTCCATGCCACAACTCAATCTATATGTTGGTACAGTTTGCAACGTATTTACATGCCAACCATTAATTATCGCTCGGCTGTTATCTAGTCAACCGCAGAGATGCTATGTTGCATTACACCAAAGAAGACTTCAGCTCAAGGTTGTCACTTATATTCTGAGTGTGGCTCTGTCAGCTTCAGGGAGGCATACGGCTTCTTGCTGGACCAGACATGATCCCTCATATCAGCTGGGAGGTCCAGAGACAGTGACGGAACCGAGAATGAATAGGCTTACGCCAGAGGGTGTCCATGCTGATTTCCAAGTGACCAAAGGTTCTGCAGTTTCGGCAACCCAATGAGTGTCTAGTGATTTAAACCTCTAGCAATCCCGCATCCTTTATAAATTTCCAAATAATGAAACGAAATCTCAATTCTAAAGGACAAAACAGCGTGTTTGGACTAGGTGTAGTAGCCTCCAACTATGACTGCGGATAGCGTCGGCTGATAAGCATGGATCACGTGCTGCGGGGAAAGCTACTATCTGCTGGAATCCATCTTATCTACTAGTGTTAGCGGCGTCATCTTCCCTACCTCCAACTCAACTCCAGCTCGAACCCCCACACCGTCTGAATTATTCCCTTTCAGGTATTTAATTTTCCCTCTTACAGTCCTCCTTTGCGCCTCCTGCTTCATAAAACACTTACCTCCCGGTCATGCTGTGGCTGCCCATACGGCCTGGTGTACCTCTCAGGGCGCACGGCCGTTCAGTTCTCCGCTATCGGCGCGCACCGAGCTCACCTGTTCATTTCCCTCGACTTGGCTTCACCAGCTGTTCTGCGTCTTTTCCGACGCTGTCCCAATTCAACCGCTCGGATTTTACAAACCAACCCTGGAGCGGTAGCTATGAACCCGGATTGCCGACTCCTGGGCCCTTGGGATCTACGCCGGCCTTCGGAGCTCCCCGAGTGACACCGAAAACATTGAAGCAGTACCTAGATCAGTTTGTGGTTGGACAGGACCGCGCGAAGAAAATACTCAGTGTTGCTGTATATAACCATTATCAACGCGTGCAAGAATTGCAACGACGTGATGAGGAAGCAGTCGAACTATTAGCGAAGCGTGCGCGGCGTCAGTCTCACCCTGTAGAAGGTAGGTCTTACTCAGACCAGAATACAACCGGATACTACGTATGTATCATGGAGTTGAACTAACATATGCAGCAGACGAATTTCCAGGGCAACAACGTACTGCCCGCGCACCATTTGACGCGAGCTTATCATCATCCGCCTTAAACCAAACTGAGCTCACAGACTCGTCACCGACCCAATTAGAGAAGTCAAACATCCTTTTACTAGGGCCGTCCGGCGTTGGAAAGACTCTCATGGCCAAAACATTAGCCAGGGTACTGTCAGTGCCGTTTAGCATTTCAGATTGCACGCCATTCACGCAAGCTGGGTACATCGGAGAAGATGCTGAGGTGTGTGTCCACAGGCTCCTAGCTGCAGCCAACTACGATGTCGAACAGGCGGAGCGTGGCATAATTGTTTTAGATGAGGTTGATAAAATCGCAGCCGCCAAAGTTAGTCATGGCAAAGATGTCGGCGGCGAAGGAGTTCAGCAGGCTCTTCTAAAGATCATCGAAGGTACAACAGTGCAAGTGCAAGCAAAACAGGAGAAGAACGCTCCTCGTGCTGGTGGAACCCCCAATACATATCCATCAAACAGCCCACTAGGAAACTCGGCGTATGCGCCCTCCAATGGCGGGGTCATGCCGCAGAAAGGGGAGGTCTATAACGTACGTACGGATAACATTCTGTTTATTTTCTCCGGTGCTTTTGTCGGGTTACACAAGGTAGTCATGGATCGGATATCGCGCGGCTCCATCGGCTTTGGCCAGCCTGTTCGGACGCCTTCAAGCTCAGATGAGCGGTCAGGACAGTCCGCGGCCGCAAACAACCAGCCTATTCCTATATTGCCAGGGTCAGAGGAAGAGGCTTTATACAAGAAATATCTGCCCTTCTTCACTTCTGCGAGTCCTTATTCTGCCGATGGCGAGCCAACTTACTTCAACGCACTCGACCTAATTAATCCGACCGATTTACAAAATTATGGGTTTATTCCCGAATTAGTTGGCCGCGTTCCAGTCACCGCTGCCCTCTCCGCATTGTCGCAGCCCTTACTTGTTCGGATCCTCACCGAACCCCGCAACTCCCTCCTAGCGCAGTACACAACCTTGTTCTCTCTATCAGGTATCGAGCTCCGCTTTACAACTCCCGCTCTGCATAAAATTGCCACCAATGCCTTTACAATGGGTACCGGTGCGCGCGCCCTTAGAACCGAATTAGAAACCATCCTTAGTGACGCCATGTTTGAAACACCAGGTTCAAGCGTGAAATTCGTCCTCATAACCGAACCGGTAGCAAGTCGTCAAGAGAAACCCATTTACCTGTCTCGTGGCCAAGGTGGGCGATTTCACGCTATGATCGCGACGGAAGAGAGCCAGTGGGAAGAAAAGCAGCGGCGTGAGAAGAAAATGAGAGGTCAAAAAGCTAAAGTACAGGAGAATTCTACGATCTCCAACTTCCGCGATTACAGGACTCGCGCAGCAGGCCTTTAATTGGCACCAATTGCTAATTTAGTTGGACACTGCGCATCAAGTATATGACGTGCGTTGGTAGGCAGTCAACGATGATTTTTCTAGTATACCATGCTCTGTAAATATTTTATGTGATGTGAGGCGTTTTGCGATGTCGGGTTCAGCCTGCTTCCTCATGGTGATTTTCACTCTGCCTTTGGTGTCGCATTATTCATCAGTCATTGCGTTGTTTTCTCCATCCCCAGTACATTATAGTCATGAAGCGTGAAATTGTTTGGTATATTACAATGGTATCATAGGGCATGTAAATATCGCAAATGTACAGAACGAACGCTATCAAAGCTCAGTATCGAGCATACACTCTCTCAAATAGCCGACGAATCGTCAATCACTGATATGGCTGTGGATAACGGTGTTTGGGTGGAGGGCTACAAGAATGCGTAACCCACGAAGCAGCTGACTCGCTAGAAGAGCTAGCCTTAGGAGTTTGGGGTGTGAAGGGGGTTTGAGATCTCGTCTCCGACAGGGATTCCTTCAATTTTCCCCAGGAAGACTTAGGATCGATCGACAGGCATTTCATGATTGCTGTGGTGTCCACTCGGATGTCTAGATGCTGCCACTCATCCCACCGCTGATATGGACCAACGGATGTGAAAACGTAGAACTTTCGGTACTGGTGGCAGTTGACCAGGGCCCAGCCAGCGAAAAATTCAATAAGATGGTCAGCATTTCGCTGTACTTGTGTCAGACCCCTGGGAACCTCTGGGTTATCTTGCTCTGTACGAGATCCGTACAATGGAAGTTTCGAGGGTGAGATGACAGGGTTTTGTGTATAGCCGGATTCAGCGCCAGTGAGGATCTCCCTGGATTTCGCACCTGCAAGGGCGATTATTTGCATCATAAATTGGTACATCGCGAGCCACCTAGTTTTCTTATTAGTCTGAAATCATCAACAAATCGCCATGCATAGCGACTTACAGATATCTCGAATTCTCTGCGGTATCAATTTGCTTCTGTAGCCAATTTAAAATATCCGGGCGAAACATCAGTTTCCAGGTCCCTGGTCTCTTGCTTTTCGCGAAGTCCAGGAACCAAGATAGTATAAGAACAGTACCTCGCGGATCATGCGACATGTACTCTTCAGTAATCAGAGCAACCCCACCGATTGGAAACATGCGCCGGAAATGCGGTTGGTTGTCGCCAGATTCTCTGCTTAAAGAGAAGCTCCAGAAGCTGAATGCTGGCTGCATATATAACTTGTTTAGGCTCCGTAATTTGTAATAGTCCAGGAAGTTCTCATGAATCTGCTCACCGTCAGCGCGTCCATATATTGATAATGATGTCTGCGATGTTACATACCAAAATGACTCCAGTCTTGGCTTGAGTGAACTTTTCCCAGTCTTCAGGGGTGCGATTAGAATAGATGATGGCCCTGTACCTGTCGCTACTCTGTGCTTTGAGAAATTCAACAACGAGCTGGCATTCTTCTTCGCTGGCCCCTGGCTCCTGTGGGAACAATACGCAGAAGGATCCTGACCCTGATAAGCCCCCTTGCTTTGGCGCTGATACCAGGGTGTGGAACGTCATCCCAAATTTCTCCTCAAAATAGGAGTCTAGATTGAAAGCTTGCATAGTTGGTGGTGGCTGCATATTGTTGCTACTAGCAGCGGTCATGGGAGGCTGGTCAATATCCATGGAATCAATGCCAGGCAAAATCCTCTGCGCAGTCGATATTGAATCCCTCAAATTTGAAACATTTGTTTGTGGCGGAGCAGTGTTCATTTCTGAATCCAATTCCGGAGCTGTGAATGTTTTCGGGGATTCAACAACTGGGAACCTGTTGTCTTGGTTTTGGTAGATTCGCTCACACAACGTTTCAGAAGCTTGTTTGTTCGCAAGAACAGTGTTACTCGGTGAAGGATGATATGTCACGGTATTTGCTCCTGTCAGGTGACCATGCTGTCCCTTGCTATTACCAAGCACGGATTGCTGCAGGGGCCCAAAAGGACTTCTCACCGCAGTGTGAAGAAATACCCTAGGAGGGCCTTTGAAGCATCCACTTAGGAACCAAAAGTCCTCCGAATTGGGGGGGTAAACAAGTAATACATCGTGAGACTTAACAGCAGGGGTATGTATAGCCACAAGGTTTCTTCGTCGGAGCTCCTCTCCGAATTTATAAATATTGGGCTCAGAATCGTCGAACCCTTCAATCCAGCTGTTCAAATATTTTTCATTGTATGTCTGGTAAACAATGGCCATTAGTAACCTATCTTACTGGTATAAAGGAGCAAAACCAGCTTTTGGATACCTCACTCACCTGTTTACAGAGGGTATTGTAGTCTGCGAGGTTACAAAGATGTTGAAACCAAATTTCGAGCCGGTTACCCTTTTTAGTCCTCATGAATCTGTTTCTTCTGATATTATCCAGACCGCACAGCCTAGCTTCACCAATTTCTTTTCTATCAGGCCCATAATACATGGTAATTAACAATTCTCCAGGGTTGACAAAATATGGCCCCTTGATAAAAATAGCCCTGGAACCGGGCTCTCGTCGTGGAAGAACGGAACCCTCTGGAAAGTCAGGTACACGATGTGACCTGTTGGTGTCTGATGGAGTACGTTTTGGTGAGTGCGAATCATCAACGAAAGAGTTCTGAGGCTGAGAGCTAAACGTGTCTATAGCAGAAGCATCACCACTTCTCCTTTTTGGGCTCCCACCTGTCTTCTGCGCATTGAGGGAAGTGAGGTTCTGGGATGCCGGCTTGGCTGAATGGGCAGCTGAAGTGGAGGGCCACTCTGAGGGCCGAATGAGTTCGAGTTGGCTGATGTCTGGTGCAGGCTCATAAGCCCTGGCCTTCTCACATCTATTCTTTATTGAGAGATTCTTGAACATCTTCGGAGGAGCAGAAGAATCAGCAAGGAATGATTTCCGAGGGCGAGAGCGAATTAGGCCACCCGGCCCAGTTCCAAATCCAACTAAAGGTGGTCTTGCAGGCCCCCAGCGACTTAGCCGGGGAGGAGGAGGCGCAGCTTGGGAGCTGTCCGTCGCACTGTTTGGGTATACGTCTGAGACTCGAGCGCGACAGCTTGTCATTGGCTCAACTTCTGCGTCGCCAAAGCCTTTTGGTCCGATGCTGAAATCAGTGTCTGATTCCTCCAGCTTCTTTTCTGTAAGCTTATTTCTCTTCTCTTGTCGCTTCTTTTTCCTTTTCTGATAAGCTTCCTCAACTTGGTGAAGGCGTCTATCGAAAACGGCAAGATCGAAGGCCGGCAGTCTCCCTGCCTCAATTTCTCGCTTCTTTGCCTTCCAGTCAAGGATAGTCTGCTCATTATCGAACTGGGCGGCAGTCTCCCAAGTACACCTTTCGATAGGATAGTCTTCCCATCCTACG
The DNA here is from genome assembly GCF_009176365.1 of Aspergillus alliaceus. Lineage (NCBI taxonomy): Eukaryota > Fungi > Ascomycota > Eurotiomycetes > Eurotiales > Aspergillaceae > Aspergillus > Aspergillus alliaceus. Next base: position 294,652 of record NW_022474705.1, read on the forward strand.
AGGTATTCAACCCCTCGGGAAGTCTCACGTTCCGCATGAATGGTATCAACAAAGTAATTCTCCTTTGGTGGGCTAGGAACAGTCGATGTAAGCGAGACATCATCATCACTGGCATCAGCCATTACCATAGAGCACCGCTGCCAGAGCAGCAGTGCTGATGTGGCGTCGTCGGCAGAAGGGCTACAAAAATATGCCCGATTCGGAGAACAAAGGAATGGTTCTTTCTGCGAAGGAAAAATAACAAAGAAGCGAGTCAAATTGTGGTGGTCGCTTCCACCATAAGTAGTTCATCTATTTTTCTTTTTCTATTTGTAAAAGTGTCTGCCGGTCATGTGTTTATGAATCTCGGTCTCGACGGATGACCGAGAGTAAACACGTATTATGAGGCACAGATATAATTCACGTCAGAATTATGCCATCTCATCACTTAGTAGACAGCTACTCTAGCTCATTTTCTCCGTCGCACACTGCCCTTTGAATTTTGTAGTTTTGAAATCAGGGACGACTGGCAAACGATAACATCACGTGATTCAGCCACTATCCCCAAACCGGGGGGGGCGTCCTCTCGGCAGCGCGAACGAAGCACGGGAATGGCAGGGGAAAGCCAAAGACATCAGGATAACCTCCTATCTTTCTGCCTCGCTGTCCCTTAACCAAAAAAAATTATATAACACCGTCGTGAGTTCTCATTTTGCTACCCTTTCTCCCCTGGCTTTTCTCGCTTTTCTCTACTCTCGCCCCGCATTTATTCAATAGTCAACTGACGAGACGCCACCCCTCCCCAGGATCAACGTTCACACTGTTGTCGGTTTTGCTTTAATCGCTATTCAACTCGTCCACGTCAAATTCCACCAAATCTTAAACCTCTACTCTTTCAGGGCTTCGCAAGCTCTCACAACAATTCAATATGGCTAACGATGAGTACGATGTGAGTTATTCCTCCACTGATCTTGCTGTTGCGTGGCTGTTTTGTATAACTAATTGAGCAATTCGGTAGTTTCTCTTCAAGGGTAAAGTTGCCACTTCCTCCCGCAAACATACCCAACGGTTCATACTTCTAACGACTATGTTCGCCGAATGATATAACTAACATGCGATATTTTTTTTTTTGAACAGTGGTGCTTATCGGAGACTCCGGTGTTGGAAAGTCCAACCTTTTGAGTCGGTTCACCCGCAATGAATTCAACCTGGACTCCAAGTCAACCATTGGTGTGGAGTTTGCAACCCGCTCTATCCAGGTGGATTCCAAGACGATCAAGGCGCAGATTTGGGATACTGCTGGTCAGGAGCGTTACCGCGCCATCACGTCCGCCTACTACCGTGGTGCCGTCGGTGCCCTTCTTGTATACGACATCAGCAAGCACCAGACCTACGATAATGTTAACCGGTGGTTGAAAGAGCTCCGGGATCACGCAGACTCCAACATTGTTATCATGCTTGTGGGCAATAAGAGTGATTTGAGACATCTGCGGGCTGTGCCAACAGAAGAGGCTAAGCAATTTGCAAGTAAGTTTCGCACGTCGGCGGTCGACTACTTTCTTGCTAACCAGCTGCCAGGCGAGAACAACCTCTCCTTCATTGAGACATCCGCCCTCGATGCGAGTAACGTCGAGCTTGCTTTCCAGAACATCCTTACAGGTTCGCAATGTACCCTTTGACCAAATCTCATTTTCGTCCATGCTCACGCGTTCATAGAAATCTACCGCATTGTCTCCAGCAAGGCTCTTGACAGTGGTGACTCGGGCCAGGCCGGTCTTGGTGACCGTCGCCCGGTGGTGGATATCAGCACTTCGCAGGACCCTGAGACGAAGCAGGGTTGCTGTTAGATGATTTACTACTGTTAGGGGATGATACGCCAACCGCAACGATTTTTATTTTTTCTGTGATGTGATAATTGAATGGTCTTGATCTTTCTTTTTGTCTGTTACTTAGCCTCCGCGGAGATGATACACAAGAGGAACGTTGTTGGGAACGGCATCCAGGGATACGGTCATTGTATGGCGATGCTTGTGGGACATCCATCTCATCCTAGACGTCATTCTGTTGATTTTCCTTTCCCTTTCCTATATTTGATTCGTTCTCACCCCTTATGGAATTGACATTTTCTTCTTTACCGGCATGTCTTCACTTTGGCACGCTTCTTTGGCCTCTATTTTTTTTTTTTTTCGCTCTGCCTCATCCTATGTATCCTTTTGCTCCCTGTGGCCAGTTATTGAAACGAAGTTTGGGTTTGTTCTTGTCGGCGTCTACGTAGAGTCCAATGCCAAGGCGCCATGAGGATATCATGGTTGGCGATCTTGAAATAAAACATCCAAAAACACCACTAAACTGCAATTTCCCAAACTGGCGATCTATTCATTATGAACCCAGCGTGCGCAAATCACACCGGAACTAATATCAACTAACCCCCTAAAGCGTCATCACAAGCGGAATAGTAGGAGCATCAATCAACACCTAAAAAAAGCGGTCTCGTACGGCCCACCAGCCTGCCAGCGAGAGCCCCACGTCCAAAACAAAAAAAAAAAAAGAAAAAATGCTGGTTGATTGACCATGAGCAAGCCAAATAAATCAGGCAACAATCCATGGTCACAGTCAACACCATTGCCTCACTGCTGCCTATCCTTACATGAGATGCAATAATCATGACTATAACTCTGTATACATATGGAAAATCTCTAGAGGGAAAATAATCAAATAATATATTAAAATTAAATTAATTATTATTCCTCCCGCTCAAAGGTCCCCACTGGAACTAACCACCCTAACCCTAGTACCTAAATTCCACGCCGGAGCCTCCCCTACTCCCTCTAAAACCCACTGCGAAGTCGCCCATTGGTGCTGTGTTCTTTAGCTCTCTCCATTCCATCCCCAGAGCCCCAGTCGACATTCTTGACCCTGAGTGTGGTTTAGGGTGGGCCGATCAGGGAGTACTAGGAAGGAGAGGGTATAATTAAGTTGATTGGATTCCAGAACGTCTTTGCATCCACGACCGAACTGGATGGGATGGTTAGATTGCAGTCGGGGTTTTCTATTTTGGGGAACAAGACTGGAAATTACTGTAGGGAGGTGAGGCGGTAGCTTATTATGAGGGATTTTATGATGTGGTGAGTGGGTGGCCGGTAATCCCTCGGTGTGTTTGTTATCCTTGCTTGCTGATGGGATCTGTGTGTTTGTGAAGGATTTGGGGGGTTCGATGATTGCTATTGCATTAGCTTCTTGGTAATGCATTATTATGGTACTACACCATAGCGCCTATGCGTATTCTATGCCAAGTACTAATCCCACACGATTCCGACTTCCCGGTCTGAAATAGCGGCCCTGAATTCTTCGATGTCGTCGCCTCTCTCGTTCATTACCCATTCAAATGTATCGCCGAATGTCTCTCCGTTATCGCGGAACCATTCTCCTAGGGACTGGACATAGCTCTCAACTTGCTCTTTTAACGGCGCATGTTCGCGCAGCCAGAGAACCTGGCCCGGGTCGAGCTTCATCATATCCTGCACCACGTAGTAGTGTGGAATTTCGTCGCCCCAGCCTTCCGAGCCGGGGTCATGGAAGAAATCATTGCGGAACCTAGATCTGTATTTGGCTGGAGACTCTGCGGAACGCCCAGGGTGGGCGGTATGATAGTACTGGCTGACGGAATCGGGGCTTTTATCAAAGAGTCCAGAAGATCCAAGGGGGTTGTTGGGTGCTGGATAATTCAGATGGATGTTAAATGCTAACTGATGGTGACTTTCCGGGTAGCGTTTGCGAAACTTTCGCTGAATTGTCCCGTTACTAGGACAGATATGGTTCTGGACAATATCGGTGATAATGAGGCGCACATCCTCGATATCGGCCAATTCCTGCGTAGACCAGTTATGCAGGAGTTGTGCGCGCTCGGTAACCACGTGTGGGAGGTGACGGCCGAATCTATCATGGGTACGATTGTGGAACGCGCGATGGTAGAGCCACAGTCGGTAGATGGCGCGACGGAGGCGAAATCGCTCGTCATCCGTCAATGATCGCCGGTTCTCATAGTCCGCCTTCCATTTCTTGACGGGGTAGATCGTCTCCCATTTCTGGGCGACACGTCCGGCTTGGACAATTTGCTTGAGGAGGGAATCGGTCAGGGGAGCCGTGCGCTTCAAGTGAGCTGGTTGACTTGCGTTTTGCGTTACGAGTTGAATGATCTCGTCCAGCGGACCGAACTCGCGCTCAGCGATGTCGGCGAAGATCTGTAGCTTATTGGATTGAGTAAAGACAATACGAAGTCGTCGGCAGGTTGATGCGAGGTTTAATATATCTGATATGGTTTCACATGAACGAAATACATGGAGCAATAGCTCCGTGGCTAGAAGAGTCAATGACATGGTGGCTAGATATGGGTTATAATCGTTAGCTGCGTTCAACACTTTTTCTGATTTCGGTTGCATACCTTATTCACCTATGCTAGTGGTGCAAAATTGTAGATATTCTGAGTAATACTGCTTTGGATAGTCAATTGTGTGTACGAAGGACAGTCGCTATCCAAGTCAGCGCTGACGTCGCGATCGTGAGTTGGACTAAATCGAGACCCCACCCTTGGGGCCGCCCATAACGAAGCAAGATTGATCTCTAGGAAAGTATGAATACATTGTGATATGATAGGCAAGCTCAGGCAGCCGCAATAGGCTGAACGGCGAGGATGGTGCCATGGTGGTTGGGGGAGGGTTGGAGTTGAGTCGCAAGCGGATGTTATGACTCTTATATATCAGCGCTTATCTAATCTCCGCCCTTAATTTATCATCTTCATAGGTCTAGAGTATACATATTTAAGCCCTGTGAATAAACAAAGCACAATGCTGGGTTGCTACGGTAGCATATTCTGTCAGTCCGCGAATAATGTGCGCGCGCACTGATTCTAGAGAATGACACCCGAACGCGATTATTCAAGTTGGACAAGTGAGCAACTCCAATCAGCTAGTGCCGGAAAATGTGTCGGCATTCATCGTAACATTCGAACTTTTATTAGTTGTTCACACCAGACGCCTTTTAGACCATGATAAGGTGCCCCTTGCATCTCAAACACATGTACATCCCCTTAGGATATCGAGTCTAATAGCACTAGAAAGAAGAGACAAAATGAATGAAAAGAAAACAGAAAAGCAACACTTATGCGAACAGCTGCCTGTTGTCCAATGGGCCTGGTTTGCGCTGGCCTTCTCCCAATCCCAAGTTTGTCCGCTTGGCGAAACGATCGGTCTCGTGGTCCCTGCGCTTCGCGTGGCGGGCGGCCTTGCTAATCCGGATATCGTGACGGACCTGGTTGGGGCTCACGTACTCCTTATTCTCGTAGATGACAGGACCGCCAAAGCTGCCTTCCAGAATGACGATTGGCGTCAAAACGAAGCGAGGTCCAATCTCGACAAGAGAAACCTCCGGTAGACCATCCTTGCCCTTGGGTGTAGGCTTCACAGCTTCCTCTCCATCCTCCTTCTTCTTGCCTCCGGCCTCTGATTCTCTGATCTCATACACTCGAATCCAGATCTTGCCGTCCACGCCGAACACACCAATGATGCGGTCGACGAAAGGCTTCATTCCCTTAACTCCACGCTTGGGAACGGAGAATACACCACGCAGCATCTCCCGGACCAATCCTCGGTACTCGTTGCCTGGCTGGCTCATAACCGGACCTTGTTCGTCAAATGAACGATCGAAAACCACAATACCACGACCACCCTTCAGGCAGTTGCCGCTAAACCCAGCATTCAGTTCGCTCATGGTATGTAAGTTGTTAACATGGAATTTGAGCGTTGGCCCGTTCGGGGGACGAGCAAGCCAGAGGTACAAATCTTGGCCACGCTTGCGAGCCTCGAGGAAGAAAATGACATTGCATGAATGAAGGTCGGCGAGAGAGTTCAGAAGGAGGTTATATCCGGCGGTCTTCTTTTTCGTATCAAGTTTGCTTTCTTTATGGGTATGAGGGAGCAAACCAGCAAGGTCTGCCAACAAGTGCCGATGGCTAAAAGCAATAACGATCAGTAATCCACTCCTTCGGTTCGCTGCAGGGAAGTCTAGGCGTACCGGTGTGTGACACCTCTAGAAGTCAACATAAGAACACGGGTCTTGGGCATAAATCCAGCAGCAAGCTGCTTCTTGGAGGATTCCACATCTTCCTCCTCATCGCTGTCGCTCGTGTCATCGGCATCGGCGAGAAGGTCAGCCATGTCGGCCATCTCTGCATCTGAGTCATCTTGTTCTTGCTGTCTAGCAAGCTGCTTCGCTTGCTTCTTAGACACCGACTTGTATACCGCTGCCATTGTGAACTTGGAGATAAACTGACTTAAAAGAAAATTTCAAGGTTGTTCATCGCCGCAGCGAAAAGCTTCCAAAAAAGTTGCGGGCAGAATATTTTTCTATGGCTCACCGCCTTCCAGAAACCTCTGCCGCTATCGCCCACGTGATGCTCCGGAAATATGCAATTCTCATGGAAAGTACATTCACCATTTTTTAAACAGCAAGTCGTGTACTTATGGTTAGTATATTTATTGTGTGTTGGTTATTTCAAGGCTGATAATTCCGTACAAGATACCGCAAAGACAAGGCATTACTAGGTTGAAGTATCACAGATTGTAGGAATATATATCAGACGCACTTTATCAAGAATACCTCTTTTTATTTTATTTTTATTTTATTTATTTTTTTTTTGTAGAAGCTCTACGTGCTCATCGAGTACTATAAATTTAAGGATAAGACTCTAATGCCCTTTCCAGGCCGGAGAAGCCCTCTTGGGTTACTTTCATTCCTGCCACTCGATTTGCAAAACCGAGCTTTTGCGAAAGATCCCAAGTATCACTTCGGGATGTTAATGCGTGAAGCATACCGGCTATAAATGTATCCCCCGCGCCTATGGTACTTGGAAGGTGTTAGTGAGATTGATCTAGAATCAATTTATATTGGTGACTTACTCGACGACTTTGAAGCCCGTTGTTGTATATGCTGGCCTATGAATCAAGTCGCCGCTTCTTGTCTCTAGAGCCACTGCCCCGTCCTGACCCCATGTGCAAAAAAGGAATTGCCTGATACTGCGAGTCAGCTTTCCGTGACAGTGCAGAAAGACCTTTAGTACTTACGCTTTACGTGTAAGTGACGATTGCTTTTGGAGGCACTCTTTTGCCGATGTGTACCCGTTTCCCTGTTTATTCATTAGAGAGAAGATTCAACACTATGATACCAAGATAATACCTGAGCCCAGCTCTTTGAATAGAAGACAACATCAGCTTCCATAGCGAGTTCTTGTAAGCCTTGTCGTCCAGGCTTTTCTGCCTCGACACTAATCCGCACGGATGGAAATTGTTGCCGGAGATATCGTATACATGCTAGCGTTACATCAGGTATCCGACCCTGGATTCAACATTTATAAGTATGGAAACGACACGAGAAGTCTCAACAGAGTTAGTCTAACCTCAAAATGAAACCAAGTAGCCTTTGAGCCTAGGTCATCTGCAATTCGTTTGAATTCCTCCGCCGTCATCTCAGGTAGTTCATTATAGTTGACAATAGTCCTGCTCCCAGTGGATTGACTTTTGATAATATAACTTGAAGCGGGCTCCGCATATTGCTCTCGATAGATACAGTGACTGAGCTGGACGCGGGGCTCAAAGACAGACCGGATCTGTTGAGAAGCAGTCGAAGATTTCGCTGGCAGAACAGCAACAAGGTTCAGAGATACTCCCGTTGCGCAAGCATCATACCCCGTCAATTGCTGGAGGACTTCAAGAGAGTTGGGACAATTGCCCCCACGTCGCCGTGAAATATTCGAAGCGCGGAGCTTCTCATCTTCGCCAGGGTAGTGAGGGGTTCTGGATATAGATAGTGAGCTAACGTGGATTCAAGCGCTCACTGTAGGTAGTGCCAACCAACGTGAGAATAGTATCAACGTAACATGCACCCACAGCGACTAAGGACATTCTGACAGAAAATTGCCAATTCTCTTACAGAACACCAGCAGTAACTGTTGGATATGTATCGTGGAAGTTAGTACGTGAAGTGGAGGGGCAAGTAGTTGATAGGATTAGTCATGACCCACCAACTACATGATCATATCAAACCCTATCTTTCGGCCGGTTATGCTACCACATTGCGCGATTAGGCCATCGATTCTATTCTAGAAAGAAGTTACTCATAAACTAGAGCATATCGTTGAGTCATGCTGGTATCCCGAGAAAGTCTCACGAAAACTCATGCGCAGAAGGCTTGAGCACGCTGCACACCCAGCCAATTCAACTCGAGCGACACATGTATGTCTATAGCCACATATCAAGTTGTGCATTAAATAAAGGCAATCCCGATACTACATCACTGGCCAAATAATGCGTTTGATATAAATAGGTTGCATTCCTAGTAGCCACTTATTGGTTGACCTGATGGGATCTCCAGGAATAAGCGCCCGAGGCTGTTAGGTGATCTTAATGGACTCATGTACGACCAGGGTACGCATAAGTGGGCGGGGTCTAACAGCCCAGCCTGATCCAGTTTTGCCTCGTCCTCCTTCTCCCAGAGTTGGGCTTTTTATTTTTCATTTTTGTGATGTTGCGATTCCATCTGGTAAATTAACTGTGTTAGAAACATCCCAAGTCCTCAACATGCTGAATGGAACATTCTTCCGGTCGCCACCAACTGAAACCAAACAAGTAGTTGAACGCCTAAATAATGCTGGGAAGGCGGATAAAGAGACAGAAGCATTGAGAGCTTTGGTGAAGAGAATGGTCGAGCTCTTCAGAGATGAACAGCGACCGTCGTATTTCGGAGAGGCGGCAATGCTCGCAAAGGTTGCCAGCGGGAATGAGTATCAAACTCTGATCTTTGCTTTCTCCCGAGCAATTACCGCGGGTACGGCGGATGGGAGTCCCGTCGACCTGGATTTGCTGAAATTCTTCGCCTGTTCCCTCCGTCAAAGCAAAGACCGGATTCCTCGGGAAACGGCTACTCGACTTGGTGCCGTGCTCGGAGGCCTTAGCAAACATATGAGCAATGCACAGAACTTTGCTGACTTGGAAACACAGTACTTCCTTCTATGCACAATCAATGTTGTTTTGGATGCTATGGTTGACATCAATTTTTCCGGCATTGATCGGGAGACGCTCTATACCCCCCTCACTGAAAAGCTCCGTGACTTGAGCAATGACTCTGAGCCACGCATGGCTCAAGCCGCTAGATATGCATTTCAAGCTCTGAGCCGCATACCGGATAATGAAGGGCCATGGCAGGCATTTTTTCGCACCAGCGGGACGGCTATCAATGCCATTACGAAGATCTCAAGTGGTGTCGCAACTATGGACCCAAAGAAGTTCGTAGACGCAGCTCCTGACATAATCGAGCTATGCAGGTTCTTTAAGAAAGTTGTAGAGATGAGCAGGGACGCCTTGAGCGCGAGTGATGACATCCGAAGCCTTATAACGGGGATGCAGGACGCAGCAGCACAACATGGGTGGTACGATGCGCTTCGACAGACTGATGTCCTCATTGAGTCAGGGGCATATGATATTCTCAAGAGATTAATACCGGGATTGCCATGCCTGCAGGAAAAATTGTTCTGGTGTGGTTTGTACGCCCAGCTTGAGCAATGCTGGGTAGATGATAAACCCTCCAAGCATGGTGCGGTAGACTTCATTGAGTGGACTTTCGGCCAGCCATCCCTTATGAAACTTTCTTCGAAACATCGGTCTGTACAAGACTGGATCCGGTTCCTTGCCTATACCTTTCATCAGCCCAGTTGGGGAAAGCAGCTGTCCAAGCCAAAGCGCAAGCTTCCCTTCCGTCTCTTACCAGACAAGGAACAGGTACCTACTCTGAAGAGTTGTTTTCAATATCGACAGCCCCATTATGATCAATACTTTCCTCTTCTACAAGTAGCAATGAGGGGCTGTAAGGAAGCCCAGCTATTCTATGCAGATGCCACACTTTCTCAGCATTACACCAGGGAGGGTCGTCTCGACATTGAGCGGCTCTCCGGGGAAAGGGCGCCCATCGATACATGTTACATTAACCTTGCTCTGATTGAAAATACAGTGGAGGAGAAAAGGAGCAGCGAGGTCTCCGAGTTCTCTCTCTTTGAACGATTAAAAATTGAAAATAAGGTAGAAACGGACGTGCCGTTGGCGGATCTATTCAAGCCAAGAAAACTAGGTGATGGCACTACGAGAAGACCAAGCCGTATCTTAATTCGCGGGCGTGCAGGGGTTGGAAAGACAACGCTGTGCAAAAAGATTATCCATGACTTTCTCTACCACCGGCTCTGGAAAACCTATTTTGACCGAGTATTCTGGATACCATTACGAAAACTGAAAGATCAAGACTCCTTGGAGCGATTCCTTAAAGAGAATTATTTCGAAAACACATTAGAAAAAACTGCCCTTTTCCCAACGCTGTGGGACACTGTATGCGACGAAAACCGGAACCGAACCCTCTTCATTCTAGATGGCCTTGATGAGATTATTGGATATCAGAGACCTGAGGGCAGTCTCATTGAGTCATTTGAACGAGTCCTAAACCGAAACAATGTCGTCATCACCTCTAGGCCTTACGCTGTATATCCCTCACAGCTTAAGAGATATGATCTTGAAGTTGAGACAACCGGGTTCAGAGACCATCAAATCGAATCCTATCTGAACCAAGTGGTTAAGGACCATCTTAAGATAAGCCAGATCAGGCAATTTATCGCACAACATTGGCTCATCCAGGGATTGATTCGAATCCCTATTCAACTGGATGCTCTTTGCTTTACCTGGGATGAGGAACTGTCTTCCGAGAAAACCCTCAGCACGATGACTGACCTCTATGGCGCTATTGAGAAAAAGCTATGGCACAAGGACATGGTTAGCTTAGAGAAGAATGCTTCGGGCCGACTACTGACAGGACATACCGCTCAAAAATATAAAACCCGCCGGCAAATTAAATGTATATTATCCAGCGAGATGGAACTGCTAGAATTGATGGCATTTTTGGGTATATACCACAATATCACGGAATTCAAATGGGGCATTCGAAGCAAAGTCTACGACCAAGTCGAGGGAGCAACAGATGATTGTCTGGATAGAATTTCTTTCCTTCGCAGCTCTGACTCCTCTCTCAGCTCTGCAGACCGAAATTACTACTTCATTCACTTAACTTTCCAAGAGTATTTTGCTGCGCAGTATTTTGTTAAACGTTGGAAATTGGGCCTGCCTTTACAATGTCTTCAACTTAAGCATGGCGGAAGCGCAGTCCTCCAGCCAGAAAAGCTCATAGATCAAGAGAAATACAACGGGCGCTATGACATTATGTGGCGATTTGTATCGGGACTTCTTGAAACTGAAGGAGAGGAACATCTCGTTAGATTTATAGAACGTGTTGAAAGCGAACCACGCGATTTACTTGGACCTGTCCATTCCCGGCTGCTTATGCGTTGCTTCAGCGAATTGACTCTGTTGGACAACAATTCCACAATACAACATGTGCACGCAACGATGAAGAGGCAGCTGCCACGGCTCCTGCTGTTCGAAGGTAAGATGGGCCGAAGACTATCTGGATTAACGCTTGATCCTCCTTGGGGTAGCCTGTATAGTACGGCATTGCTGGGTACTGAAATGGAGTTTCCAGAGCAGATTTTGGAAGATATCCTGGACAAAGGATGCATTACACATCAACAGATAGTCTTGGAGGCACTCACCAAGCGTCCCCAAGTGTCTCCGAGAGTCCTAGGCCGAGTGATCACCTTCCTAGAGCCTAGCCATACTGTTGGGATGAGGAAAACAGCCGCTAGAGTTATAGGCAATAACCCAGAGTTCTCAATTGAGACCACCAAAAAGTTGATAGAAGACAATTCGGGCTGGAGGGTTCCCCGCGAATTATTGATTGGCCTATGCAGACACCCAAAGTTGCCCGAGGATATGATTCAAATGATTATAACCCGATTAAGTAACAGAGAGGCCGACACCGAACTAATTGTCATGAAAAATCAATTGTCTCTCGCTGAAAGCATTGTTCAACGCTTGGCCCACGTCCTACAGAATGGAAATCCCCTCGCCAAAGCGAGAGCAGTTGTGGTCTTAGTAGCGCACTCGCTGCTGGAGAAGAGCATGTTGGAGGATGTGGCTACGCTTCTTTGTGACCCCGATGAGAAAGTGAGGAGGATTATTTTCTCCGCATTCAAAGAACAACTTCCTCCACCCAAGCTGATTCTCGAAGCGGCCGTTGCGAATATGAACGAGACTAAATACCTTGATAGTATGTTTATCTCAAACAAAATACTGCAAGAACAAGATACCTGGCCCATGGACGTGGTGGAAGGCATGTGGCGCAAAATTGAGCGCGGGTGCAATCGGGTTCGGGACCTAGCATTTGAAATCTTACAGAAGGAGACAGCACCATCGCCAGACGCCTGGATCGAGCTGTACAACACATCAACGTTCAAGGATGCTGTCTCCATTGCTGTAACGAAAGGGCATTTTCGATTCAAATTAGATCCACCAGAGGTTATTCTCGAGCATTGTGTCTCAGTATTACGGACTAAAGGACCCGATCTAAAGGAATATGCTGCCTCAGCCCTAGCAGAAAGCCAGTGTTTGCCGGTAAAAATTCTTGATACGTTGGCTCAACATCTAAGGGACCGAGTCCAGAGTGTACGACGCTATAGTGTGATAGCTTTTGGTCACCAGTCAAACCTGAGTCATGAATATGTGAAGGCCTTAGCATCTCTGCTTCAAGAAGAGGGACAGTACATGCAGGAGATTATTCTCAGGGCTTTGGGTTCGCGGTCTACATTACCTCCCGAGATCCTGAGAAAAGTGATTCCTTTCCTCACAGGGCACACTCATATTACCGGAAAACAGGCAGTTTCAATTTTGTGTAAGCGGGAAATATTATCGCAAAAAAGCCTGCAGTCAGTGGCATCGCTCCTGCGTTCTCGAAAGAGGAATACAAGAATTAACGCCGAAAGAGTGCTGAGGAAGTGCGCAGATCTTGGGGATCTACTTTACAGTTCAGACGTGGAAACTTGGGTGGCCCTGTTCAAATGCCTCTTGGAAAGGAGTTTCAATGAGTGCATTCTATGTTCTGTTCAGGGTAACTATCTTTGTATTGACACACCAGAAGGTTTCTGGAAGGTTAGTATTGAACATCCTGAGCAGTGGCAGAAACTGGACGCAGCAATCAAAGCAGCGCATGATGAGCTTGATTATGCTCTGGATGGATCCGGGAATTCTCATTCTACTCCGCTCGTTAAACCAAACAATATCCTTGAAAGTATAGCTGTGCTGTTTGGAGGGGTTTGCGACTAATAAGCCATTCAATTAGGCATTCATAGTTTTATGATACTAATAAATATCTTCTCTTGATTTTGTTTAAGTATCATGTGAGAAATCATTGCAGAAAAGATACCTTCCTGATTAACCAAATAATAAAACAGCAAAACTGTTATATTTAGTATTTAGATAGGTTCTACTGTTTCATTTCCCAAGTTATTAATTTCCCCTGTCCTGTGAACCATATTTACTGGCTTCTAATTCCACAGTAAATTTATTGTCAAATAAGGAAGTATGACTTTGGTACGTAGTAACAGTACCTAAATTCTAAAGGATCCTTTACCTTGTGCTAGGATTTATCCAGGGCAAACAGACCCACGCGGCATTAGTAGGCCTTTGAACAAAGGTATAACACAAAGTCACAAAGGGGCTCCTGCATTTATTGTGCTTTGTCTATAATGCAGTAGACTGATCTAGTTTGTCACCCCTTCGTTACACCACTACAGGGAGATAAGGCATGCAGCCATTGTCTCTAGAACTTTAAAGCTACCTGAGTACTCTTTTATCAATGAAAAAAGAAGTCCCGCTGTACGGGTCATTATAAATAGATCCAATAGCAGTGTGTCTAGGTCTCTTTGTCTATGAAATGCCATTTTTGGCGTGCACTAATGGAAGGAGGCCCTACTGTATAAGAGGGAGTGGCCTATATATATCAGTCTTCCGTGCACCGGAGTGCATGCTCTTCCCTCAGCCTTAAATTCTCTCTATTCCCTAGGTTATTTCAAGCACCAAACGAGCTCTTAACTAGCATAAATTGTTTACCTGTTTTCCCCAAAGGCTCTACTTTGCCCAATCTGCAGTCATGTCAACTGTCCGACGCAGCAAAGCCATGCCGACCGATGGCCCAACAGTCAAGTTCCTATATACCATCATCAAACAACTTGATCTGAAATCGGTAAGTTCACTCCCTCAAAACTGTAATATTTGGATTAGCTAAGCCTTTCGGTAGATTGACTGGAGCCTCGTTGCAAATCAACTTGAAATCTCCAACGGTCATGCAGCTCGAATGCGATACTCTCGCTTTAAGCAGCAGATGGAAGGTACCACATCGACACCACGATCATCTCGTCCGAAGAAAAGCCCGAATAAGTCCAAGAAAAGCCATTGCAAGGCAGAACTGTTCAAAGAAACCGATCCTTCTGACCCGCAGCCGGGCATGAAACAAGAACGTCGTGCGTCTCTAGACGAGATAGCTTCCTATATCAAGGCCGACCCACATGCTCAGAGGTTCCATACGTTGGCCGATATCCCCGGCGTAGCTTACCACATGCTGCCGGACTCGCCAGATCAGTCATTTACTTCCCCGTATTCCCAAATGGCCGTCTCCCCGTCAGACCTGACCATGTACACCCCTACACCCAGCTTTTTGGACCCTTCGATCGGATTCAAACATCAAACGAACCCAGGTTATCTCTGGCCTTCCACAAAGATGGAGCCAGAGGAGGATGGCAGATTGAGCGACATTGTCAAGGTGGAAGAACAACAAGAGCAGGAGGTGGACTCAAGCCGTAGTGAGGTGGAATTCTGCGGGCTGAAGGTCGTCATGGAGCCTAAGGGTTAAAGTGGTATATTGTGCACCTGCCGATGTATCTGTCATAATATTTTGTATTTCTCCCTTGAGTATATCTGTCTTAGACACCACAATCGTATTTTGGAGACTGGTAAGAAGCCATTAAGAATGGACCTGGACTGCACATGCTTAAAATTATAGATTGGATGGTAGACATATTTCTCGACGGGTAGCGGGAGATAAGTGACATCTAACTGATTATACACTAAATGTTGCTATTGGAGCTACCGTATCTGTTTTCTTTACTCTTTAACAACAACATTCCATCGCCGTGACGACTATCATCTTGATTCACTTAACCAGTGACATATGGCTAGGACACTTTAAGCAACATGGGAATTACTGGAGGAAATCTGAAATACTTTTCTCTCGCTGCCCCTCTTCTTGAGTGCGAAAGCCTACCGTTGATGGTTTCATCTATCTTTGTGGTTCCCTCATCCACATTTCACATCCATTTGTTCCCACTTTCGCCTAACACCGCCACCTCACTATTTGAGCTTAGCTGGTAGTTCTGGTAACTGGCCATTGTATACTTGTCCCTGGGCCAAGTTTCCTTCATACTAACAATCGTTTACAAGAAGTCATCTGGAACAAATGGCATCGAGCCCAAGAACTGCCCCCGATATTGGGGGATTCAATGCCCAAGATTGTCAATTCATCTTCGAGTGCCTTAAAAATCTTGATGACAGCAGGACTGTAAGCGAGCACCCTGCTTCAGATGCCACACTGGTAGAGCTCTTATTGATACCGGTCTAGGTCAACTTGACCAATGTTGGAGCGGTATTGGGATACACCAACACTGCATCTGTTGGTAATAGATTCCGGGCAATTCGCAAGCGGTACGGCTTTATAAACCTCGAGGCTACTGCTAAGCCGGCAAATGGGAGCACCGTCCTAAGCGGTCCTGTGCCCTCTACCACCCCTGGCCAAGGCAAGGGAAATGGTTCCAGTGCAGGAATAAAGAAGAGCATGGCCAAGGCCGAAGAACCTGAAAAGGCCGTTATCCCAGATGACTCTGAGGCGGAGGTTATCATAGCAGCCAAGGGTCCTAAGACTAAGGCAAAGTTATCACCCAGAAAAGGGACCAGAAAGGGAGCAAAAGTAACCTCTCCCCCCATCCCAGCAACTGGCGTGGGGGCTTCTAAAGGCGAGAGCCCTCCTCAGGCCCTGCCCGCAGTGAAAGCGAAAGTCGAAGATGAGATCGTGCAGGATGAAGGAATCGACGTTAATCTTCTTAGTGCGGTTAATAATGCCATCGATGATTTTAGGGACAGCGGCTTCGGAGCTGTTTAGAAGGGTACTCTGCATTTGCGGACACTATCAATTTGTAAGTCCGATGTTGCTCAATATAAGTCGCCTGCGGCTAACTTTGTCAGTCGATATTGCCTTTATTTACGGCAATGGTCTGCACTTTAAGAGCTTTGAAGGTGGAGTGGACATTGCCCTTTGCCTTCACTCGACTCTAAGTACAATAGCGAAGGGTTTTGAGTTTGTCTTTCATCGTACAGAGATTTGTCTACATCCCCAGTAAGATACTGAAGTTGTTCCATAGACATCTCGAGGTTGTCGTTAAATATTGAAATGAGAACCACTGGTTGATTCTTGGACCTACATCGCACCCAGCTAAAAGTGTCATTCTCTACATATGTTGTAGTGATATTAACATTCCTATACTCCTAGCTTAGAGGACGTAGGCATACAGGACCGCCTTTAATCGCCATTTGTCTGACCCAACGGGCGAGTCTGATGAGCGAAGAACATCCCAGACTTTACATTCTAGACAAAACAAGTCGACCAGTGAAGCGTATATTCACTGTGCTGAGCGCTGCACCACACATTCCTGTCTCCTATCTGAGCCTATCCAGAGAATATTTTTCATTGAGCCACCTTAGTGTTACTTCTTCTCTTTGCTGTTCTTCGAGCCTCCTCCTCTTTCTCTATCATCTTCTGTTTGCCTCAGCGCACCCTCTAATAAGCCTAGCAATATATTATCGAAACAAAGCCTTCTAGTCACCCCTTTATCACTGACTAGCTTCATACTAACCTCGAGAGGGCACTCAACATGTCTCGTATAACAGACAATGGTCAGCTTGACTTCCTCCTGAGCTGCATTCGTCACTCAAACAGCGGAAAGGTAAGAGTTCCCACTTCCTTATAGTGTCTAAATGGCCGACACACTCTGTCCATACCTCCATCTCGGGCACCATGAGCTGATTACGACTTGACTCATCTTCACTTGCAGGTTGATTTCGAAGAAGTCGCGAAAGAATGCAGTATCGTTACTAAAGGAGCTGCGTAAGTCCTTTTGCTATCCTCCATTACCTCGTCCTATCTATACCTAGCATACAACCAGTACCTAATCGAACCAGCGCGAAACGCTACGAGCGTCTCGTAAAAGGCCGCAACAACACCTCGCACGGTGCATCCTCGACCAACAGTCCAGTTTCTAGCCCAAAGAAAACTAACAAATCATCGGTTACAAAGCGCAAGGCAGTACCCAAGGCCGCTGTGCCGAAGAGAGCAGGTTCCAAGAACGAGAAAGTGAAAGCAATGAAGGTGATTGCTGTTGCTTATGCAGAAAGCCTGCTAAAGCATATGGCTGACCCTGACAAGGTCGAAGGGCAATCTTCTGGAGAGGAGACTGAGATTGACGAGGAAGGGCCTGGAGTTAGTGATACTGCCTTATTCGATCAGTTCTGTTATACTGACGACGGGAATGGATATGTGCAGGTCAAGGGGGAAGATTCTGATGCGGATGCTTAAGGCTTCTTAGAGAGAAAGATTTCCGTAAGAGTGGGGATTTTGTGGAGGGTGGTTAAAGCGGGGATGGATATGTCTTTTGTCCTTTTGAACGTTGTTGATGGGCTTCTTTGAAGTGTTACTTGAAGACTACTTTAACAATACCGTGGTTAAATCTATCATTTTACCAAGTAACTATAGATTCTTTCCGTATTCAATAAGAGAGCATCCGAAGAAAGCATGCGGAAGGAGAACTCAGTTATTTTTTAGATATTGTTCTATAACATGCTTCATTTCAAACAACAAGCAAGCCGCTCAAGGGGTATCTGTAGGAAGCCTAAACGAAACATACAAACAGCAACACGCTCCCAGGGAAATACATGGAGATCATGTCCTGATCACATCAGTTCAAGAATAAAGCACTTTATCAAGCACAGAAAAGATATGATGTCGTCAACAGCTCAAAAGTGATTCTCATGCGAAGTAGCAGTCTTTGACGCTTAGCACGTTGGAATTTCACTACCCCCGCGGGAGTCTAAATGTCTGACATCACGGACTCTAGGATCTTGCGCTTGTACTGGGACAAGGCGCGCTCCTTTTTCTGCATCTGGGAGCGAAGCTTCATGTACCGATGTTTCCAGGTCAGGTCGGGGATAGAATCCTCTGGACCATCCACTTCGAATTCACCATCTGTAGAGCTATTTAACTCCGCGATGCTATTATCTAGGTCCTCAGTCACTCCGAATGCATTCTCAGGTCTGCTGCTTGTAAGCTTGTTAATACTGAAGTCACCATAAGTAACCTTCGTTGTGAAGCGAAGTCCATGTTTGTATTCTTGAGAGACAGTGTAAATGAAATTGAATAAGTGTCCCTCGTTCCCAGTTGCCGCTGGCGCATCGGCAGGGGGCGCAGGTGAAGCTTCAATATTAATTGTCATCGTACTATCTGTCACTCCGGGGTAACCAAAGTGTTGCCCTAGCCCTAGGTGTAGAGCCGATAATAGAACCGGCAGGCCCAAGGGCAGTTGGGAATATGATGCAGTTAAATTTGTCACCATAGAGACTGCTAATGTTCGGGCCTCTTCAACACTCAAAGGGGCCGGGCGGCCGGTTATTTTCCCACGCAGTAAATCACTGGAGAGCACGCGGACAAGGTCATCAGACGAGATATCTTTGTTCAGATTGTTATTGCGATGTGCACTACTTGAAGCATTCATTGCTGTGCCAGTAATCTCGTGTGGTGGGGCTGAGGTGCTGTTGCGCTGGTGTCCCTCAATCTTGAGAGATGCATTGTTGACGCCGTTCACCATGAGCGTTGGTGGTGTCGCAAGACGGACTGGTGCACCTGGCTGTTGAGGAACTTGCAGCTGGAGTTTGTTTGGCCTACCACCTCCAGCGAAGGGAGTAGGAGATTGCTGGTATTGGGCATTGGAATAGCGACCGGAAGGATCGTGCTCAAGCAGGATGGAAGGAGAGGGCCGTGCACTAGAGCTGTGTACGTGAGATGGGTCAGAGCGAATAGGATTAACTGGAAAAGAGGAAAAGGGGCCGGAGGTTGTCCCTCGACCAGGAGGTCGTCCTCGGGTCTTTCCGGTAGATGACCCATTGTTGGTCGGCCAGGCAGATGAGACAGCTGGGCCATGGCGCCTTTTAGGGCGTGACTTCTCAGATGGTGTAACTGCTGATCGAGGCTCCGTAGGAGGAAGAAATACTTCGGATGGATGATGGGCCCTGGGAAGAATTGCGGAATGTGGATAACTTGGTGAAGCTTCTCGTTCAATTGATCTCCACCGCAGATCCTGGCCTTGATGAGCGGCCGGGTTCCCCGATGGCCCATTCGCTCCAAATGAGGACGTAGCCGCCATCCACGGATCGTTTGGCTCAATCTCTTCGGGAAAGGCGCTGAATGGGATTGCACTCTGAGGAAAGGTCGCGGAGTGAGCTGGGAACGTACTTGTGTGCAAGATACCCACGGAGGTATCGAGCTGTGGCCGTTTAGATGATCTATCGTTCACAATCTCCCTCTCCTCCGCTCGTTTTCTACCTCTTTTGGGTTTCCATTGAGGGACAAGAGCTCGCAACGCGAGGTCCTCTTCCAAAGGTACACCATCGCGACTCTCACTGACTATCGCATTGTTTGCAGGAAGCTGAGTGTAGTAAGGGTGGGGATGACCGAGACAGTATTCAAAGAATGCATCAACATGCATCGCTCGCATCCAACGCTATGACCATTCAGTAGGGATCCCATATCAAGACGAGGCACTTGAGACCGACCTTTAGGCGAACAGCATATTGCTGGACTTTCTGTGTGCTCTGCCCTTGCTCTAAATCAGGGGGCTCCACACCGAGCTCGGTCGCCAACGATATCCATGTTTTCAATTCTTTGCTGTCTAGCTTCCGAATGAGTTCCCAGAGCGTAAAGATACTGAAGCTTTTGCCATCACTTCGCGGGGGACAGCGGAAAGTCTTTCGCAACTCGCTAGTGTCTACAGACAGAGGCACATTTGGATTACAATAAAAAATAAACATCACGTAAGCGTCATCAATGTTTTCATCTGTAATATCACGGGATGGGAGCGATCGGGTCTCTGCTTGGTCCAATGGTTCTCTCGGCGGTTGTCTCTGGCGAAGAGGATCGAACACCGGGGGAGACATTGATGGCCCAGAGCGTGGAGCTGGTGCTGGAGGAATACCTGGCCGGGGAACTGTTGGTGAGGATTGTATGCTGCGAGGGGTTGCTTTGCGATGAAGCGGGGGAGACTTGGAGGCTGCCATCCGGCTGCGAGCGCTACCTAAAGAGGAAGCGCTATGTAATCCAGGTTCTAAGGTAGGCGGATACCTAGCATACTGCTGGACAACCATCTGCGGGCCCCCTAATTCGCTCCTCTCCGATGGATTCATGACGTTGGGAAACGAGCTTTCCATTGTGAGTCAACAAGCTAAGATTGCCCAAATAAACAATGGCAGGAGAGAAAATTTGGTATGTGCTCGGTGGATAGCTGGGTATCATAGGTATGGGCAAACACAAAGCAAAGATAATCGAATTGAGCGCGTATAGACAGCAGGCTATAATTAGATCGCAAGGAGCGCGCTTAGTGTAGGGACCAGCCCAATCGAGCGCATATGGATGGATAAGTATTTATATAGAAGTAGATAGCGCATACACACTTAAAGTCGGAAAATGCGATCCAGGAGGGCAGAAGCCTTGGAGGAAATAGGGTGCCATCATCACCACGGAATCATCGGGGGGAAAAAGAGGAGAAGGTGGCTGGAAGAACGGCGGCGCTTTAAAGAAGGCCGATGATAGACTGAGAGGAGCTTACTGTTTCTATTTCGGGATTCCCCTCGATGCCCATCCCGGCCTAGCGTCATGGCCTCAGGGCGGGGGAGTTGATGCCTGTCAATGCCTCGCTTGGTCCTTGGGCCAGTCACATGTGCCGCTATCCCGGATTGGGGCCACTTCACCGCGCCTGGACAGTCAGGCAATCCATTCATCATCATCATCATCATTTCCTTATCGATAAACCCGCTAACCAACTCCACCCCTTCCAGTGAAATTCGGTCCGTTGGCTTCATCATTCTGCGCTTCCTTCACTTCAATCCTACTGCCGCTATATAAGTACGCTGCTTCTATCCACCTTGTCTCCTAGTTCAGAGTCTTGAACTACTACAGGGGACTCCAAACTAGTGCCTTCAAGCTCGGTCAAGCACTATCGCATTCGCGGAATCGCAGATCATGTGCAATTTGGTACCCTTTTGCTTGGCACCTCATCGTTTGTAGGGCGAACCGGCCCACTCGCCATGGCTCCCTCGATCGGCTCTTCTCACCGTCGACCTCCAAGATCGTCCCGTCCAGTTCGCTCCAGCCGCACGCAAGTTCAATCCTACCATGAAGAAAGCAGCTCGGAAGATCAGCTCGAGGACCCAGAGTCCGACGACGAGGAATCAAGGCGTCTGTCTCTTTCCTTGCGCCCACGCGACTCAAATCGCATGCCTGTATCCTACCGCGAAGAATCCACTGACGGTAGTTTTGAAGGGGGCCCAAGCGATGAGGATCCAGACGCTATAGTGCCCGCCGAAGCCACAACTCGATTTACCTATCCATTTACCGAACAACCAGCCCACCACGATCCAAACAGACGTCAACGTAAGCGGTCTATGGAAACACGGTCTCAAACTAAGCGACCGAAAAGAGCCTCCAATAAGAAGCGCTTGGAATTGGGTAGACCCCTCAGTAAACGGAGGAAATTCGAAGAGGATGTTACCCCGTTCGTGGGGTCTGGTGTCATTCCCCCTTGGCAAGCTCTTCCCTATCATATCCTGTTTGACATATTCTATAGCGCCGCATATCCCCTAGTGGATGAGAAGACTGCAACCAGAAACAACTCAGTTCAATGGCTTGTGAATGTCTCTCTGCTTTGTCGCGCTTTTCATGAGCCCGCGTTGGCTGCTCTTTACCACTGCCCCCCTCTGATACCATCCGCAAAGGCACACGGCTTGCTCACCTTGCTATCAAAGCCCCAAAAGTACCTCTCTACCAATTACATTAACAAGATTAGAGAGCTCCATATTGATGCGGAGCTTCTCTTAACTTACAAAAGTGGCCCGGCGCTGGGATATTTTGAACTTCCCAAGCTGATTGAGAAAGCCCCTCAGTTGAAAAGATTGCGGCTCTATCATAGTGATGATTATGTTGTTGGACTTCCTCTGTGGCAGAGGACCAAATGGGTTTATCCTGAAAGTCTTTTTACCTCCCTCGTATCGAGTTTGATCCGCTTGCGCAGCTGGGACTGGAACAGCCGCTTCATGGAAACGAAGGGGCTACTTCAATGCATGATGGAAAAACATCTTCAACCTGTATTCTCTGGCCTGCGGGAGCTTAGGATGTTGCATATTGCTTCGGAAGATTCTGATGGAGATGAATTTGCTGATGTATCAAACGAAAGGGAAGTCGTTCTTGCTACCGCACTCAAGGAACTTCCGGAGCTGCGCCGCTTGGAGTTTTTAGAGTGTTCAATTGTAAATGAGCATCTTTTACCGAACTTGCCCCTAACACTTACATCGCTCACCATAAACAATTGCGATGAAGTAACAACGGCAAACTTCAGTGCGTTCCTTGCTTCGCATGGCCGACATCTTCGAGAATTAGCTCTGAGTCACAATCGCCATTTGAGCCTCTCTTTTATCGTGGGCCTGGCACAATCGTGTGAAAATCTTGAGCGATTCAAGATGGATATCTCGATACATGACTTGTCTAGTTATCATGACGTGGAGCCTCACTTTAGGGAGCTCCTCAGCCCCTCGGAAGTTCCAACGTGGCCAGCTACCCTGCAGGACATTGAGCTAATACAGTTACGCAAGTGGGACGATATTACGGCGGACGTATTCTTCACATCCCTTATTGATGCAGCTCCCCAATTGCGGAACTTACGGCGATTAGTGATAAGTGCGATTCTAAAAATTGGATGGCGCGATCGTGCATCTTTTCGAGAAAAATGGATTGGCAGGCTCGAGAAGGTCTTCCTAAGGCATAGCGCATCCCCAAATCCCGCCCTTTACACCATTCCGTTCATGTCTCGGCAACCAGTTTCTGGTAGCTTGGCTGACAGCCTAGTTTTGAACGATACTACAACTCAGCCAGATGTCCTTGGCAGCGGATTTTCTACGCCTTCAAAACGAAAGAGCGCTCGCATCGCCCAACGGAAACTGTCCGAAGTTGATGATGATGTTGGATTGAACACATCTCACCACGCAGTGCCTGACAGTGACGATGACCAGAAGCCGTTAGCTGTACAAGGCATGTGTGACGTGGTCATGGTTCGAATTGATAATCAACGTCCGAGTGAGACACAATTCAATGAAGAAGACTTTCTTGATGATGAAGTGAGTGGTGATGAAGACTGGAATGGACATGACATGGATGCAGGTGATATAACCCACGTTTGGTAACTGGGCATCTATTTCTTCCCTTTTTCTGTTATTTGTCTATATATATTTTATTATTTGACTTTCTCATTATGGTGTTACCTGGAGGATCTCTCTGCCTTCTTGCTTTTATTTCTGTTGTTCCTTGTGTCTGGGTTCACCATCATTTGAGATACACCTGGTATATTCGGATGCTCTCCAGGAGTTCGGGTTAGAGTTACAGGTCATTATGAGCTGGATGGCTGTATGGATTTGTATGAGCTGACGGCTGAAATTTGTTTCTTTTGTTGGTGGCAGTATTTTGTTTATGTATTCAGGCTACTCGTCTGTCTATACTCTTTCTACCTGATTCTACAGTAGAAGCACAATGCGAGAAATTTTTCTAATTGGAAGGCATGCATGAAACTCACGGCTGGTCGTATAGATACAAGTAGTCTACATGGCAAACAACAACTTTGCTCAACCGTAAGTCGGTACACCATGTACTTTGCGTGTCTTCCAACCATAGTATATATAGGTATCGCTAAGAGACGATTAGAAACGCCCTCTCAGCCAAGGCCACTGCCACTTACAATTATTTACTCAAACTGGAACTGTCCATTTTCATTCCTGATACGCTCAGCCAGGTTGACATTGGCATCTACATAATCACCCGCCTCGTTTCGCAACTGGGCACGTAGGACGGGGACGTTGGATCCACCCTCAATGTCGAAATGGACCCCTTCAGCAGTCTCGGAAAATGAAACGCCGTCCCACTGGAAGCTACCTGTAACGTAGGTTAAAATTATTCTTTCATCATATCAGATGTGAAGAACATACCGTTGTTGTTTCCGAGAAACTGGTCAAGATCAATGCTCGCATCCTGATATTCCCCGTTTTCGTCTTCAAGCCGACCGATCAGGGTGCGCTTATCGCCCAGGACTCTGATGGAACCTTCCTCAGCGGTCATATGGAAACTCATGTTGGCTGTGGGTAGTGGAGGACTGGTTTTGACAGATTGAGAGATGGCTCTTGATGGATTGAGAAAGAAGACTAGAAGCCAACTCTAGGAAGACGAGCAGGTAGTATTTATAGCCATGTCTCCCACCTGAGTGGAACCTCTCCCAATATCTCTATCCTAGATGCTATACACATGGCCTCCAATCATTTGTTGATTTTCACGCATGATAGATGAACTGAGGCGTTGATCTGACCCCGTTGCATTACAATAGGATTAGTTCTGACCCCTCCAAACGGCCCTCTTCTCCTAATTCTCTAGGCAACAGCAATGATGGATCCTTGCAGAGGGAGAAACTCTGTCAGATTGGCCCATTTCAAGATGGTGAGAGACTCCCCCACCTAGCGCGATTATATGGGGTCTCTTGGCGGACACTTCAGCAGTGGAACTTGGAGGGGTACTGGCCATATGTCGGGGGCCGACTGCAGCGAGACCCTCATCATATCACCGTTGCTTGCTCTGAGGGAATTAATTCGATGTCTTTGACCCTTCGTTTCATGGGTGTTGTTTGTCATATGGGATTGCACCATGCTTCTCATTGATCAGCATTCCTGATTTACCCACTACATTGGGGAAGCCACATTAGCAGGTGTAGCACTAACGAAGATGATCATAAACCAATAGATACATATAGCCAAGAGCTGTGACATGTATACCTAGTCAGAATTATGAGAGGGGTACAGTAAGGCTGGCCAATTGATCTCTGTGGGTTGAGGGAAATGCAATAATAAAT
The DNA here is from genome assembly GCF_009176365.1 of Aspergillus alliaceus. Lineage (NCBI taxonomy): Eukaryota > Fungi > Ascomycota > Eurotiomycetes > Eurotiales > Aspergillaceae > Aspergillus > Aspergillus alliaceus. Next base: position 319,922 of record NW_022474705.1, read on the forward strand.
GATCCTTGGGTGACAATGCAATTGTTCGTTTGTTTAACCTTGCCATTTGCGCAAATAATCGAATTCTTCATTATTAGTATGCTGTATTTCTTTTCTTTTCTTTTTCTTCTTTTCGCCCCTTTTTCCTCCTCTTCTTTTGCCCCTCCGTTTCAACCTTTTCACCGACTCCAGAGGTCTTCAGTTTAACTTGCCGGACCCACTTGGTATACCTAGTAGTCACCCTATAGTGTTATGAAAATAAGACCTGACATGCAATGGTGTAGTCCTGCAGCACATACTTAAGAAAACACCCGAGTTAGTAGGCCCCCCCCCCCAACACCAACCACCTCTTCAAGCAATCATCACATCTCTAAGGCCTTCTCTCTGCAGATGAAAATTTAACTGCACATTAATTTTCAGCGTTATACCCTGGCATCATGCAGTCCTAAAACAAGGAATCTTTGCGTCCTATGGCGCACACCCACTTACCGCAGTTAGAGCTGTACTACTTGCTGCTCGGAGAAATTCGGCCATTTGTTTGTGAGATGTTACTGTTCGATAACGTACTAAAGTACTGATTTTAAGTACATACGTATCCCTCCGATGCATGGCGGATATCTATATCCTTGCCAAGCACCTGCAATTGCTGCGTTGTAACCCCCTTTGGTTGGATCCGTAGATCTATCTGTGGAGTATTTCTATACATGGGGAACGTACAGTCTTAATTGACACAACGAAAGGACGAATCATCCCAATTCACTTAAAGATAAACTTTAAGCAGGCGCTGGTAGCAGCTGTACTCGTACTCCACGAGGGAAACTATCGGATGTAGCCTGACAGCCACTCAGAGTACCGAATGCACAGCATCAAAGTCGTGGTTGCATCTGAAACATCACCCGATTGGCGTACTGACAAAGTTGTTGCTGCAGTGCAATCTAATACGTGTCTAACTAGTACTGACATTTCGCCGGCGGTGTTCAAGCAAGGCACCAATTGGGGATACGATCATTCGATAAATGCAATACTGGGGATGGCATGGTTTGAGTGAAACATGATTCCATGGCTCATCTACAGAATATAAGCTGTCTCAATCTCTCTGTTTTGCATACACACGTGAGGTGGGGTTGCTCTGCTCTGTAAGAATGGCGGGGTTAGAACTCCTACACATTCTGGTTCAACCTCGAGTGAACATATTCACTTTCACTATATATCAGAGGCATCTGCCATTTTATTTGCTTTTATTTTCCTCAGAGCATCCCATCTTGTAATCTAGTCTAGGGGTTCCAATAAGAGTTGTTGATAGACACAGAGATCGTCGAAACAAGAGTCAAGAAAGGAAAGTCTACGGGATGATACAATGACCGTACCATTGTTTGATATTGACCGATATTGCAGCTCTACCAGATCTCTATAGGACACGTTGTCTTATATGTCTGGGTGGAACAATCTCACGCTGTCCACGAAGGTAATTCCAAGTAACGCGTGTAATGGAATTTTGTGGCTTATCAGAGAGGCGGAACGGAAGTGCATATCAAACTTAGCAGGCTATTCATGCTGAATATTTGCCTTGTTGTGATGAAAGCTATGTATTCCCTTGCGAGGCAATATTGTCATAATTTATATGCGAGCCCCTGTCCCGTTATGCAACTTAGACATGTTTTTACCCTGAACTTATAGATGATCCATTGGTTATATACCCCTACGAGATCATCGACGGATCTTATCGATCATTCTATTTACCAAGCTCTTGATTTGTGGGAATCCAACTGAAATCTTATCCGCCAATGTTATGCAGATACACTCAAAAATAAACCTTCGACGAACTGCTACCCTCACCCTTATGGGAGCGATACATGGTGATACTTCCAATACTCAAGAGAATTATATTGATATGGGGTGGCAATAACGTTCGTAACGCTCCAACAGCCTTCACAGATAACGACACAAGAGCCAGGTAGAGACGAATCAGTTGGTATCAATAGCCCCGGGGCATAACCACTAGCTCTCATCAGCTCTGTAACGACCAGTTGATATCGCGAATAGGTATCTGGAATTGTTGGTATCACTTTATCCTCCACTGCGGAGGATGGCTCTTTGTCATCTAGAGCTCTGGTTAGGTTCTATGCTGCGTCGAGCGCCAGAAGCTTTTCTTGTCGCAAGTTGTCGGGAATATGGCAGTTTTCAAGGACTACTGCGATTTCAGCAGAATTACAGGAAGAGCATGCCATTCAATAGAAAATATTTAGATCTCGTGACGGCAATCATCTGGTTACTAGCTACCTCATACTTATATTATCAACTCATGTTTCAGCAATAGTTTCCGTTACGCTACCTAGACAGAGTTTCTCTTCAAGATGTAGTACTGACATGGTAAGCTGTTCTACACCATGTTGGTAAGTTGTGGTATATGGAAGAAACACCGAATATAGTCTGGAAAACCGAACGAATTTTACAAGAATTTCAAATGACGGCTTGGTCTCATTCTGGAATCCCCTGGCAACGACAGGAACAGTAACACCACTTCACTACTGCCAGCCCGACTGGAAGTGAATGGCTGGGTCCTTCGTCCTCTCTTCTCACGACTGGTCTCTCGACCTCACCCTCTTCCTGTCTCCCACAACACCTTGAGTTCCCCCCTTCTATCCTCTGCTTACCTCTACTTCAGCCGACATCTTCCAACTACAACCTCACTTACAAGTCCACCCACCAAAAAAAAAAATTTTAAAGATTGCCTCTGATCAACAGGATACCACACAAACCCAGCCAATTCACTTACTTCCTGGTTATTCCTGATGCCTATCAAATGGGGAGAACAGGCTGATGCCAGAGTAAGCCCACCGATCTCTTCTCCCAACCCTCGAGAAACTTAACCTGTACAGAACTAACTGAGCACACTCACATAGCTACTTGTCGGCATCATAACTCTCCATAGCTTCAAGCTCGACCACAAGGCCTTAGCCGAGTTCATGGGTCAAGGTTTGTCTTACTCTTTCCAGCCTGTCCAGGAACACAAGAACTAAAACAGATCATAGATTGCACAGCCAGTGCCATACAGCATAGAGTCCAGAGAATCAAGGAGATGGTCCGTAACTCTTCTCCTACGAAAGATACTGCTGCTGCTACCTCTCCTGGCTCTGCTACTCACGCGGAGGAAGAAGATGGTGATGTGGCTCCCGACTCGACTCCCACCAAGCCCAAGAGAGGTAGGCCCGCGAAGCGTGGTACAAAGAGCAGTGGCGGACCAGCTTGTAAGAGAGTCAAAGCCCAGGTAAACGAGGTTTTTTCTTAGGCTTATGGTGGAATCTTCTGGTTGTTGATTTGTTTTTGTTCAACCGGGATTGGAATTATTTAACATATGAACAGGCGGGTTCCTGGGTTCTACGAGAATGGGATTGGCGGCTGTTATTGAAAGTGTTTAGGATTTGATAATTTGATGGCGACTCTTCATACTTACTTTTATTGAGATCGAAGGAATTTACCAGTCGCGCGCTGCTTCTCTACGTGCACTTTATCTCTCTTTGTATCGAAACGTAGTGTTATAGCTACAATTTCTACTCATGGAGCTGAGATTATGGAAATATGCACTGTTTTAACATCCCGTGATCATTAATTCAGTGACTGCTACCCCCCGGACATAAGCTGTACTTTCGTCCCTCATCTGCACCGCTACCCCATCCATGCAATCCAAAACCCCATAATACATAATTCACCAGAGCAAACTAAAAAAAAAAAAAATCAAGCCATCCAAAATTCCTCCTCCACCTTAGCCGATTCCTCAGGAAGATACTCAGAGACCGAGCTATCCAGTTCAGTTCCGCTATCCTCCTCATTATAAGTATTAACCATACCAGGATGAAGAGTACTAGCCCTACGCGCACGCTTCGATGGAGACCCGTCCCCCACAAAAGCATCCTCGTCAATCGACTCAGTCTTAAGCAAAACAAACACCTGACCCTGATTCACCCCCGCAGAAGCATCCCCAAGTGGTTTCTTCCCGTCGTCTTCCTCTTTGACCAGCACTTCAGCATCACCCCCAACATCTTCTTCAGCCTTAACGACATGCTTACGCTTCCCAGAAGTCGGGGTCTTGAGACCAGCTGTCGCATTCTTGCGCTGTTTATGGGGAGTCGACGCTGCGCTGCCGGGGTTGGCGTTCGTGCCTCTTCCGATGCTGAAGTGGCCTTCGGGGCCGTTGTTGGATGCTTTGACTATCTGGCGCATTTTGGCCAGGCGTTCGGTGATGGCGCGGGGGGTGGGTCGACTGTTGGAGTCTGTGCCGGCTGAGTGGGGTTTGGGTTGTTAGTATGTATGCTATTTATGTGGGAGAGGTTTAGGTGAGGGCTTACGCCAGGCTTCGGAGACTTTTCTGGTGTCGACGGAGATATCATGGGTTTCCAGTATCTTCAGGAGAAGCTGTGGGTGGTTAGGTTGTGCCTTGGTAGGGGAGGCGTTGGTGAGGCCGGACTTACAAGCTGGTCGTTCTCGGGACTCCAGCGTACAGGCATTTTTGTGGTTCAGTAGAGATTACTCGGGTGTTGTATATGTAAGTTGAGGTATGGGACCAGGAGAAAGGAATAGGAGCGCACACAAGTGAGAATAGTTAGATAGTATGGGAGTATGAGAAGGGAGTGAGAGAGAATGTTAGGAGAAGAAGAGGAACAGCAAGTACGAGGAGAGGGAAAGAGAACGATGAAGTATAGTGACGAGATTTGGTAACCCTTAAGTGAATGATGGATTAGACGAGACAACTTTATCCTTCCTGGCAGTGGTGGTATATTGGGGAGTGGAAAACTGCTGCCGTATCTAAGCAGTTAGTATGAAGGTGTTTTAGAAGCGTCGACCAATATTGTTCTCCAGAAACTAAATGCACAGCCGCGAAAAGCGATATACGGATCTGACTTGGTGTTCCTGTATCGCCCGGATGATCAGCTTGATATTCACTACCTTAAGCAGGCCTTGTATTTGCCTTGGGCTATGTCATTGGCATTTAGGCCGTGTCTTCTTCATTCACTACCGTCTTCATGGCCAATCTTTTTCAGAGCTCCGGGAAATTTTCGAATACTCCCCGGGCTTCGTTGTACTAGTCCAACGACAGAACCATTCACTGTCTGGGATAGTGTCGATTCAAGCCAATTAGACGGTTTTCTCTGCGAGAAAAGAATCCCGTGGGAACCTCCCTTCATCTCAAGGGCAATCATTATAAGGTTGAGCCTACCTAAACAAACTCTGGTCTCCTAGGAATATTCCTATAAAGCTTCCCATCTCACTCGCAGCGAAGCAACACAGAACCCCTCATCAATATCAGCCTACTCTACCCAAGACTCCAAAGCATGCCATTTCCACAACATCGATCAACATGGTAAACTGGAAGAGCCCCGAGAGCACCGACCGTCTCATCGCGGCTTTGCTCGCAACCCACCAAGGCATCAAGGTACCCCTATCATCATCCTACTCCATACTCTCGTACAGCTCCAGCACCAACTGAACCAAAACAGCTCGACTACCACGCCATGGCCCTCTTATTCGACCAAGGAGCGACCTTCGACGCACTGGAAGCCCGATTCCGCCGCTACCGCAAGATGGCCGACGAGCTGAAAGCCGACGCCTACAATCGCGGCATCACCGACATCCCACATAATGTCGGACGCAACATTTCCGTATCCGGTGGAAACGGAAATACAACTCCCAGAACACCCCGAGGCGCACGCGGCGGCATCACCTCAAGCATAAACACGCCTTCGTCGTCCAGCAAGCGCAAGAGGGGCACTCAACAGGCCCAAACCCCCACGAAGCAGAAGAAGAACAAGCTTGGTATGTCTCTCATGGATGCAATCTACGTTGAAGACGCCGACCCGGATGAAGAATTTAATGTCAAACTCAAATTCGTGGGTTCTCCTTCTGGCGGAGAAGATGACGATGTCGTTGTTGTTGATGCTCCTCTTGCTTCTGCGGCTTCTATATCCAAAATCAAAAGGGAGAAGTTTGAGCGCAATACGCCCGGTTTCGCCTTTGCTAAGAAAGAAGAAGAGAAAAAAGACACGGCATTTGGTATTAGTGCGACGGCTGCTAGGCGCGGTATCCGCAATCATGACAGCGCAGCTCATTATTCTGCCGGGGTGGAGGAGGATCCATTCGGCATGGCTGGGGGTTATACTAGTAGTTTCTTTGATCACGTCAAAGCTGACTATGATATTGGTAATGTTTATGGCGGGGAGGCTTGAGCTCTCGTCATATGTCTCCTCTCTGTGTTCTTGTGTGGGGACTAGGTGAACCTGATATCGTGAACATGTCACGGGCTCATTAGTTTCTTCTTGTGTGCCTTCTCTGGGAATAAGAGCAAATGTTTGGGGGTCGATAATCAATGTAATGTAATACGAACGGATTGTACGGCTGTTGCGTTGGGTGGGCATGTCATTAGGGTGGGAAGATGCAGGAGTTTATCAGTACAGAGGGTCAAATTCTGCATTCCAGCCATCGTTCTGGGATTCCGCTTGCGAAAGTCACAATGAGACACAAGTAGATAGGAGTTGAAATGAGAAACTTTAAGGAAGAGGTAAGCTGCTTGTAGTACTGTACATCGCAATGCCTCTAAACATAGCTTAGTTCGTTACCTAAGATAGTTTTACGCATGTATGAACGAACTCATGAGATACCGGTAAAGATCTAAGCTATTGTTTTAATTGTGGCTTTATGTGGAGCTGTTTATTTACTGGAAGTGATTTAGTCTCCTCACCCAATCATTGGTGATTTCATCTTGGAGGTCATGGAAAGGGGGTGGGGTTATATACTTTTTCCGAGCAAATACAGTACAACATCATAGCTTTGCTCCCCTCACCCGTGCTCGAAGTTCCGAAACATATACTACATGGTTACTCAACGCAAGAAGATCACCTCCTTCATTGAAAATCTGAATGTTGACGTCGTACCGGCCATTCGAGACCATATGCGAGTTTGACCGAATCATAACCCATTGCGTGGATGGGCCAGGGCGCTTTTTGAATTCCACTGTCATACAAAGCGTGGATAATGCATATTTGAAGTAAAACCCAGCTTGGTGCGTTGCAGCGGGTTGCAGTGGCTGGCTCGGTCGTCAGACACTAGAAGTTCCACATCCTCGATATGGAATGGCTCTCAGTCACTTACCATGTCTGACAGCATGGCTAGATGAAGAAGATCGGAGATCCTCGATCCGTCCCGGAAGGACACCCACACCTCGCGGTGATGGCCCCCGACACGGTGTCCCCAAAGACCATTAGTTGATTTTGGTGAAATCCAGTTCAGTTTACTAGTCACTGGGGTCGAATCGACCACGGGATCATCAATTTTGACACACTCGGTGTGTCGGTTTGGGAGTGGGACAGCAAAGGCCGGCTTACTATGTTGCGTAAGACCTTCCTCTTCCGAGAGGTTGGCGCACGTAACAATACCCAGGGTAGCAGTAGTACTTGGGTTGCCGGAAACTGCGGCTCTCGCGACCTCTACACTCACCACACACTGTCGGGAAGAAACTCGGAGACGCTTGCAAGTAACAATCACCTGTCCAGGCGGAACCAATTGCAGAAATTGCACAAAGACATGGATTGGGTCGAGAAACCGTTCCTCGCCAAATTCAAGGGCGTTGAACTTTTGTGTGGCGGACAGTATCAATGCATTCAGGTAGCCACCCAGTACAGAGCTGTTCTAGTTAGTCTTGTTCCTCGACTGGTTAGCTCGCTTCCACGTTGCCGGACATACTGTTGTGTGCACCATTCTGGAGAGATGTTTGCCACAAATCGATCTCGTGTACCTTTCTCAAGAGTTATAGATGACACTGCTTCCAACAGGGGGGAGGCGGGTATAGGTGGAGACGCCATTTCCGGTCGGTCAATAGATCAGATAAGGTACTATAGGAGAGGTCAATTCACTGGAGTGTCATGGAAGTGTCTACACCTTCGGATCAGGGACCACCAGCTGAGATTTCGGCTGCATATGTAATGTTGCAATCATTTGACAATCCAGTGACACAGAATTTTGCCGAGGCGTGATGCTTTGGCTCAAAATAGGGAGGAACGATCAGCAGCGATGGGGACTACTAAGAGAGACCATGGTCGATTGCCAGCTATTCACCCTAATTGAGTAGCGTTGTGGACGGCGAGACATTGATCCTCATTTTAGTTAGGTTGATCCCTGATAGGACCGACGCGGCGCGATGAGGAATGTAACTCTTTAACCCAGGAATATCTATAGTACCTCCTATTTTTAATTTTTATTAATCTCCGAGTATCCTGAATGATAGACGATAGGGTGAGGTTCATAAAGTACTGATCAGATGGAGATCAATTTTTTACTGACCACAGCCGAGGTACGATGTACATTGTGCAGGAGTAGTAGGAGCCCCTGAACGAATAGAGAATGAATGATGCAACAAGTCGAGTCGCCCCCTCATGGTCCGGCCCCCAATCGGGAATGAAGGCGGAGGACACGCATCATGCCCATGTAAGTTTTCGGATTGGGATGAGGGAGAGAGGAGAGGTTCGTCAAATCATGGGGATCGATCGTGCCCAGGTTTCCGCGAGTCCCCATCAGAAGGTGAACAGAAAGTAAAAAAACATGGAACCCGAAGGACAGTACCATGTATCCTGTATCAATCCCGGTATTAAACCCATGCCTGATCGGGTAATATTGGACATCGGAAGGAAAATCCTCCCCCAAAGAAATCATACAATCAAAGTGGCCAACGGCAGTCATTGGGGCAAACCAAGTCGGTTTGCCTCTTTTAGGCAGACTTACGTCCCAAGTCAACTCAACCCTTTTTAATATCAGGAGCAAATAAAGGAGGCTGATGATCGCTCCATACTAATTCGCTGCCCAACGGGGTCACGTGTCGGGACGCGGGCGCGGCGCGAATTTCTTCTTCTCCGATCTTCCCGGAATGTCTCCCTCCCCGACCCACGATCTTTTTTTCTTCGTCGAAGAGGAGGAGGTCCGTGACGGGATACTTAGCAATCATCCCAAGAGGAAGACATGGCACAATCTTTTGAAGAGTCCGCTTCATCAGATTTACTATGGAGACACCTTCGCGATCATCATGGAATCCACAAGCCAGACTCACCGCAACGTCGAGCGTTGCTAGCAGACCCATCGTTCACTGTCCCCGCGAAAATAACCGATAACCCGTCCACCCCAACCGAGTCAAAAATTGCACCCGGTCTGTATAACGATGTCGCAATTGAGCACTCCGGTCGGGGAATCCAGCTCACGGTTCACGAGCAACAATGCCTGGTCAGCTTATGTAGAGATATGATGGACCATTACGAACTGGGACACTACCCCAAAAGTTTCTGGATCAGAATTTCGGCAGCACTACAGGAGCAAACTGGTCGCCGGTATTCATGGCAGTCATGTCGACGACGCATTGCTGGTTATATTACCAAACGCAAGACATACTGGGCTTCTTACAAAGTGAACAATCTTCCGGATTGTGACATGCACAGTGACATTGCATACGACGTCGACTCATGGATGGGATCTTGCGATAGGAAGATGGGTCGACCTGTGCGTCACGAAGTCGCTCTGAAAGCGGCTGAGAAACCAGAGGAAGCCCCGCCACTTCGGGTATCAGTCCAGCAATTGATCAAGTATACTCGGGTCTCGCAATGGGTCGAAAGCCTCCCGCCACCGTCGGAGATGGAGCCTTTACCAACGAAATTTGGCATTCCTTCATCGACCTGGTGCCTTCCCTTTTCCGGCCACCAATCTTTGAGCCATTCTCAATCTCCGTCTCAATCACCTGTACTTAACGGGATCTCTATGTACCGTCAGCGGGCCGGCGCTCCTCATGGCATTCATCTCGCGCCATCTAATACTCCATCTCACAGGGGCCAACCTACCGAACAGCAGAATATCTCTGGAAACCAGGATAAGGGGGTCTCTACGGAAGCGCACGGGCCGTCGCCATACACTAATGGGCCGGTACAAACCTTAAATCCTGTGCTCGAAGCATCTGGCAATATTCAGACCAATAACAAACGACCTCGTGACGATGATGACAACAACAATGCAGCCCTTGACCGACCTGCTCGCCGTCTCCGTCAAGAAGAGCCCAGCTACCCTTCAGCCACCTTGTCTCCGAACCAGGAAGACACAGTAAACGGCTTGAGAGCCATCGATATCTCCGTCGAGAATACGTTCAGCAAACTCTGGGAGCGAGTGGCACCACTCTTCAAGGACCCTGCTGTAACCCAAAATCCAACGGCGGTGAAATCCGAATCTATCATGCGGGACCTATTCGGCGAAATTGGAACGGCTCTTACTAAAGCCTTCTCGAGAATGCGAGAAGACATTGATGAACCTGAAAAGATTTGAAAGATATATGCAATTTGTTTTTCTTTGGCGTACTCAGCGGTTCAGTTCTCATCTTCATGCATTTCCTTTGGATGCTAGTCGTCTTCTCGATTTTTTCTTCTCTTATTACTGCACAGTTTGGGCGGCATTGCATGCATGATATATACCTTTTATTTTTATTTTTTTTTCTCTCTTTTACCTTTCTTGATTATCACCTCATCTTTACCCTTAGTAGCGTTGTCATCACACATCAGATTGCATTAGACTGCCTGAGATACCCCTTGCATATAAATCGGCACGGTTGGCATCACATATTCTGTTTTCAGTTGTGGTTTTTTTCACAGCGCAAGCAATAGATCTTCGATGTGCTTTTGCGTCAAGCAGATAGAGAGAGTTTACTTATTGCCAATGTTAGTCAACAACTACTCTCCACGTGGAGTGATTGATCACCAAAATACTGGACAACAAATGTATATATACTCGGTTAAACTTGACAACCCATGCCGCCCTTACAAGGTTAGGGTCAATGCACGCATGCCCAATTCCCTATCCCTTACCTATAAGCCTTACCCACCGCAACTGTCTAAGCTGCGGCTTCACCAGCATGCAACTGCTTCTCCCTAGCTTGGTCAATAAGACCATCCGATTCGAGTGTCCAGGCTTTGCATGCCAGGCTTTCGGTCCGCCGTTGCTGGACATTTCCACTCCTTCGATGGTTTTGCCGCAGGTTTCGGGACACATAGTAATTTCTGTCAGATTGTATCAATTCCTCAACGATTATTGGAGCATTTATCTAGTAGGAAGGAAAACGAACGTGAAGAATACTTGAACGGCAGCGCCAATACATATCACACCAAGTGCGATGAGTAGCTTCCACGTGATGTTGGCGAAACCCGACGGAACGAAGAGACCAATGCAAAATTGAATAACCAGTTACCGGTAGTAGCAATAGACCATATTGGAATATACAAAGTCAGACTCATACACTTATGTCAATATGGATGAGGGTGTGAAGCCCGGGTTTCCCGAGACCAAACTTCTGCGGCGTAGACCCCAAGCAACAGATGCCAGGGTGAGGGCATACAAGATGATCAGAAGATAGGGGAAAGTAAATTGATCATATAGATTCTCTAAGTATATACAAGCAACAAGAACGTCTATACAACCTGCATTTTCCCAGATCAAGTTCAGGCCACGCACCCGCTTCTTAACGCCGGACTAGAAACGCCGGACTAAAGATTGATAGAGGAACTCCCTCAGTGACACAGTGTAATCCAATGGTTGATGATTTCTTCCATATCATGAGCAATGCCCCACTGGGATATTAAACAGCGAAAAAGCTTTTGCATCGAGTTCATTTCGTACAGTAAGTTCCTCACAGCCCCTAAACCGGGCGGAGAATAAGTTTGGCCTTCTTCAACAAAACGTCTTGTTTCCGAGCCAGCAGATGACCGAATATTGTCGCAGCCTAGGTTCAAATCGGCGTGTGAAAGAAGTGCGTCCTGCCAAACAATGGTATGTGGGAGGTTAATTGTTGCAATCCCAGCCAGCGAGAACACAACATAGATTGTCGCTGCAGCGAAGAGGGAGCTTGGCATATGAATTACATGAGCCCGTCCCCGAGGAAGTTGTTCGATGATGTCTTGAATCGCAATGGCATGCAGCAGGGCACGACGTGCATCAGACGTGCTGACCCATTTCGTCATATCGAATCCAGGCTTGACTGTTCGAGAGCCCCCAGACACGTGTTGCGCAATGTCGTAACAAGTGCAAACATACCTACAAAGAACGGTCGAGTTAATCATAGTGTCGAGACATATCGTGTGCCAACGCAGAAGGACCTCGAGCCTTTCTGGAGAGGAAAGATGGATGCTCATGGAGACGGTCTCGTGCACTTGAGCCAGAGCTCTCCTCACATCCGAACGGCTTGGAACACCCACAGCGACAAGGTCATCCTCGTCTGAGTCCGATACCAGAGATTGTAGGCCTTCAAGGACAACTCGAAGGGCGAAGGCAGAAAGTTGATAATCCAGAGGCCGAAAGCTGCTAACCGGAGGGAAAAGAGAGCGGAAAACCAACCGAAAGGATGGTTGATCGGGTCTTTGAGAGTTCATATGAACCAGCCATTCGTCTGCACTACTGGCGTCAAATGCAGCTTCACTGCTAGGGAGGCTAAGAGGATTGGCAACATGGCGAGTGGAAGTCCCATCTCCAGACATCTGTGCGACGAGCCCGTCATGGATATGGTACGCGAGTAGTGCGCGCTGTTGAATCTCTCTTGCAGCCCAGGTCCGCCATTTTTGTTCCTTCTCCTCCATTGAGGCGTTGGGAAATGGTAAGCTTTCCTTTGAGAAAGGCTCGCTACCTAACATGCCGCAATGCCTAGCCCAAAAGAATCCGAGTGGACGAAAGACTTGACTCGTAGTGCGGATAAGTCGGTTCTGTAGTAGCAGAGTAAGCACAAGTTCCAGAAAGAAAATATAATACGCTGGCGGCCAACCTTGGACAATGCACCGTAAATCTGTCCTAAAAGGGCAGTGATGAGGAGCTGAACGCCTTTACATGCATCATACGGGCCGCGGTGTGAGATGAGTGATTGCCACTAAGTAAACATAAGCATGATCAAGCCGTTCAACAGGACAAGAACATACCGAGGTAGCAACGGCAGTATGTGCTAACCGCCATAAGGCTTCACCCTACAGTATCATTAATAAACTTAGGATTCTGAGATTCTTCATTGACAAAGCAAGCCTACCTTCGCAACAGAATCTTTGGGTCCCAAGTACAGAGAACCCAGCGCCATTGCATTTAGAAGAAGAGGGTGAGTGCACTCTCGGAAAACAAAGGTAGCTCGGTGTAAGATGGGAAATGTAGGAATGAACCGCACAAAGAACATATGCAAGCATTCATCCAGGAACACCGATGTGATTGATGTTGCCTTTATTGCGGCCGTCACACTCGAGGACTGACAAAGACAAACTGTTAGTGCTGCCTGTGGAGCATGGTGGCACCCGAGAATTCTTACAGAGCTCGTCACCATTTCTGTGACATCTCGTACAGCCTGATGACTGCCACCAGAGGGTATCGTGCCTATTGACGAACTACGATCGTCGAAAGAATTAGGAGACCCAAAGCTCATTAGATTGATATCTTGGATTACAGGTGGGAAAGGAAGTGCCCCCAAAGGCATCTGCCATTGATCTGTTGTGTCCGATGACATGATACTCTGAAACAGGTTCTCTGAATCGGGCCATATCAGACCGAAGTCAAGATCGGAGGCTGCATGCTGCAATCCAGGGTTCTGCTCAGGTTGTGAAGAATCCCATGTCTGACACGGAGCGGACTCTGATACTGTGGCATCTACTGGTGCTCTCGTAGTATCCCATGGTGGGAGAGTATCGAGAGAAGTCGGATGGGCAATTTCATTTACATATTGCCCTTGAGGGAGCTTTGGATTTGCAGCACGTATGTGCAATTTTTCATGACGCGCAAGGGCATCCTGGCGGGCGAAAGGTCGACGACATTCTTTGCAGACAAATGGCTTAGCTCCCGTGTCTTTGGCGTTACCCTAGTCAGCTTTCATGGGGTATAATTTGGGGTTAGGGCTGATGACGGTATTTCCGCCGAAACAGCACGGCATAAATCACGGCATGGTGGCTTTATCTTACGGCAACGTTCATGTCTCTAAGTGCCGGCGTTAGTGACGTATCCACCGAAAGGGAACAAAATACGGATCAGATACCCTCAAATGCTCAGCCTTCGAGAAGGCCTTCTGACAGACTCGACAAACCAATGCTTTCATCGCTGAAGTTTCAGGAGTTTAGGGCAAAATGAGAGCAAGGGAATGGCAATGACAGGTCAGACCCCAAGCTTCAAACCCATGATAACCTACCGATCACCATTTGAGGGTGGTTCATATGGAAGGCAGGACTTCTTCAGGCGATGAGTGGGCCGTGGGGAGGAGTAGGTAAAAGGACTGGCGTGTGGGGCGTGGCAAGAGGCTGGCCTCTTGGCACGGGAGCCTGGCTTGCTCAGTCCGGCTTAGTCGTTCAATGGCTAGCCCTCTCATTGCATCCTTCGCTCCTCCACTCCAAAATACTTATCCATCTCCCGAGTTGCTTTAACGAGCCGTAGAGTTTGTGACTTGGAACCGCGTGCCCCCTGGGGGTTCGGGATCCTCAGTCGGCTAACTTGTTAACGCCTCCAGTGAGCTGTGGGTTTTGCTCCGTCCAATCGACCAACGATGGATTATCCGAGCATGACTGACGGTTCTGACCATTGCCGTTCCTCTGAGTCGATACTACTACGGAGCACCTCCGCATAATCTCCACGCCAACTCCCCAGCAGTGCCGAGGACTCGTCAATATCTAGCATTATCCCGGGGTATAATGGCCCCCATTGAAGAAATGATAGGCTAGATACCTCGACTTATCTAAGTTTGCGTGGGACTGTCCCATCCCTTGTCTTCGGTTAGAATGTGCCGCCTGTAGCCATAATTCAATAGCGGGTTACTCGCATCTTCGTAGGCTATCTTGGACGTCTTTCCTCTCTGCTACAACTAGCTTCTTTTTCGTCTAGCTCTGGGGAGGACCTAGCTGCAGGAGGTCTGTAGTCTTTTTCTCCAAATAAACAAAGGTTCATATTCAATTCCAGCTTTTGCCCTATTTAGGGGTCCATCAAAATATGACTGCATCCATGGAGATGCAGAGGCCTCGCCAAGATGACAACGCTCAGGATGTCTTCTCCCATCTAGGAAAAGTCAACGTGGATTTTGTAGAGAGTACGGCCGGAGCCATACCTACAACCTATGCCGACCTCGTGGAATCTCGCATTTCAAAGGTACACCGAGACTACCTGATGGAGCGTCATGGAACACTGGAACTTGATCCAATCCCTAGCATTGATCCGGCAGATCCGTATAATTGGCCGTCATGGAAGGTCAGTATTAGCCTTCATACCTGCTAATCTTCATGGGCATGAGAGCATGAACCTCTGTATCAGCAGCTGACTCGCTTTCAACCTCTCCAGAAACTGGCCAATCTGGTTTTGGTAGCGGTTCACGCGTGTATGGGTACTTTTGCCGCTGCTGGCATCATTCCCGCTTATAAAACGTAAGATGATCTCTTGAATCAACCACTTCTGGAGCTATGTTCCGCTAACATATGATAACAGGATCTCGGAGGAGTATGGCGTTACGGTGCAAAAAGCGAGTTATTTGACTTCGCTCCAGATCGCCATCCTGGGCGGGGCTCCGTTGTTCTGGAAGCCCTTGTCTAATCGCTATGGACGCCGTCCGATCTTCCTTACATCATTGATATGCAGTCTGGTATGTAATGTGGGTTGTGCGAAAAGCACAGACTATGCATCAACTGCCGCCTGTAGAGCTTTGCAAGCATTCTTCATCTCTCCGGCCTCTGGTAAGGCAATCCTCTGATGTGATTTCGCCTGAGCTGACGATACTACCCAGCTATCGGAAGTGCTGTTGTGATGGAGACTTATTTTAAGAAGGATCGTGCCCGGTATATGGGCGTGTGGACCCTGCTAGTCACGCTGGGGATTCCCTGCGGTCCATTTATCTTCGGTTTCGTTGCATATCGGGCAGGTTACGTGTGGATCTACTGGGTCCTGGCCATAGTTCGTCTACCCTCCCCGATGCACATGTCGTGGACGGCCATTCGCTAACAAGTATCCGTCAATTAGGTCAACGGAGTCCAGTTCATCCTGTATCTCTTTCTGGGGCCAGAAACTCGGTATGTTGGCAGCAATGTCAACCCAGACAAACCCGCCTGGAAGAGAGAGTATCTCTCACTTCGCCGAATCGACCCGACGCCCTTCTCTTGGTTCGAGTTCGTTAAACCTCTTACCATGGTCATATGTCCCTGCGTGATGATCCCGGCCGCGGCATACGCAATGGTATTCCTATTGAGCAACGTATTGGCCACTGTGGAAGTGCCCGAACTGCTCCAGCAAAAGTTCGATCTGAACACCGAGCAGCTAGGTCTCCAGTTCCTGGGTCCCATCATCGGCTCCCTCATCGGCGAACAGCTGGGTGGCACCCTATCGGACCTGTGGATGAACACACGAGCAAAGAAGATCCAGCGCAAACCCGAACCAGAGTACCGTCTATGGCTCAGCTACATCGGCTTCATCTGTTCCATCGTGGGTCTAATTGTCTTCCTGGTATGCACCCAGGAGTCCGAAGAAGGTCGCTGGAACGTATCCCCCATCATCGGCATCGCTATCGGAGCCGCCGGTAACCAAATTGTAACCACTGTCCTCATCACGTACGCCGTGGACTGCTATCCAACCGATGCCGCCAGTGTCGGGGTGTGTATCACGTTCGTTCGGCAGATCTGGGGTTTCTTGGGTCCGTTTTGGTATGTGGGAGGGAGGTCATGTCGAGGTTTGGGACTGCGATAGCTAACGATACTCAGGTTTCCGCCCATGTTCGAGACCGTCGGGGTGGCTGCAAGTGCGGGTATTGGCTGCGCTCTCATTGTGAGTGTCAGTGTTATCCCGATTCTCTTCCTTCACTACCTGGGGCGGGGATGGCGTCCGGACGTCAACGTATGAATCTAAACATTAGGACTTTTCTTGACGGGTTGGTTTGGTCGACAACAGCATAGAAATGGTATGTTAGAGTATAGAATGAGCGGACATCCTTCATTGTGAATTAGCATAGAGCAAGAATATATGTGAATTAGGGATAGAATAGATTAGGAGCATCAGAGTGAATGAATACAAACGGAGAATAACAAAATTTCCAGAGCTCAACAATATAAACAATGGAGAAAAGAATTCTTCCGGCCTAGAACAAAATCTTTATATACTCCAGTGTGTCAACAGCTCTCAAAGATGTTTCACTGCCCGAGTCATCCAGCCGATTTCATACTACCTTCGGGAAAGCGAAATCAGACCACGCGATCTTAGCCTCCTAACGTGCCCGTGGCCGATCGGCTGGCCGAAACATCTGGGAAGATCGGGACAGTGACTGAACATTACATAGAATGTTATAATTTCCATCACTTTGTCACTTTGACATTGATCTGTCACTATATTCTCTATATCAGAGTAAATGCGCCTACAATCAAGCAAAAGTACGTATAGAATGCCACTAGTAGCCATGGATTCTATAGAGCAGCACAACGAGTGTACATAGTAAGATAAGCCTGAGAAACACTCGAAGCGGAGCTGATTTACTCCGCGCGGGAAAAAGTCATATCCACATTTCTGCAAGGAAAGTGTGGGGATCTTGTATCAAACGTGCATTACTCATTACTAATATGGAAATGTGGGGATGCCAATGTAGAGAGTCTCTTCTTGGAGGTTCGAAATGCTTCGTAAATGCTTATCCTGTACTACTTTCTAAAATGAAAATACACCCTGTGAAGTAGGCATTGCCTGCAACTTATGAGCTAAATCCATCCAAATTACATTAACGTAATCCCTTAACCTTTGATACAAACTGTCGGGACACCGTAGACTTTGTCAAACATCATTAATATCCTGGAGTAGTCATTCTCCAGTCGTCAACGTCAAGGCATAAGGCAGCAATGTAACTGGCACTATCGATGCGAAAAAAAAAAAAAAAAAAAAAATTGCGTCGGCTAGCCAACTCCCCATTTCGTCCAACACTAACAGCTCTTCAAGTCATGGTCAGCAGGTAAGTGTTGTGCTCTTTAGATAGGATGAGCAGACCTTTCTCTAGCCAAGGTTTGTATACCCTTTTCATAGGCACGATGCTCATCGTTCGATTTCATTCCGTCGATATCGGCCTCAATTCGTTATCCGTGTAGTTCATGCATCCCAAGCTTTCTAGCAGTTAGCTAATGACATCAAGATGCGGAGCTCGCAACCTGCCTTTTACCATCATTACAGCGGAGGCTTCTTCAGAATATGGTAACCACACGTACGTCAGACACAACAGACTCAACAGTGCGATCTGCAGCCAGCATCACCTGCGCCACAGCTGTAGCATTCTCAAGACACTTGAAGTCTTTCTTTTTGAAAAGTCCGGATGAAGGTTCAAAGGCGAACATTTCTTCTTCATACGAAACCCATTCCTCCGCAGATTCGATACAAATGCGATGGATCGTGTCACCGTTGAACCATCGGAACATGGTGTAAACAAGGGGAACATTGTTCGCCCACGCGATATCGATCGGATAATTGCCCTCCTTGTGCTCAAGAGGCAACTCTACGCCCAGCATAATTAACTGCCCATGTGGACAGATCCGGATGGTGTCCATCAAGATAACTGTATCCTCCAAGGTCTTGACCTTGGAAAGATACCCCAACGCCACCTTTCTCACTGTCTCTGGCCAACCGAAAGCAGCGGCCAGTCGCACCCAGTCTCTGAGAGCCTGGAAATAAGACTCGTCGCAGTCGCATGGCGTATGGCCTTCACAGCGAACCTCCTTGATCGGATAAGGTGATTCAGACATTGTTTGGGAGTACAAGTGCAGGATAGTTGAAGGATATTCACGAAAGCGAAAGAATAGATCCCATAATCAGTATTCCTTGCAGGGGGAGGAGAATGGAATAATCATGTTTTGGTTTGGTTGTGGCTTATTCATCGTTCTCAGTTTCGATACATTCACTTGTCTGTCTCTTTTCAGATGAAAGGGTGTCAGTGAATTTGGAGAACTGTCAAGCAGGCCTGTGATCGTCTGATGTCGTGGTCGCATCATAGTTATGTGCATTGTATTTATACATACCATATCTTTCTGCACCCGGTTCCCCAAGGCAGTATCCATAGGACCATACAGAGCCTGTTTTGGCTCACCAATGCGGAGGCAGCTCATTGCATCTTCCAAGATCACACGGATATTATCAAGTCTCTGCGCCTTGACCTTGACCAATGGTTCCTAGGTAGGTGCATATTGGAAAGAATTTTACATGCGCATTGCATCCTTGGCAAGAGCTCTCAAGATGGGTGTCCTCAGTGGCTTAGCAAGAACAGTACCTACTGTGTCATTTAGCATTAAGGAATGAGTGAAGCCAACTTTGCAAATACGTGGAAGCTATGGATGTAAATGCAGGAGTATGTACACAGGAACTCAAATACAAGCTCATTTCTGATTTTCAAACGTCGTCACCAAAGTTCCGACATGAGGCAGCAACTCCACGGCGAATTCGTCCCCTTCCTTTAAGAAATCCTTAGGGTCCTTTGCAGCTCCCACGCCAGGAGGAGTGCCAGTCAAGATGATGGTTCCCGCTGGAAGAGTTGTTCCCTGAGACAGGAAGCTGACTAGCTTGGGCACGTTGAAAATCAAGTCCCTATTCAGATTTTGTCAGTTTCCAATCGTACGTACATACAGGGGTTCGCTGGGTCTTTGCGTACGTTAGCGGACAATCCTGCAGCACTTTCCCGTTCTTCAGCCCACGAATGTGGAATTTACTAGCATCCGTGAACAATGCCGCAGAAACAAGCGCCGGTCCTAAGGAAATAAAAAGCATCAGTATATGGAGCAGAGCACAAAGAAAAGCATTATTCGATGAGTGCTGACCAATTGGGCACGCTGTGTCAAATCCCTTAGAAAAGCACCATTGACTCTGGTTCATCTGCGACGTGCGACTTGAGACATCGTTCGCTGCTGTATATCCAAGGACATATTCTAGGGCGTCCGCCTCGCTGACATCCTTCGCATCACGGCCGATAACAATAACCATTTCGGATTCATAGTCGCCCGTGTTGTCAGCCTGCGTGATCTTGGGAAGAACGGTAGGTGCAGGCCAGGGATCTGCGAGGGAAGTTGATGGCTTCATGAACAATGTGGGCAGCTCTGGGATAGAAAGGTTCATCTCTGCGGCGTGAGATGCATACTGCCGGGATAGTTTTGAGTCCATTTTTGTCCTGAATTTGTGGTACTAGGGAGTATTGCCAGGAACTCACGTTCAACCCAATACATCTGATCGATCCAACCTCACTCTGCGACAGAGGGGAGAGAATGCGACTAATGATCTCTGTTGACTCTGTCCTTTGGCCTGGATTAAGAACAGATGCTCCGGTAAATGGTCGCACTGCGACTTCCTTCCCTTGGTAGATAGCCAGTCCGACGTCAAGTTGCGCATCTATCGGCTCACCGATCAAGACCTTGGATGGGTTTGACTTGGGCACAAAGCGCACAAGGCCTATTGAATTATCAGGAGAGGCTCATCAAAGCCGTTTCTTTCATGTTGGTAATATATATGAACACTTACGCGAGAAGGTCGACGCAATTTTCGACATGATTTTAGTTATCGCAGATAAGTCGAACGTACAATGATCGAGAGGTTGAGTTGGAATTAGAAAAATGAAAAGTTTTCTGAAGAGGAGTAATCGTGACCACGGGGCTGAGTTAATATCACCCTGATATCAATTGAAGGGCGCGTTTGCGACCGATAATGGCGTTTGGCGGGGTTGAGTGGGGGGACAAGATTACACTAGCCCACTATTCTTTTGATTCCTACCAGTACACGGCCGATATACGGAGTATCCAGATATCTCTAAGTTAGAGTACCTGATTCGGAAGAGATTCTTTTGGAATCGGGATGAAGTCCGGGGCGAAACACCCACGACTTCCCCACGATTGGATTGTGGGGATGCCCTCAGGTTGCCGGCTACTCGAAGACCTTCATTTAAAAGCAGTGGGTTTCATGGCTGAAAGTGATCTAATAATCTCAAGAGATCAATTTCACTATTACAGAAAAAAAAAAAAAAAAAAAAAAAAAAAAAAGAGAAGAGAAAAGGAAAAATCTAACAATGTCTGCCCCTAAGGGACCTTTTCGTCTTGTTACTGTCAACACTGCTCCTGACAGAGCTAAACGGCTAATTGGGCGGGTGGTCGAGGCCCTTAAGGACCGCTATACCATCATCCACGAAGCAAACTGCAAAAGTATGTGTGATTCGCATACAGAGCTGCATTTCTATTCATACTAACGAATGATGTAGCAATTGAGGAAGTTGGACCCAAGGTAAAGGAGCTGATGCCTGACGTTCTAGTAAGAACCCCTTTCGTTCAAAGCTCGTATAAGTTATATCAAGTCAATCAATAGATTTATACATTAATACTCCCTAGTTCAGTGCCTCTATGTGGACAGAGGAGAAGGCTCGTCAGATTCATTCTATTGCGAGAGAAATCAAACCCGATATCAAAACCCACGCCATTCCTGAGGGGCTGCAAGTAGAACGGGGTCCCGACGCTATCGTTGAATATCTTTGCGAGAAAGTGCCCGGGCTTTTGGACAATTAATATGGGAATTCAGCATGCTGTGGAGCCTTAGAAGGGCGCCGATTATGTGCTTTACCGGAGCAGATGATATCCGCTGTGTATATAGGTGAGCATTGCCATGAAGTAGATATGAAAACAAAATATGATTATGAAGACAGCGTCACGGGGTTCCAGAAGCATGCATATCATCAGTGGTACTCATGTGTCCGCGCAAACCCTGTATCTCACGCAACCTACAAAGTAGATATTGTTTGGCTTTTTTGGCTTTTCCGTAAATATATTTCTCCACAGGGGTCACTTAAAAACATAAAAAATTTGTTGTCGCGATAGTTACTCTGAGCCCACTCATTAGCCATATAAGCCCAAGTACCGGCTAAGGTTATACATTCCGGATATAGATACACAAGACGATCTCCAAACCAAGGAGAAACTGTACATACATAGTTAATATGTTCGACAAAGATAAACTTCCCCAAAGGATCGGCGGACCGAATCGGCCCAAATTGCTTAGTCATACTATCGCGCTCTTTCGGGAAAATCGCCATCCGCATCCTGGATCGAATGCAGTTGGCATTATAAAATGATGTTGCCGTTTCGAATAACTCTGCGGGGTGCATCTAGTATCCGCGCATTCTCAACCTCACGAGTGCTCCGATCAGACCTGTCTTATCAGATCTTTGGCCCTGACAAGGAAGAAGCAAGCCGGAGCCCAATCGTTTTCATGCACGGGCTTTTCGGCTCTAAGCAGAACAACAGAAGTATTAGCAAGTATGTTAAATCAAAACTATCCTTCATACGCTATTGTTGTCTCTTGTCCAATTCGATGCCAGCTAACAGGGGTTGTTAGAGCCTTGGCACGAGATTTGAAGCGTCAAGTCTTTATCCTGGTAAGTTGGCAGTGCTTATCCGATAGTAGCTAATAATGACTCATGTTGATGGTTTTCTTAGGATCTTCGAAACCATGGCCACTCGTTTCACTCGCAAGAACACACGTACACTGCGATGGCCGAAGATGTAGTCAACTTCATCCATCAGCAGAAGCTGAAGAAATGTGTCTTGATTGGCCATTCTATGTATGATTATCGCCCATTCCCTGCAGCATTAATACTGCAGTAATCCAAGTAGTGATGGTGATGATGCTAATCAGTATAAGGGGCGCCAAAACCGCGATGACTGTCGCCCTCGACTCCCCCAGCCTAGTCTCGGCGCTTGTCCCCGTTGACAATGCCCCAGTCAATGCTCCCCTGAAGGGTGACTTCGGCAAATACGTTCAGGGCATGCAGAACATTGAGGCCCAGAACGTGGTGAAGCAGTCTGACGCAGATAAGATTCTGAAAGACTACGAGGACGTAAGTATGACTGCTCAGAACTTGTTGGGTATGTGTTAACTGTGGTATCTTCCCCCTCTAGTCCCTTCCCATTCGCCAGTTCCTGTTAACCAACTTGGTTCGTGGAGAGGATGGAACCATGAAGTTCCGTGTTCCTGTTTCGATCTTGGGGGATGCTCTAAGCGAGATGGCCAATTTTCCTTACACAGAACCTGGTTCTGTCACGTACAACGGTCCTACGCTGTTTGTCAGGGGCACGAAGAGCAAATATGTCAGCGACGAGACAATTCCTGCCATTAAAAAATTCTTCCCCCATGCCCAAATAGCTGATGTTGAGGCTGGTCATTGGCTCATTTCGGAAAATCCTGAAGCTTTCAGACAAGGTGAGTGTTGAGTTGGACCTTAGTACGACGGGTTGACTGACGAGTATTGCTTATCCAGAGGTTGTTACATTCTTGCAAGAGACTCCTTGAACATATAAACAAGTAATATTAACAATAGAATTAAAAGGACGGGCTCTGGGTATGTACGGACTCCCGTACCCAAGTGAGGTCAAAGAAATGTGAAATTTTCAGTGTAGTCCACCCAACTGATGAACCAACGAAACAAAAATAAGACCGGTTAACAGAAAGGTATCCAGCGTTAATTCGCACTACACAAATAATAATCTCATCATCTTCGTAATTGTATGTCAGCGAGACTTACCCCTTGTTGAGAGGTATCCAAGGTTTCCTGGCAAGCGGGTGCTGCGCCTTACAGGTACAGCAGGTATGTTTTTGTTAGGCGCCTTCAACTCCACAGCTTTCCCTCCGAAATCTTACTACGGCATCAACGGGTTTACAAAAACAGCATGTCTTTCTCTTTCTTTCTTTCTTTCTTCCTTCCTTCCTTTCTTTTTTTAATCGATGTGTTGATGATAAATGCACATCATACTGCTGCTCAGTCGAGGGGTATAGGCTCCGTGGATACTATTTTGCGTTTCTTCTTTTTCTTTGGTCGTTTTGTGTTCTCTGTAGGTGTGTCTTCTGCGCCGAATGGAGAAGCCGCAGACGAGAATGACCTGGGGGATTCGGGTCGCACTATTGGAGACTTCTCGTCCTCAGACAACCCCTGGGGACGAGGTCGCTTCTTCTTTTTCTTCTTCTCTCGGAGCGCGAGCGTAGGATTATTCTCCGCCACGTTCAGAACCATAGCGGCATCTTCTGCATTAGCGGAGTTGCTGTCTGTGGGTACTAGAACCCGGTCCTCGACCACAATTGGAGGCGTTTTGCGAGGATGAAGTTCCTTGGCTTCCACAACTTTCTTAAGCTCATCCAGGTGTTCATGCAATTCTTTGTGTCGGAGCTTCTCAGACTGCTTAAGGTCGCTTATACGGCTAACTAATGATGCGATATCAGTACCATAGGTACTGTGCTCTTTCGTGATATCGCCAAGTTGGCCAAGTAAAGCTTGATGTTTTTCTGACGTTGTTTTCTCAAGCTCACGAATATAATCACGCAATGATGCAATGTCACTCGCATACGATTCAACTTTCGTAAAACTGCTCGTATTAATAGATCTCACTTCTTCGACATCATTTACCAACTTCTCAAGTCTGCTGGCTAATTGACTGACTCGAGTATCAAACTTATTACGCTCTTCACGGAGATCTTCCATGAAACGACCATCCAAATGTTTTTGTGACTTGACTTCGGATTCTTGTTTGGATGTGTATTCCTCGAACTTTGTAGAGAAAGTGTGGAGTTCCGCGCGCAATTTGCGAAGATCGTCTAGACTCGGCGACTGCTCTTGTGTATTATAACGTTCCCAAAGAGGTGCAAGTGACTGAGAGAGACTGGTATGGTCGTTCCTTAGTCTGTTTAGCTCATCAAGCCGGGAAGTCGCCTCCTGCTGCGTCTGTGCTGTTTGTCTGAGAATAGTGTTTTGGTTTTGCCAGAGGCTCTCCAGGCCCTTCTTGAGGGAGGTTATTTCATTTTCAACTAGAGTTTTCAACGAAGAAGTCTGCTCTATTAACTGACCAGCAGAAGGATACATCTCCTGCATTACGGCGACCATATTTCTCGCTAATGGCTCTGTGGTGAGAGTGTTGTATCTGGTTTCCAGAGAATGCAAGCCCACCTTAACGCTCTCCACCAAATGTTGTGTATTCTGTAGAGAGCCGGACAAATTGGCGACTTGCTGTAGAGTAGTGGCTGAATTTGTCTCATATAAGCTCTTCATTTCGTCAGATAGCTTATTGTAATTATT
This sequence comes from Aspergillus alliaceus, assembly GCF_009176365.1. Lineage (NCBI taxonomy): Eukaryota > Fungi > Ascomycota > Eurotiomycetes > Eurotiales > Aspergillaceae > Aspergillus > Aspergillus alliaceus. Next base: position 345,012 of record NW_022474705.1, read on the forward strand.
CTTCATGCCATCTAATTCCCCAGAGGCTTGCACCATTGCCTTTTTCATGTCTTCTACTTCAGAAAAGTGCAAGTCATCTTTCATTTCCTGCAGGCCCTGCAACCGCCTCAGCACGTCTTCCAAGCTTTGAACTCTGGTCTGGAGGTGAGACGCAGCATCTTTGTCCAGAGCCGACTCATTTGCCGCAGTGGAGTTTGGTGCCCTCTTGATCGATTCCAAAGAAACAAGACGGGTGTTGAAATCTTCCAGCCTTTGGCCCAGCAACTCAATATGAGATACTTTCTGTTGCTGCTCCTTAATACTTTGATCGACCTTGCCGATAGTACCTGAAATGTTCTCCTGGGACGTTCGCATTGATTCGATTTCTAGATCAAGAGCTGATTTCTGCTTCTGCCATTCGCATGCTTCCTCTTGAAGTTTCATCGAGAAGCTTTCCTCTATTTTTGTCGAAACGCTTTCCATGCGATTCTCGAATTCCGAGGAAATTTGCTCGAAGCGAAACAAGTTGTCTTTGGCTTGCTTGGTCCAAGACGTCGTGTGATTATCGAGTGATTTCTCCATTATAGCCATCCTGGCTTGGAGAGCCTTGAGCATATCCTCCAAAGAGCGGTTATGCTCCTGAAGGTTATAGGTCTCATCTTTGGATCGTCTAGCCTCCCGCTGGACTGCTTCGACATCTTCCTTCACTTGATTAAATTTCTCACCTAGATCAGGCCCGCAAGTTATGGAAGACGTCCAATTTGCTTTTAAGGCTCTCTCTAAGTTATCATAGCGCGAACGGTGTTCCCTCAACGCGCCATCTACACGAGCCAGATGACCACTTTCATCGTTCCATGTTTGCTGAAAGAAAGCAGCAGTAGAAGGGAAACTCGAGTGAGACTTGGCTTTCTTCAAGAGAGTTTCAGTGCTACTCCTCCTCTTCTCTAGTGATTCTTTCTCTGATTTTAGGGTGGCAGACTTAACAGCGGCCTGTACAAAATCGGAAAGATCTCGTATGAAATGGTCGCCAGGAATATCAACGCGGGCGTCAGTTGGCGCCGGGTATGCTGGCTGCACAGAGTATTGTCGTGGAGCAGTTGGGGGTGTAGCAACTGTACGGGATGGCGTGTCTAGAGACGCTGCTGTAGACTGAATCGGTCTGTTCAGACGGGGGTCGCGTGTATTGGGAGTAACCGTGCGCTCAGAACCCATATTGACGGATTCACGGGGGTAGGATGAACTAATGCATCTGATGTAACAAGATACATCAAAAGTCAAGGCAAGTCACGAGTGAAGCATGTTGAAGATTGATGGTTGGGGCAAGTTAGGACTAATCAGGAGTATTTGTACTCCAATCTAGTACCCGTGCCTGGTCATGAGTAGATAGAAGAAATAGTTTTCAATGTATTATGTCTCACCAAACTCGTTAACACCAAATATTCAGAGAGTGAATGCTGTATAATATAGAGGAGCTCAGATGGAGGTAAGTAACATGTCTTGCGTAGCAACGAGTGAAAGATTAACTGTTGACGCGAAAACAAAAACCTGGTGAATGATACTAATTTCCCACATTCTGCCGGGCGGTGTCAAGGGCGGCGTTGTGGCTCGCCTTATTCTGCCCTCACAGCTCTTTTGTCCGGCCGATCAAGGCATTGGACGCAGAATAGCTTTGCAGCGCAGCTGACCTCGTTGCTGTTCAAGAAGAGAGACTTCTATAATCGTAAGCATTCACAATGGCTGCGGTAAGTCAACAGTGCTTGCATTCTATGTACTATCAGGGTACTGATCCTGGACCATAGCCAATTTCTACTGTTGCGGAGACCAAGGAACTCCGTGGCTTGAACCTCATCGCTGCCCATTCGCATATTAGAGGACTCGGTGTCGATGCCGATTCTTTACAACCTAGGACCTCATCCCAGGGCCTTGTGGGCCAAGAGAAGGCGCGAAAGGCCGCCGCAGTAATCTTGCAGATGGTTAAGGAAGGCAAGATCGCTGGTCGCGCAGTGTTGATCGCAGGACCTCCTAGCACTGGTAAAACTGCGATTGCCATGGGAATGGCACAATCTCTTGGATCCGACGTCCCCTTCACAATGCTTGCTTCTTCAGAAATCTTCTCAATGGAAATGTCGAAGACCGAAGCCCTCACTCAAGCTTTCCGGAAGTCCATTGGCGTTCGGATTAAGGAAGAAAGTGAGATCATTGAAGGTGAAGTTGTGGAGATTCAGATTGATAGAAGCGTTACTGGCGTAAGTACCACCATACCCCCTTTTAGTGATGAAGCACGACCGTGCTAATCCACTCAGGGCAACAAACAAGGGAAACTTACTATCAAAACCACCGACATGGAGACAATTTACGATATGGGCACTAAGATGATCGATTCTATGACCAAAGAGCGTGTAATGGCCGGTGATATTATTTCCATTGACAAATCATCGGGTAAAATCACAAAGTTGGGACGCTCGTACGCACGTTCTCGGGACTATGATGCGATGGGCGCTGACACCAAATTCGTGCAATGCCCGGAGGGTGAACTTCAAGTTCGCAAAGAAATTGTGCACACTGTGAGTCTTCATGAGATCGATGTGATCAACTCGCGGTCACAAGGATTTCTGGCTCTCTTTTCTGGCGATACCGGGGAGATTAGGAGTGAGGTTCGAGATCAAATCAACACCAAGGTTGCCGAATGGAAGGAGGAGGGCAAAGCCGAAATCATTCCTGGCGTCCTCTTTATTGATGAGGTTCATATGCTGGATATTGAATGTTTCTCCTTCATTAATCGTGCTTTGGAGGCGGAACTTGCACCCATTGTCATCATGGCCAGTAACCGTGGCCAAGCCCGCATTCGGGGGACAACATACAGCTCTCCCCACGGGTTGCCCCTCGACTTCCTTGACCGCGTGGTCATTGTGAGCACACAGCCATACTCTGCCGATGAAATCAGACAGATCCTAGCCATCCGAGCCCAAGAGGAAGAGATTGATCTCTCGCCGGACGCTCTAGCACTTCTGACCAAGATTGGCCAAGAATCAAACCTCCGATATGCCAGCAACATCATCACTACCTCTCATCTTCTTAGTCAAAAGCGGAAGGCAAAGGAGGTCAGTATCGACGATGTCCAGCGCAGCTACCGATTATTCTATGATCCTGCTCGGAGTGTCAAGTTTGTCAATGCGTATGAGCAGCGCTTCATCGGTGACCAAGGCAACGTCAACTTCTCTACTGCAGCAAATGGAGATGCCATGGAGATATCCTAGATTCGATACGGTATAGACTTTCTGGGTGATTTCTGGTGTTCGAATGGTTGAGCATTCCAGGTGACGTGCGAAAACAATTAGTGCGATCTGTTATTATTCCCTGTGTTTTCTTTGCAATATCAAATTATGTATGATAATGCTGGCGCTTATTCAGAGCTCTTGTGGGTACCTTGATATTCGGGTTCGAATTGGATTCTATCGAAAAGAGCCTAAGCTTCAATGATAATCATGAAATTCATATTTAGTGCTTGGTATCCATTGAGGCTATAAGTAGGATCCCCCATTTGCCTTTATTATTGTACAAAATTAGCCTGAGTATTCCATCCACTCTCTTCTGTCGTTTTTCGAAATTCAACGCCTTCACCAAAATACCCAGCGTTCCTCCACGACTCCATCGTTGCACTATCATAGGGGCCGTGAACAATTCCACCATCGCGGGCGTCCGACCAACGAAATTCCCACATCGTAGAGGTATCCTCCCTTGTATCTTGCGAAAGGGGGTCTACCCAATCCTCGCCTGTCTCGCGACGATATTGACGAGTGAGGAGTTCGCGTTCTGTATCATAGATCTCCCCTTGTCCCCGCGTGAGAAGGATATCTGCTGCTCCAGTGATTGCATCGATCGCCTGCTTTCGAGCGACTTCTTTCGGGTCATCCTCGGTCATTTCTGTGTCCTCCATAGCTTTCCGGTTTTTATTGCGTTTGTTCTGCCATTTGGGCTTCTTTTGAGCCCCTCTCCCTAGTCTGGCTAACGCCTCCAGTATAGTTTCGCCTCGTTCAAGGTGACTTATAAGGGTCTTCAAGACATCGCCCGTTAGGACGCTATCGTCCATCCGATCTCTTTCCTTCCTCTCAGCCTCTCTCTGCTCTGCAGCTTCTCTGGCGCGCCGAATATCCTTCTTCGATACCCCGTCAAGCCACGAATCGTAGATAGCGTCAGGGTCTACCGCCTTCCGTATGTAATTTCCTTGATCATCAAATTTGCCTTCTTCCTGCTCTGCCCGCATATTGAATGCATCAAGTAAAGGCGCATGCTTTTTCTTCGACCCAGCACCCAGTTCCTCGTCCATATCCTCATCAACCCTGGCGCGGTCTTCTTCTGCTACATCGCTTTCACTTTCCACATCTTCTGCATCGACCTTGTCTGCGCCTTTACGCAAGTCTGCATGTAGTGTACCACCACCTTTAGATGAAGCGACCTGACCTTCGATTTCATCGTCTCGTAAAAAGCGCACGGATTTTTTGCTCTTCCTTAAAGCTTCATCGGCATCGATCTCCTCGGCGCCGAAGTCCTCTTGTAGCTCAGCAAACATGTCATCATCTGCCGCATCTTCCTTTTGCTTATTTTTGGCCTGAGCTTCAGCTCGCGCATCGAATCCTTCATTTTCGCTGTCTGAGTCGTAGCCGTCAAGATTCACAGCTTTGCGTCGTACTTGCTGCCCGCGCCGACCGATTTCGTCCGCGTCCAAAATGGCATCCTCTTCAAGCGCATCCGGAGCAAGAGCGGAAGGGTTTCGGAGATCAAACTTAGGTCTTTTGCTAGAAGGCCCGTTCGGATCGTCTTCAGGCTCCTGATGTGTGCGGGCGAAGTCTTCACCAGCCCGCTTGGGGCGTGGCTGAGTGGCCGACATGGATCGTGAGGCGTGTTTATAATGACAATCCTGTAAAGAAAAGCCGTATAGATTAAAGAAGCGACCACACTGGCCTTGAAGCTCACAGAAACACCAGAAACACTTTAAGTCTGAGTATGTGAGTTTTTGGGGGGGGGAGGAGTCCGGTTACTAAAGCTATAGATATGGGGTCGGGTCGGAAAATCATTGCGGAGCCATTTGCGTCACTGCGGGCGATAAGCCTTCGTTTTCCGAACAGCATCTCAACTACTACTGTCCCCGACCTTGTTGGCCGTGCGATTCGTGCGCCCTAGTCCTTTCAAGCAACAGTCTGAAGCTTATCTAACTAACTCTGGATGAGAAGAATCAGAATTAGCTTGCCTTATCAGGACTCTGTTTAACAGGCACTCGACTGTCAGCAACTCGCGGGCTTCCCACCATGGTGAGCTCCAGACAAGTTGTTTTGTTGCTGACTACGCCAAATACTAATATTTATAGTTCCGCTCTAATTACTACGAAGACGACCCGATGGATGGTGTCTTCAGCTCCTCCATGCTCCGCCATGGAGGTGCGACTCGCCGTTTCGACGAGTATTACCGCTGCTACCCTGTTGCTATGATGCCGGGCCCTGAGAGAGAGAACGTTAATCACGGCGGCAAAGTCATCATGCCGCCCAGTGCACTAGACAAGCTGACTCGACTACATATCACATACCCTATGCTCTTTGAGTTGCATAATGGTGCACGAGGACAGATGACCCACGCGGGTGTGTTGGAGTTCATCGCTGAAGAGGGGAAGATCTATCTGCCTTTCTGGGTAAGACTGTACTGTCTTATGGGCTTCAACCATATGCAGCCTTTCAATGATTTTTTCCCCTCTAGTATCCCCTTTAATGCATTAACGCGACCATGCTGATAGATGGTCACATGTGTAGCTCATGCAAACCCTCGTCCTCGAACCTGGTGACCTAGTCCAGGTCAAATCGACCGACCTCCCCCCGGGCCAATTCATCAAGCTTCAAGCGCAGTCGACGTCGTTCCTAGATATCAGTGACCCTAAGGCTGTGCTAGAGAATGCATTCCGCAACTTCTCGTGCCTGACGAAGGGCGATGTCTTCACATTCGCCTACAATGATCAGGTCTACGAGATGGCCGTCTTGGAAACTAAACCGGCCAACAACACAAATGCCATTTCTGTCCTCGAAACAGATTTGGAAGTCGACTTTGCGCCTCCAGTAGGATATGAGGAACCCCAACGACCAAGTGGCACAAGTACTCCCCGAAGTGGCATGAGTGCAACCAAGCTTCCGTCTGGCGGGTTGCTTCACCCGCACGGAACTATGGCTCAGGCAATCAACTATGCAGCCATTGCTCCAGAATCTACTGACGCTGCTGCAGGAGCGAAAGCAGTGTCGTCGAACTTCCTTCTTGGCGGACAGCGCCTGAATGCGAAAAAGGGTAGTAAAGCCCCAACCCCAAAGCCCTCCACTCCGACGCCCGGAGCTACAAATCCTCAACACCCCCCTCCTGTCATGCGAACTAATGGGACAATGCCGCTTCGGCTTCCGCCTAATCAGTTGTTCTTTGGGTATGCAATTAAGCCTGTGAAGAAGCGTAATGAGGCTGGGCAAGTTGTCGAGGACGAGAAACCCCGCTTTCAAGGAGCTGGTCAAACATTAAGAGGGAAGAAGAAGGATACCGGAGGTTCTTCCACGCCCACTTAGTTCGATGAGGTTCAAAGGAAAAATAATGGTTGGTGGAAAATGCCGTCATAAAGTCATGTATGTGCCGGAATATAGCTTGAACGCTCAGGCACCGGTGCACTGCCTGGTTTCATTCTCTCGATGTTGTTTCTATTTCTTTGTCTCAGAATACTATGAGCAAAACGAGGACGGCTTGATTATAGAGCATTAGCGTGGTATAGGCCGGCGTTAAATAAGGGAATCACTTTCATGGAACGGGGGTCTTACTTTCTTCAACAATAGTAGGGTTGATTTCGATAGTTGACCAAGCCCGCCAAGTCGATATGGAAGATCAATATTGTGCCGGTGAGAAGGCTCCACAGTATCACAGGAGATTACCATGAAATGCCGAGGACATTGCTTATGCTCATTTCCGGGGCCGTAAATTAGTGCTTGCGTTAGTTTACCAAACACAAAGGTAACCCAAGACACATAGTCTGACCCTTTTTAAACTTTTACCTATGATCTTTTTCCCAGTTCGCGCTGCTTATATACCTGGATCTCCCATTCTACAAAAAAAAGAAAAGAAAACAAAAAAAAAAAAGGAAAGGACAGAGCCAGATATCGACCCTAGAAACCTTCCTCCCCCAAATGTCCCAATCCAAACCCGAGAACCTACTATCCCCATACACCAAACTATCCCCCTCAATCTATATCCAAGAACCCCAATCACGACCCTCACCCAATGAAACCAACCCACACCCGAAGACCATCATCTTAGCGTTCTGGATGAACGCCCTCCCACGAGCCCTAACTAAATATGTGACCGAATACACGCGCCTAGCGCCGTCCGCACGAATCATCATCCTCCTAAGCTCCTCCAGCGACTTCACCACATGCTCCACCAAGAGAGCCCAACAAGCGCGCCTCGCTCCAGCCGTTGAGGCCATCCAGGCTGAGGCCTCCTCCCAAGACCCCGTCTTCGTCCACATGTTCTCCAACGGCGGCGTCTTCACGACCATCAACCTTCTCTCAACGTATCAGGCGAGAACCGGCCAACCGCTTCGCATCTCATCTACCATCTTAGATAGTGCGCCAGGTGTGGCGACGGTGTCTGGTGCCTTGAAGGCATTCTCGTATGTGCTTCCCAGACCGTGGGTGTTGCGTTTGGTTTGTCAGGCTGCGCTATGGGTGATTTTTGTACTGGGGGCGGCTGTGCGCAGGGTGATCCGTGTGTCAGATGCTGTCAGTGTTGCGAGGGAGGCGATCAATGATCGTCGGCTTGTTTGCGGGGGTGGGGATGGGGTGCGTAGGCGGTGCTATGTTTATTCAGATGCGGATGAGTTGGTTGACTGGAGAGATGTGGAGAGGCATGCTGATGAGGCGGAGGCGAAGGGGTGGTCGGTTCGGAGGGAGAAGTTTGTTGGGTCGCAGCATGTTTCTCATATGAAGTATGATCCGGAGAGATATTGGGGGATTATGAGGGGGTATTTGTTTGTGGAGTCGGAGATGGTGGTTGAATGAATTGGGTTAGTAGTATTCCGTTAAAGGGAATATAGAGGGGAAGGTAGAGTGATGCAGTTGTTACACCTTTATTAGCGGTACATTAGGCCGTATTAAGGAACCATAGTAAGACCAAGAGTCATTCGTAGATGGATTAGAATAGCACACTACTAGCAGCAAAACCCCGATTCGGTTCGTTCAAGGCTACTCCAGCTCCCAAGGGAGCATATCGAACGGATCTTCTTTAAGCAACGTATCATATCATATCTATACAAACCTCAGTTTTCATCAAAAAGTCAAACAAATCACCGTGCGCTATGCATGCAAACGATATGTACACAATCAAGTTATACAAACGCCTTCTTTGACTTTTAGTAACCCCTGTATGGACCCTTTTTTCTTTTTGCATTCCTAAATCACATTCCCCTTGTTTCTGGGAACTCATCCTCAAGCTTCAACCTTGCCGTAACGTTCATACTCATCAATTCCTGGATAAGAAGTTTAGCGGCGTACGGGATGGCCATCTTGACCACACTCCGCGAAGATTTACACCGCTGGCACCAGTTCAAGTACCCCATGAAGCCACACTGCTCGCAAACATCGATCTCATGACGATCCGACGATATCATCAGTCGCTCGAGGAGAAGTTGACTGGTTCCGTAGGCGATAAGACAATCGCGTTCCATCTCACCTAGACGAAGACCACCATCACGGGAACGACCTTCCGTTGGCTGACGGGTAAGGATAGCACGGGGACCGCGAGCACGAGAGTGCATCTTGTCCTGGACCATGTGCTTAAGCTTCTGGTAGTAAATGGGGCCGGTAAAGACATAGAACGGAAGCGCCTCGCCAGTAATGCCCGAGGTAAGATAATCTTTACCACCGTAGCTGAAGCCGTTGTTTATAAGGATCTGGGACATTTCTTGGACAGGGCTGCCACCGAAGCAGGTTCCGTAACCGTGGTGGCCCGCCATGACGCCCGCCTTTCCAGCGACTAGTTCCAACATTTTCCCTACTGTCATTCGAGAGGGGAAACCGTGGGGATTCATGATGATGTCGGGGTTGATTCCTTGGTCTGTGAAAGGCATATCGGCCTGGTCGGCGATGATACCCACGACACCCTTTTGTCCATGACGAGAGGAGAACTTGTCACCTACTTCGGGACGACGGGTCTGGCGAGTGAGCACCTTAACGAGTTGGTTTTCATTTTCCGTCGTAGAGACCAAAACTTGATCGATGTATGCAGGGTCGTGCAGCTTATATGTCATAGGCGTGGGCGTGTATTTGACAGGCCGATTCATATCAGGGCCCGAGAATCCGGAGGCGAGGGATTGATCAGGGGTAGATTTGTTGATGTAGACTTCGCCAGCGTTAACCTTTTCACCCACTGCAGCCAAACCATCATTCTCAAGAAGAGCATGTTTCCTGATGGGGGCATCATTGTCATACTCTGGTGGCATTAAGATGTCCTTAGTACCATTGGAATAGCTCTTCAAGTTGGTAACACATTTTTTAAACACTTGACAACGTCCGAAACCACGATCAACAGAGCCCTTGTTCAGAACCAAAGCATCCTCGATATCGTAACCAGAATAGCTCATCACTGCAACAATTGCGTTTTGACCAGCTGGCAATTGATCGTACTTCGTAAGCTCAATTGTGCGGGACTTTACCATGGGCTTCTGAGGGTACACCATAAGGTAGAGAACTGAATCAATGCGAAGAAATTGGTTCGATGCGATTGCGCCAATAGCTTGTTTACCCATAGCACATTGATAGGTGTTACGTGGAGATTGATTGTGGTGTGGGTAAGGGATCAGGCCAGCGACAGCACCCAAGACGGTGAATGGCTCAATTTCCAAATGAGTCGTAGTCTCAGTAATGTCTTTTTCATAGATTGCAATCAATGAATCGTTCTCTTCGTTGACATCCAGGTACTCAACCAAGCCTTGAGCGAGGAAATCGTCGAACGACATTGTTCCGTCGCGCAATTTTCTCAAGTGATGCGTTTTGACTCTAGACTTGCCGTTCTCACAAACTATGAGGGGCCGGCAAATTCGTCCATCATCGGTAGCGACGTGGACAGCGCGCTGGTGATGGTTGATGTAAATACTGACAAACTCCGAAATTCTACCCATTCGACGTAATCTCCGGAAAGCATCAAGGAAATACTTAGGACGACGAGTGAGTGCCATCGGTGTTCCGTTAATTGAGATCGTATAACAACCAGGACCGTAGAGCTCCTTTCCACCAAGTGTCGAGATGTCTTCTGCTCCTAGCATAAATATCAAATTCCGGATCGGGCCCTCTTCATCATTCGTCGTGATATGGGTCATAAGCGCCAAATTCTTCACGAGACCACAGGCTTCACCTTCCGGGGTATCTGCAGGGCAGAGCATACCGAATTGAGACGGCTGGAGAGCTCTGGGACCACTGACCTTTCTAGTCTTTTCGAACTGACTGCTGATACGGGTCATCATGCCCAGAGCTGCGATATAGCTCAGTCGACTGAGCACATGAGTAACACCAGCACGCTCCATACGGAAACGTTTCAAACTCCAGTTGCCTGTCGAAATAGCACGATTCATGCCTTGTGTGATATGGTTTCCATGCATACTCATAACAGTCCAGGCATCGAAAGCCTCGGCTCTGTTGCGTTTATTCAAAACTTTGTCAACATTCATTTTAATATCGAAGCAGAACTTCTTGAAAAGATCCTCGAAAAGTAGAGCCAGTAGCTGACCGGCCAATTCCAATCTTTTATTACCAAGGTAGTCACGGTCATCTACCAACGAAGGATCGTTCTTAGCCATGAGAACACGGCGGGCCATATGGGCAACGTAGACTGCCTTTGGCCGAAAGTTCATGTCTTTGACTTCAATGTGAGAAATGATGACAGATGCGATGGCTTCAACAGCTTCTTGCACATGGGTCCGGCGATAAGTAGCTTGTTTACGATTTATCTTAATCCGAGCGCCAATCCAATCCAAGGCTTGCTGCTGTGTGTAGATGCCTAGTTTGATGGCCTCTTCAAAATTGATCGCAAAGTCCTCCTGGTATACCTTATCAATACCGGCAACAAGAAGCAACATCTCCTTGTCCGTGTTGATACCCATTGCCTTGAGCAAGATGACGATAGGGATATCTTCACTAAGAACGTTATGCTTCACATAAAGTTTGTCTTTCTTGAGAACGATGTAACTCTTGGACTTGCGCTCATTGGAAGAACTAGAAGTCAGAGTTAGAACAGCATGAACAGAAGGACAAAACGTACAGTAGGCTTACCTAGTCACCGACGCCTGAACTATTTCCTTCTTAGGGTCCGTTTCTACAATGATTCTGTTCTTGCTCAACTGTTCTTGAACAAGAATAACCTTCTCGGTTCCATTCACGATAAAGTAGCCGCCGGGATCCAAAGGACATTCATTCAATACTGTCATCTCCGCTGGAGTCTTATCGGACAGAACACACTTCGAGCTACGAAGCATAACCGGCATTCGGCCAATGGAGTAACCCGTCTTCTTCACCCGTTGACGACCACGCACATATTCGAAATCAACTTGAATAGGGGCTGCGTATGTGGTATCACGAAGTCGACATTCCTGTGGACTTACGGTCGATCCTGTAAATGCCGGGCCGGCATCTTGCTGCTCGTCCGCGCGTCGTGGGGCTCCAAGATAAATGTCGGTAAACTTAATATAAAAGTTGTGGTCCACATCACTACGGATGATAGAGCTCGACTCAACGATCTTTTTCAACTGTACTTCCACGAGGTAGTTGTATGAGTCAATGTGCTGTTTGACCAACCCCTTCACCTTCAAGAACGCCGGCAGCAAATTCCATTTATCCTTGGCCGTGTTGATTGGGTCTGTCAAAGACTTGTTATAATAAAAGGGCTCAAGTAACGCATCGAAAGGATCTCGGTGACGATATGGTACGTGCGGATGTTCGTTTGCCTGAGTATCCGACCCCTCAACAGTTGGGTCTGGTTGTGTAGGGGTTGATGGCTGTTTCGATAGAGCTGGGCGCTTCTGTGTTGCCGAAGAACCTGCAGCTGTTCTCTTCGAATTCGCTGCCATCTATAAGAGTGATCGAAAAAATGTTAGTATGAGCAGCCAATACATTTCTGAAGATGCGGAGAAGTATTTGCCGTACATCTGAAGGGTGCGCAGATCGCGCGGCAGGAGCCTGTGGCTTCCTACGAGGGGGCATGATTGTTGCTGTAGAAAAATCCACCAAGATACTATGCTGGGTAATCTCTGCGTTAGTTTAGATGAAATGGCAGGTGTATCATGGCGGTTTAAATCTACGGCGCACAATTTCTTCGTTATCGGCGAGGTAAAAAGGTCCGAATTAGATTATTAAATTAATTTCACTGCTCTTCAGAGCGGCGGTTTAGTAAGCAGAGGAGCTAATTCCCCTAAGATGGCTAGTGCCATATTGACAGTTCCGCTGACCTAATGCTGTTTTCTTCTTATCTTATATATCCAGCACGTGCTGAACAGCCCGATTATTGCATATCTCAAGGCCATACAGAATTCAATAGATAATTGCTATTTACCTTATCACTATGGCACTATGCCCAGATCCCAGCTCACTGACCCTGCCCAATTATTGGGCGGATAATTCTGACAAACGACCGCGACCCCAAGGACTTGGATTTGAAGGCTTCCTCAATCTCATCCAGGGACCTGCCTTTAGTTTCTGGCATAAAGACTGCACAGATCAAAGCTGTGATCAGGGTGCACCCTCCAAATAGAAAGTATGCCCCAAAGCTACTCCGAGAGAGCAGGATAGGGGTTGTAAGGGCCACGAGGAAGTTGGATGCCCAATTGCTTCCGTGGGCTAGGCTCGTCGCTGAGGCGCGCGTCCGTTGTGGTTGGATTTCCGCAGCGTAGATTTTAATCCCAACTCCCCAGCTAAGGGAATAGATGACAGCAAAAATGTAAATGGATACAATGACAATCCATCTACCTGCGCCCGTTGAGCTATGTACGACGTTCCCTGCATACAAAGCACCCATCAAAAACATTGTGATGCTTAGTCCAACGCCACCATAGATAGTGCTGTGCCGACGACCCCATTTGTCTGCCCATATGAGAGCTGGAATTGTTACACCGAAGATAACAATGGCAGAGACACCCGAAGCAAAGAAGCTAGCGTCCGAGGATGCAAGTCCAGCCTGTTGGAAAAGCAACGGGGCGTACTACGGAAAACAAGCATTAGACTGAGCGTGATACCTACTAATATCAGCAAACTTACATAGAGGACTCCATCAATTCCGCTCAGTTGCTGCATTCCCATTAGAAACGCAGCAAGCGCTGTCCGTGTACGAACATCTTTGGAGAAAATGTCAAAAAGCTTGTCTTTAAGGGACTTATCCTGAGATCGGGAACTCGATGTGATCTGGCCCACGTTGGGTGGCCCTTGGACCGCTATTGGTTGCATACTGGCCTCTCGACCCTCTTCCACCTCTATCTTCTCTCGTTCTGCTGGACTAACCCCCAGTAGATCCCACACTTCTGTTGCCTCAGTTTCACGCCCGTGTATTCTCAGCCATCTTGGTGATGGGGGCAGCCAAATCCATGAAACGACAGAAAACGTGACCGCCAGGCCCGCCAAGATAAGAAACGGTGTTCGCCACGAGAATGAAGAAGCGATGCGAGCAGTGCCATAGCAGGTAAAAAAGCCAACTACTAAGCCCAGTGTGATCAGCAACTGAGGCCCAGTAGTTAAAACTCCTCTAACGCTTGTCGGTGATATCTCGCATATATAGCTATAGATTGTCAGTTGCTGACTGATGTACACTTGAGTGAAGTAGTAGCCCTATGCCATACACAACTAACGTGCCCAAGTATAGGCCCTCGCCTACCCCTTCAATGCATCTACCCACAACAAACATGGAGATATGGATTGCCGCAGCCTCTAGTGAAGCTCCTAGAGCAAATACTAGAGCCCCAATGCTGATACCCTTTGATCTACCCAATTTGTCTGCAAGAAAGCCGGCAAAGAACGATGAGATAGCCGCTGGGATCAAAATTGAGGACACTAGCAAGCCATGAACTGTTGCAGATTGATTACCAAATTGTGCAACAAAGCTGTCCATGACAGTCACAGGGCCAATTATGCCGGTATCCATCCTATTTTCGATATATCAGTACACCCATGTGTGCTAGAAGATAACAACAATGTGAAAAGGGTATCTTGCCCGAACAAGAGTCCGCCACAGGAACATAGCATACTAGCGATAACATATCCTGGGGGTCTTCGATTTAGACCCATGATCTTGTCAATCAAATGTAGCAATTTAGTATGTGAATAACAGAGCCAGAAGATACTCTATGGGCTGGGAAAAGCAGATTATCCTAGGAACACAAATAAGACAGTCAATATAAGCGAGATGAAAAGGATTCACCTGATCAACACTGTCAAACAGATAAGACCCCACCCCACGTTGACCACTAAGGTAAATTCTTCTGTATAGCATAGATCGGGGATAAGACTCGGTAGATTGCTAAGCAAGATAGATTTCTAAGCACTACGTGGAGTCGTATCATCAGAGCCCTGTTGGCTAGAGTGACTCACATCCTATACGGAGTAATTGTCGGTGACGGCGGAAAGACTACGGTTGTGCGTAGTCTTTAGATACGAAAGCGTGGTCTTTCCGCGCTGCGTGTTAGTGCCTCAAACATTCCCGGAAGGCTATACCCAGTTTGTTCTAGGGCCATTTCTCTAGTTATAGATATTGGTGCCTTTTTATACACTCGGCGCGTACACCAAATGAGTAGACAGAAATATATAAAGCCCGGATGTAGCCTCGTAGAGTTATAATCTAATAGCTATTTATTTAGATTAGTTATACAGCATCGGAAGACCTACTTTTTTATCTCCTGGAATGTTTTTAAGTATGCTATTTACTCATAATACCTTAAACTAAAATATTGCCCGAGGAGGTCGATTGGAACGCCTTCGTCCAACAGCCTGATAGTAAAACAAGAGGTAACTTCCCGGAGTCAATAAAGGCTCGTATACTTTATATAAAGTAAAATTTTTAGAGATATACCCTCTCTTTCGTCTTTCTATGAATGCCTTCGCTGATTCTATATTAATTCTAGATTCTCGTCTAAATTGAACCCACCTGGATAAGAGTACCAAGCGCTTCTTGGGCGGGTTAGTTTACATCTGCCAGATCATCTGCTAATTCGATGTCTTGGAGCGACGTTACCTCTCCGCAAGCACGACCTTGGGGTCCCGCCTGAATATTCCGATCAGTCTGTCCACAGCTTCGACGAGTCTTTGACAAACCCGTACACCGGAGTCCTGGAGCTCCAAGCTAGGATAAACAGTTATACGTGACAACTCAATGAGATGCTGTACCAGAACCCAGATGTCTTGGGCAACTCCATGATAACATCTACGCTCTTAAAATACTATACCGTAGTTATCTCCTAACCTTGGGTATATTAAGCCTCTTCAGTGCCCTCTTTCCTGAAACTCATGCATGCACCTCTAGAGCCGAGAAGTTATAACCCCTATAGGAAAATCAAAAGAGGACCGACTCTTGGTATTACACTGTCTGACCTAGTGCATTGTCTCTCTTAATGATAAGCTAATCCTCTGACCGCCGTGCATAACCCTCGTGAATGAAGCAAAACCAATGGCCGTGTCAACAGAAGGCAAACGATCAAGAAATGGCCGAGGGCAGGAACTCAGGGTCGCTTTCGTCCTTGTCCAGCGGTCGAATCACCTTCAGAGCTCGGATGAGTGCTTTGCCCATCCTCGCATCGTCCAGCTCAACACGAAAGCGTGCCACGTCTATAGTTATAGTCCTCATTGCATCAAGGTTGGGAAACGAGGCCCGGTGTTCTTCAGGGATCAAGTCCGTGACTTGGAGTATAAGGTCTCGCGGGCTAGCGGGGGTGGGAAGAATATCCTGAAGGCCTAGTCAGTACTATCCTTTTCATCGATGGAAGACTCACAATACGTGGCTCCGTCAGACTAGGTTCTCCGTCTCTCAACCGCCAGACTTCAAGAAAGACAGAAATAGGGCCAACCCAATCAGAAGCAGCGATTTCAGAACCGAGCGCCTCGTACAAATCGGCTGAGGAATCTTGAGGGGTACATTCGATGTCGTAGGTCTCGTAGATCTCTCGGGATATGTCATCTCCGTATTTGGCAACAAGCTGATCCCGAGTGCGTTTGAACTGCTCCGTCTTCTGGTGGATGTCGAGCTGACGCTTATCCTCCTCTACCTTGGCGATGATCACTAGTTTGACTCGACCAACAGACCGCAGTAGCCATTGAAAAGCGTTACGGACCAGATCATGATAACTTTCTGAGAACCCAATTTCGATGACAACTTGTAGAAACTTTTTTTTGCCGGCCCTCTCCTGGAAAAATATCATGTTGTCAGGACGTTTGAACCATGCTGCACGTTTCTTTCCACCTTTGAGTCTGAGATCAGTTTGAGGTGGTCTGGACAGAAGAGTGGACAATGGGTAATTCAAAATGCACTTGGCCTCGTCAGGAGTTAGGACGGTAAGTTTCGCATTGGTAAGAGATCGATCGATGCATGAATTGAGGGCGTCATGCAGAGGAGAACCCATAGCCTTGACCTTCAAGATTTGATACTCCGGGTCATATTCCCACCTGCACAAATTCTTCTCCGAGGCTTTCTGCAAAATGCAACGGATGTCCTTGGTGAGGTTTTCCGAAGACAGCTTCAGTTGCAAGTTCTCCTCGTTCCATCTGAGCAAGAACGACTCAACGTGAGTTCGTGCCACTGCTGGAGAATCCACTGGGATGGCGTTTGACGCCTTGGGATGGTAAGTGATCGATGGCGGAGAGATGGCTGACGGTGCCATGGTGAATAGCGTGAAGAACTGCAAATGGGGGAAGTGCTCAAAGATGACAAGATGGAGGCTGCGAAAGCTCGAAAATGGAAGGTGATCCTATGATCCTTCTGGGTGAGGGATGGAAATAGCAACCAAGAGGTGGTGACGAAGGGAGACTCGGGAAACCAGTACAGAGATGTTTCGTGACGGTAGGAAAGAGAAATTGGGAACTAAATAGCACTGAACTTGATACAGGCCTGGATATGTGGGACCCATGATATTAAATACATGTCTTTTGGGGCTTTTTAAACCCTTTTTTCCCTTTTTGTGATATTTTCCCGGTCATCATGAAGTAATTCTTGTCTACCAATCAACATCATCATCGACGACTCCAGGGGGACTGTCGACCACGGTATCATCAGCATTGTAGACCGCGGTATTCTCGGTGTCGTCGACATTGTCGGGCAGAGCACGAGGGCACGGGACAATGAGGTCATTGTCCAACAAGTGCTTCCAATGGGCAAGTATCTCCGGGGGCACCTTGGCCTTGGTCTCATCGCCGTCGAGTCTATCGTTGTTGATAATTTGCCCATTCGCGACAACGATGAGGCAGGCTCGCGCGCGGGTTAACGCAACATTGGTGCGGCGATTATTGGAGCCGAAGCCCAAGTCCCTCGACTCCCCAGAAGTAATGACCCAGTCGACGATGACAATATCGGCTTGGTTTCCCTGCATTGAGTCGACCGTACAAACGGAAACCATAACCTCCCAGGCGATTCCAAGCTTCTTAGACAGAGCGATCATCGCCTCTACATATGCTTTCTTTTGATCGGCATACGTAGGCCGAATACAACAGGACATCCCGTTGAGGGCGCTGTTGGAGATCAGGTGTTCAATCAAGTTCATGACCACTTCAATATTCCGCTTGTTCGATCTGGAGAATGTGGTTTGATTGATCTCAATCTCGCCATCGCTCACGTCAAGCCCGACAAGCTCCAACCCATTTCTGAATTCGACATCGTTGGCTTTGGACTTGAGCCATTCGAGAAGATTCTGGGAAAACATTGGACTCAGTGTAATTGATTTCACGGATGGATCATTTGTCATCCTGCCCTCATATGTGAAGTCAGAAGGGAACTTGGAAAGACGAGGATGCATGCGGTGTTGTTGTGATACAATGACCACTGGAAATCTCGCACAGCGGAGTCTATCGAAGAATGATCTTCCGATTTGAGCACCGAACTCATTGTATCCAGGAGATTCAGTTAATGTTATAACCAAAGGTGGGAGCTGATGCCGATCTCCTCCTCTAATCATTCCAACAACCTTGTTTGCGTTATCGAGAGACACTAGAGGGATAATGGCGTCAGACTCAGCGGCTTGGCCATCCTCATCTGCGATAATGATGATGTATTTCCCATTGGCACCGAAGTTTCGTCTGACAAGGTCGGTGCCCGCTAGATTGTTCGTGCAAGCAACCACACGAGCTTCTTGGACTATCAGTTCTGAAACCGCGTCGTACAATTTCTTGAATGCAGTTTCTCTCTTGTACCATTGCTCAAGATCGTCTTCGGACGCGTCCTTGGGCCGGGGGACCTTCGGCTGGCTGACGTACTCATGAACCACGCGATAGGCATTTTGCAAGTCGACCGGCGAGTCAGGTTCGGCGCCATCGGGGGTTGCTGTCTGCTGTTTCGGGGCATCCTTGGCGACATTCAGGATGAGTTCCTCTCCGGAAGCGAGAGCGCTGTCACACTTGAGCAGAATCCAAGACAAAACGCTATGCTCCAAATCTCCCTGCACCCGTCGGGAACGAGTCTCCTTTAGAGTCGTGAGCAGGCCGATAAGAGCAGTATGCCTTTCAATCTCTGCTTGTCCCTCATTGCCATCATCAGCTTCCCTAGGGTTTGCCGTTGCTTTGGAACGTTTCTCGACTTCGCCACGACGTACACGAACATAGTCAAGATCAGGTTCCAGCTCTTTAAACTCTCTAGTCAAGGCATCCACGGCTGCGTTGCTGGGTCCAACGAGGAGTATATTGAATCCACACAAATAGGAGAAGATTGCGATTGCAGCCAGGACCGTGGTCTTGCCACATCCCGGAACCCCTCTAGGAGGGAGCAGCCCGCCTTTGTCTTACGCAGAGAGCGAAACGCGTTGGTTTGCTCGGCATTCCACTGCTTTAGCTTAAGGAGATGCCGCAGCGCTGATTGGACGACTTTCGGATCGGTCTCGCGGAGAAGGTCAACGTCGGGCAAAGCATTGGGCTCATGATTGAGCAAAAGCGGGAACCATCTCGCAACTTCATTCTCGTTAGCTTTGAGCTTCGCGAGAGCATTGATGGACCTTTTGATCGGCGCCTTGTTGATCTCAAACTTGAGAGTCCCAGGCAGTTGGACGCTGGCATTGTCCTCGTCGGTGTTCAAGAGTTTTCCGAGACGTGCGCCGTAGAGGACGATTTGAATGGCACCAGGGGCTTCATTCTCTATGTATTCAGGCACCGTGAATCCACTAGCCGTCCATTCAGTAGCTGGTCCTGAGCCCGAGCCTTTATGCACACGAACAATCACTTGGACCTCGGTGAACTCGGGCAGAATCACGTCCATTCCCTTCAACTCAGGTGGGAGGAGATCTTCCTTGAAGGCAGATCTCTCCAGCATGGCAATAGCGACAATCGATCCACCAATCTTTTTCAACTTGATCAAAGCTGGAATCAGTTGAATTCTTTTGATCATCTCATAAGGCCATCTCCATTCGAGTACAGAGCCATAGGCCATTTTGACCAAATAAGTATCGATATCGTAGAAATGCGCTTGCGCACGGAACTTCACCATCTCCGAGCCCCAGGCTTGGTGGACAATAAGACGAGGTTTCTGCTGCCCAAGAAGGATCCGGAGTTCTCCACCGTGTGCGCGATAAGGGTGGATACATCGCCCAGTGCTTCGAGAAATCCGGTGAGTCTTGGTACATCATGAGGGTCAACATCGACGCGAATCTTGACGGTACGGAGCTTGGTGGAGGCAGCCCTTGTCAGATTGTACATGTACGCGAAGAGCTCGGTGGTCTCGCTGTTGAACTCGTGCCCATCCAGAAGGCCTCGAGATACCCCGCCGGTAGTCTCGAACTCAATGTCAATGTAACATGGAGCAATATATTCGACTTCGTTTCCGCTGTCGGTCTCATCACCTTCCTTCACCTTTGTGGGGAGATGTTCAGTATAAAAGAAGTTTTGGACACAACGTTGGACACGTCGGTCAACAAAGGGATGAAGGTCGAACTCGAGCCGGGCGGAGTGAGCAACGTTCTCAGGATGTAACTCTTTCTTTACTGCACCTGCGTGCGTGCTGCCTCCTCTGGCGCGGCAGCCCGCCGCGCTGCTTGTATCGTCACGGACGTGCATTAGCAAGCATAACACCTTTGTGGTACCTAGGTACCGACCTACCTACCTAGCTATTACAACGAGACCATGACCTAGTCCACCTCATGCATAACACCAGTAGGTATAGGGGCCTTAGCGATACAAGCCCTAGAGGCTTAGTTACTGAATCATCAGGCCCAATATTGAACATGAAGCGAAGCTACTACCTACTCTGATACAATAAGTCGCGTTGTTTATTGTTGGTGCCTGAGGATTTTATATTTCCTGCTGGAGGCTAGGTAGTCCATACTCTTGAAGTAGATCAGGTTCTACGGAGGACCTCTTCAGGTTGGAACGACCATTGAAAGACCCCCAGCAACGGCAAGCGATCAACCATCGTTGAATGAATCCCCCACGTCCTCACCCCTACAATTACTTTAGCCAAATGTCCGATCGGAGCGACTCCGTGATGGAAGAAAGCAAGAGGTAGTGACGGGGGGTGGACATCTTTGGTTAATGTCCTTTCCCGCTCATCATGAAGTAATGGTTCCATCGTGTAAGAAAAGGTGAAGCTCAAGAAGAGGTGATGAGTGAAGGTCATCGAGATGAATTTGTACCTAGGTAGAAAGCAGAGCAGGCAGAGGCTAGGCTCACAGAGGCAATTTAGAAGCCTCAGGCTCCAATATCTTTCACCTTCTGGTCAGTCACAGTCCAACCTCCACGACAAATCAACTTCAATTCGATTGAACGTCATCACTAATCACCGCGAATAGAACGCCTTGCAACCATCAGGTGTGAATCATTATACAAGCCAAGCCGTGACGGGCTTTAGTGTCCGTTAGTGACGGCCTTCAGTGGACGGAAAATTCTCCGTCGTATCCACCTCGAGCCATGACTATCACATCCGGAAATGCTGAATCGAGTACAAGGCGCGGGGAAGGCCCGGGGTGAGCCGATAGGACGCTACCAGCGGCCATCTTATTACTTAGCATCGTTGGCTCATAGCCTATCATGCCACAGCTCAGCCGACTAAACTAGGGCTCTGATAAAGCTCGCTTCTGCCGCCGCATACCGCCTTCCCGCCCTATTTGTTGACATCTGACCGCTACTCGACTTCCTGTTCTTCAGCTATTCCTTCTTGTTCATACGGCACGCTTAGATAGGGAGATCCATCTCTGTTCGTCCCATAACATCGATCCTGTGGTGCGACATTAGCGATCGCACTCGGCGCGTCCCAGCACCTCTCATGTCACGAGCCAAACCAGCGCGATCTACCTTGCCATATATCGTCCTTTCCAATCTTGTCCCGCAAGTGCCGCTCATCTTTCCTATATTATGAATTCGCAGAGTAAACTGCCTGCGCAATGTCGCGATCGTGCCAAATTCTGCTCTATTATTCTATTTACCTGAGAAGAGAAAAGATTAGTTAGAGGATAGTTCACGGAACGATACGAACTAATCCTAACTTACTATAGTAAAAGGGGGTGGCGAAGTGCAGGACACGGAGAGACCGGCCTAATAGTAAAAATGGCTTAAGTTGGTCTGAATCTACACGGCGTTAAAGGATGGGAAAGTACCGAGGGGAGGTAGGCGGGCGAGGAGGCTATCTAGATAGACCACGCACTAGGATACCAAGCGGTAGTGACGCGCTTTCCCCGATCAGGCACGCTATACCGGATGCAGTAATTCGCCGTTATCGCAGAATACGGTGTATATATCGGAAAAAGGATCTAGGCAACCACTCCGCATTTCGGAGCAATTGAGTCCTGGGGAGCCATATGCGGAGTCCAGGCTTTCAATCAAAAATGGGAGGTGCTGCTGCCTAATCTAACAGGCCACAAACCTGTGCAGACACAAACCATACAAACAACAAGCCTTAGTGGGTCAAAATGGGTCTTCAGTACCCGTCTCTTTGGTAAGCAGACCCGCCCTTCGGCGTGTTGGTCTGGCCACACCTCAACGATAATTCCCACCTCAACGATAAATTTGAAGCTATTCAAGCTCCTATATACCACCACCATGCCTGATTCCTATTCTGATATAGAGACACGTGTCTTAAAGGCCTGTGAAATTACTAAGGGCCAAAAAAAACCAAATATCTCAGCGTTAGCGCGTCATTTTGACATTCCTTATCAACGACTCCAAGCGCGTATCCTTGGTCAAGCTATACGAAGCACATGTCCTATCCCTAAAAAGATCCTTGATAGTTCACAAGAGAAGATGCTGATTTACTAGATTTATCACCTTGATAATCTATATAGTTTACCTACAGCCGGAATAATTAAGTAGAGTGCCAACCAAATACTGCAGCGGAATACAACTGATAGGCTATCTCATACAGTTAACAAGAACTGGATTTATCACTTTATTAAACGCCTCCCGGAGGAGTTTAAGCTTATTCAGTAAAAGCCAAGAGATAAGAAGTGTCTTAATACAGAAGATATAGGTGTTCTTTAACACTGGTATAATTACTTAGAGCGGTTTATCAAGCAGATTCCATCCAAGAATATCTATAACTTTGATAAAACTGGCTTTTAACTGGGACAAGAAAAAAGTTAAAAAGTTGTGACTACAAGACTTATATAAGCTGCAAAGGATAATCTAACTGGAAAAATAGGCAAAGTAATCTCTGCAATTAAGTGTATTATAGCTGATGGCTTTACTCTTGCTCTATACTTTATCTTTAAAGAAACATATCATCTTAAGCGGTGGTATGATTTAGATATTCTGGGGGAATATCAAATAGCTCTATCTTCTAAAGGCTATACTATAGATAAGATCTGTCTTGACTGGATTCAGCATTTTCACCGTCATACAAAACACCGCATCTCTAAAAAAGATAAGATTTAATTACTAGTATTTAATGGCTATAAGCCCTATCTTATATATAAATTCCTTTAATTCTGTAGACAATACTATATTATTTCTTACTGCTTTTCTTCTCATATAATATATCTTATACAGCCTCTTGATGAATAACCTTTTCAGGTCTATAAACACTTTTATCACAAGAAATATCTATCTTGCTTAGAGAGATATTTAGATGGATGATAAAAGTGATTTTCTGAGAGAGATTCATTCTATTCATGAGAATATCTTTAAACAACATATGATCCGGGATGCTTTTAAAAGCGAGGACTATATCTCTTTAATCCAGAGAAGATAATAAAGTCTCTATATAAGGCTAAAGACTCTATACCGGAGATCAAAATAATTATAACACCATCACCACTACTATTAAGCTTATCACTGTTCTCTACAATACAAGGTCTTCGTCAGAGTATTAGTAAAGCACAGAGCTTTATTAATGATAGTCCAGAGCTTAATCAAAGCTTTGTGCAATGTCTTGACCGTGTATTCTAGAGTTCTCTAGAAACTACAAAATTAGCCGGTCAGCTTAAGAGTGACCTAGAACAACATCTTCGACATCAAAAGCCTCAATATAAAAAGGAATCACAGAGAAGGATCACACAAACAGGGCCCCTAACAGTATATAATACAAAATATCGAATTCAAGAGCGTACTCAAGTGAAAAGACAGCAGACCCTTAGGCAGATTAAGAGAATAGAAACTTTGGAACACGATAAACCACCACCACAGAAAACTACAGGGGATTTACCTAGCGCAGAAGCTAGTCAGGTGGATAAGGAAGGCCCTAGACTACCATTTTGGATAGATACTCAAGGCGATGCGGTGTAAATACTTGAATAGCTTCAAATTTATCGTTGAGGTGGGAATTATCGTTGAGGTGTGGCAGACCCACACGCCGAAGGGCGGGTGGGTCTGCTTACCAAAGAGACGGGTATGGGTCGGGTCCCGATCGATCTAACTACATAAGGACATCTCTCTCTAACCGTTTTCGGAAATGGGTCTATTTGGAACGCTGAGCATCTAGGGCTCATTCTTGAACTTTATTGACGAGAAGCTTTTTCTCTAGTTGATTTTCAGTTTCTCAGCTTCCTGCCCATTCCACAATGGCCAGCATTCCGGGAATTAACGTCGATGAGCTTCAACCCAGCCCGCGATATCTCTTTCGCCAGCCGCTTGCGCTGCAATGGTTTGAGAATGGGAAATTAGTGAAGCGACATGAAGAAGAACGCCAGGCAGGTGGGTATTCCCCCATATTTGCTAATTAAGAACATTGCCGTGCTAATAGCGTCCTGCTCAGGACGCTTCGAACTCTTCCTAGACCTTCTATATGTCGCGATCTTGGCCAATTTCGCCGAGACTCTAGCTGAGGATATCTCGGGTGCGAAATTAGTCAAATATATTGTAAGTGCAGGTCGAATCTTCACTGAATAGGAGCCCCCTCTCGCAGGCCATAAGCTTACTGGTTTGGATTGGCAATTAGCTCATACTCGCGCCCACCTGGCATGTTTGGGCTGACCTCCGGGAACTGATGAACTCTTTCTATAATGACGATCTGCTACAGCGTGTGCTGATCCTCTGGGTTATGGCTGTCCTTGTTATGTATGGTAATAACGCATCCCTTGTGGATGAGGATATCAGCGCAATGCGGGCCACCATCGGCTGCTACATGGTTGCACGCATCTCATGCAGCGCGGCGCATCTGCTATACTCTTTCGCCAGTTATCATCATCGAAAGCAGCAGCGGCTCTGGGTTGCGCTTACAGTGCTTTCGATGTTCATATATATCCCACTGTACTTCGAATCCGTATCGTTGCGTGGCAAAATTGCAGCGGCCGCTGTTGGCGTCATTTTTGAGGAGTGCAGTTGGATCTTCTGCTACTCACCGGCAGCCAAGAGGATGCTGAATGCCAAGTATACAACTGCTGTTGATATCGCACATGAGGTCGATCGATACGCCGCCTTTTATATTATTGTGCTCGGAGAATATTTATACCAAATTGTTGTCGGCTCTCCTGCGGCTGTGGGTTTCAATCTTAGCTTGCTCCATGCAGTCTGGGTCTTAATCATCGCCTTCTGCCTGAACTGGATGTATGCTCACAACGACGGCGCGCTGCAGAGCACTCACCCTTTCCGCTATTCAGTATACACGGCATTTGGATGGGCTACGCTCCATTTGCCTCTTGTCGCAAGCCTGCTAGCAAGCGGACACGTTGCCGCTGCAAGTGCAGCAGAGGACCGGTTCCAAGATCCCGAGCGTTGGCTACTTTGCGGTAGCCTCGGGACTGGGTTGTATTGCTTATATGGCTTAGCATTACTATATGAAGATAGGGATGAGCCAGGAACGTTGATGTTGTCCAAGGTAAGTCAATTTTGTTGGACATATATTCAGGCAAGGAGTATATTCTCACCTATCCACGCACAAATAGCATCTTCGCATGATCATGCGGCCTATCACTGGACTGATCATAATCCTTCTCGGCCTGACTAAAGACCTCGATATTACCTCGATTATGTCGATTATCATGGCACTGATAGTGTTTTGTTTGATCTGGGAGAACGTCACCTCTTTACACTGCCACGCCGGGATCTGGGAGTCCTGGACCAACACGAAGTACCCTGAACAGAGAATAGCTTCCGACAACATGAACGAGCCTGTGACCAGGGATGAGTCATCTGACTCTGCAAGGGCATGACAGTTGCATGTTACACGTCCTACCTAGATTGACAGTGGGATATCGTGCAACCACCGCCTCTCAGCCACTAATTGCAGGGAATATCACGGTACATGTGCGCTACCTATCCTAGTCAGGGTAACCGCAATGGATCATCTATGCTACAGCAACTACTCTTCCCTGCTACAGTATATACACGCCCATATCAACGCCCTGTCCTGTGGAAACGTCTTGGTCACTACTGCAAGCAGATATAATAACTAATATATACAAGGACTAGCTCTCGTGGAGTTTCTCATTCATGTGATGGTTTATGTGTCTATATATGTACTTTTATTGATCCATGGCCTAAATTCCGATTTGGAAAAAGGAAGTCTTCTGCAGCTTTGTTCCTGGCCTTCAAAACACCTCCCACAATGGTCTTGAGTCTAATGTATTTCGTTAAAGCTAATGAAAAAATATGCAAAGATATTTAATGTCTACTGGTTAAAGTAACTTTTATCCGGCCATATATTAAACTAGCTTAATATCTTGTGTAACACATTGTTCTCGTTATCCTTTTTCGATAGTACT
This sequence comes from Aspergillus alliaceus, assembly GCF_009176365.1. NCBI lineage: Eukaryota > Fungi > Ascomycota > Eurotiomycetes > Eurotiales > Aspergillaceae > Aspergillus > Aspergillus alliaceus. Next base: position 371,350 of record NW_022474705.1, read on the forward strand.
CGACTAGAATCACTTAGGACATAGTCTAAAATCTAGAACCTTTACAAGATAAATTCGCAAATATTTCATATATTACTAGAGAGGGTAAACAGGTGGGAACATGGAGGAAGAAGTACTTGGTGATCTGCTGGGAGAGGTAGAGGTAACGGATATATATAAGTGATTTATTTGGCTATATCTATCGTTTTCCTTTGGTAAAACCGGTTGACGTGAACAGAACTACGAATATCCTTGGACAGAGGGAATGAGAAGTCAGAGAATTGTATCTGATATTCCCAAAAGACATAATTCATTTTCGAATGGAAGGGTCGAATATAACCTAAACAATATGTTATTGGTCTACAGGTGCGGTGTCTCATATGCACTTCCCTGGTAGTAAAGGCTAAGAGTGAATTATAGGCATTCGATAGAGATTTACGTTGTAGAATATGTGATAATGGTATAATTAGACCTATAGTTCAAAGATATATATATTCTAGAACAGGATAGAAGAGGTTGTCTATTGGGTCAAGCAATCGATATGACATGTGAACATTATGAAGATTAAATCCGTTCCTATGAGATAGAGATAGTGGATCGTAATTGTCGCTTGTCAGGTTGATCTTGCGCTATGTGGAACGAAAATCAGGCTCCTATTTTCATAGATGTTGCTCCCTCGAGGTAGTGAATAGCTATACAGGTCCAGAAGAGAAAGATGGATATATAGATAGATAGATAGATAGACGAAAGTTTAGTTAGTGGTATCTCTTGATCTGGGTATAGATGAAGTTGAGCATTTTTCGGTGCTGGTGCTTTTGCAAAGGCTCGAAGCCTTCCGGACGAACCATACTGTGATGGAGGGCATCGTGCCTAGGCGCATAGCGTATAAGGGGCAGTTTATGGTAGTCTCGTGACGTGTTCTCTGAATTGCATCTACGTTCGAGTCAATGCTGCACATTTAATTATGTTAGATGATCATATCCCTTATACTATCAGATCACGCTCCAAAGCAAGAACATGATCATTACGCAGGAATTTGGCCTGATGGAAAAATATCCAGCAAATTGCAACGCTTCCAAAAAAAAGAGACCCTCGCAGGATAGAAAGAACATAGTTCTATGCCTGGTAGTCTACCTTCTCAGGATGGACAATGATGCCTAAAATGCTTAATTTGCACATAGAATAAGGCAACAATGCTCCACAAGGGTCCAGCGAGCTGTTCTGCCGGAACCTAAGGTTCCAGGAAAAGGATATCTGCTAGGTAGCCTCATACCATCTCAACACGGCATCGTGCACATCTGCCTAGATATCCCACTGAACAACTCACTGGCAGCTGCGCACAAGCCGTGTGCAAATTAACCATAGCATCACTCTAAGATACGTGACTCATGGGGACTGGTTCCTTGCTCGAACACCACAAGCTCCGGCGAGTAGGATTTGCAGGAGCAGGAATAGTAGCATTTGCGAACACGCATACGTTTTCAGCATGGAATCCGCGGCCCTTCGCTGCATTAGGACCGATTACCAGATTGGTGGTAAATGGTTTGCAACAACGAGCGACTAGAAGCTTTGATAAATCATTAAGAGCTAGTGGGTACCCTCAAAAGTACCACGCACGGCGGATTTCCAGTCTCCACACAGGGAGTTTTCCTGCTAATCCCCAGTAGATAATGTTTCCATGGTGGAAAGGCGTAGAAGTGACCAAGACTAGAAAGGAGAAACTTCGGGCATACAGACTCGGAGTTGCCGTATCATTTCAGGTTATCGTAGAGGTATCAAAAGAATAAGCCAAGCTTTGTGACTTGCGGGGTTGGGCAACAATGGCTCATACACCCAGAGAACTGGAGCTTTCCCTGCCCTTCGTCGGGAGCAGGGGTCATACCCAGAGGTCAAGTACAGCTGTTACTAGCCTTAGGCGCATTTCGCGCACGCAGTAGTCCCGAGATATTGTTTAGATGACGAAAGGCCTCAGAACAATGCTACGAAGGATGTGGGGGGATTGTTCTAGAGGGCGAGATGTCCGTGGCGGTGGGATTCTTTGACCGCAATTTTAGATCTTCGCCACCTGGCATTCGAGACGTCCCTCTCCTATGCGGAGAATGATTGCTACTAAGCGAGAAAGTACATCGATACAACGATGATGTTGGACGAAGTACTAATAAAACCCCCGGTTCACTGTGCGGGACTGATGAGTATCTCAATTCTTCAAGAACAGATATCGGCTCATTGTAGAAACCCTATGATCACGTGTGTTGTCTCCTTCCATCTGTTGCCCATTGAGATGAGGTCCATTTGTGTCAGAGAGTCGTTTCTTCATACTGCATGTGTCAGACTACTAACAGGTCTGTATTTTCTTCTCTTTTCTTTTCTCTTTTTTTTTTGTAGATGAGAGATCGACGACCAGCAACACCATGCGATTGGATTGAAGGCATCGAGGTAAAATGGCCGAGTGTGGAGATCAATGAGTAATGTCAAGGTTCTGCTATTTTTGTGACCAGTCAAGAGTTCTCAATTGGTGTATTGCAGATGGGGCGCTTGAGTAACAGACAGATTAATCATCTCGGAATCTTGTCGAACAGTACTCTGTGAGGACACGCCGTTTCAGGCATGAAACTACGGTATTTCAAGAAACAATAGAACAGTTACAGGGGAATTTGTTGAAGGACGTCTTTTTTTGGTTCTATAACAGGCTCCCTTTTGTAATTCTTTCCCGGTGTAATCTGAGAATTGGTGTGGCAAACGGAAATGTGAAACAGCTTTCTGATGGCTCGGCATCGAAATAATGAGGGGTGATCCATTAGTCAGACCCCAAACGGATGCTGTCGAAAATTCGAGGGCTTCCTTGAGGACCCAAATTGTCCATGGGGCAGGAAAAGTGGCCTCCATTGATTGGCTTCCATTCGCCTCTAGGCCCCTGAACCACGGCCAGTTAGACTGCAATGTTGCAAATGACTCCATGGTAAGGTACCCAAACTAGTGACTAGTAGTTAACGTACAAGTAAGGCATGTCTGACATACCTCACTAGTAACTGGAGACAACAGAATGAAAGTAAGTAACGTCCTAAGGCGCCTTCGTAGGTCAGTGACTAACGATTAGTGCTTTTTAGGGCAACTTCCTGGGTCTAGGGAGCGTCGATCTGAAATCCTGCTCTGGGTGCATTGTGCCCTGTGCACCATTTGTACTACGGTTCGCGATGTGCAGTACGGAGTAGATACTGACTTCATTTCTCTACTGTACTGTATGAACACCGTTCGGAGAGGACCAGATCTCTTCACAGACGACCCATGTCTAATATAATTGTATTGGCTCAGGATAGTAGCGAAAGGGAGGGGACGCTTCGAAGCGACGGATCAGCACGCCGTTCGTTGGTCTGGTGTTCCTAGCAGGTTGTACACCGCTTTTCCTTCACCGCACCAATCATGGGATTGGCGTGCTCATAGTTGTATTGGAAGAATAAGAGGCAAAAGGAAACTTGGTTCCATACCCACCTAGAAGTAGGTACCTTAAAACGCATCTGATAATACTAGTACTAGAAAGTATAAAATACTCCGTGTGTATGTATATCATTGAACGAGAAACAACTAGTATTACTCATCTTGTTCCATTTGTTTGAGAGGCGCTGCACCCCAACTCAATCGGCCCAGACGTTGAATCGACTGATCCATGGAACCACGCTAACTGGCATCCTCGATGATCCTCATTCGATTGTCACGGTTGAATCCATTCGAATGCTATCCGGGCTATTGATCCTTGGTACTAACCATGCACCTACCAGAATTGAGTCAAATGGGAAAAATATAAATAAAATAAGAAAATAAACCCAAGAAAAACAGAAAATCAAAACAAGAGAAAAAATTTTTTTGCTGAAGATGACCCCCCGCCACCAACTATTTGGGACGCGTATGGGAAGCCATGAACCCGAATTTTTTGAAACCGTACAAGACTCATATGAGTTTGGATAGCTAATCAATGCTGAATTGATTAGTGGCCATTCATTCTTTATGCGTATTCTTCCCTCCTTAATGTACGAGATCATTAGATGGGAACCTAATGATACCTTCGTAGGGCACCAAATTGCGGAATTAAGGGATCCCTTCAGTTTCAATTAATTAAAGAAACAAGGCAATCTAAAACCAAAAAAAAAGGAGAGAGAAAGGATTGACTACTGGGATAGTCTCGAAACTATGACTTGCACTGCAGCCGCTATTAGCTCCAGAAATCTTATTCGTTTTCTACTACAACGGAGGATTAATGTCTCCCTTGTAAATGCTCCAGTCATTGTTGCTCTGACCCAGGTACGTGCAGGAATTAGGGCGTGAACCGCCGTCACATCTTTTTTTTTTTTTTTTTTTTTTGACTTGTTGTCTCCACTCAATGCAGAATTACACTTGCAGCCTCGACCAGCACACCAAAGATAACCCGTGCCCCCCTTACACAATCCTCCAGCAGGGAGGAAGCAGCGTAAGTTCTTTGTAGTCAAAGGTACACCCTGGCTGTAATAATAAAAAGGGGTGAGGAAGAGTAAAGAAAAACGAACCAGCTATAATAATATATCCTTGATGTCGGGAGAGGTTGAGAGCTCAACAATCGAAAACGAGCAAGACCGGGGACAACGAAGGTGCATGTTGCAAGCTGCAGCAAACCTCCGAGGATACAGTTCAACAACTACGTGCCATTCAAACTGGACAGAGTCGTGCAGGATCATTGAAATTTGCAGGGTAAAGCAATTCGCCATCCAATCACGACTCGTCCGGGCAAGATTAACACTTGATCCGTCCAAAAGTCAATGATCATCTAGAATTGGTTGTCATCGAACAGCTCACCACAACCCTCAATGGACCATCACGACGGTTAGGCCTCCCAAGATAATGAGAAGCATGACAAAATAAATCCCCGTTTTTCTTCTACCCACTGAATAGAATAGAAAAAGATAATAACATCAACAATAATATGAAAAAACCAGAAAAAAATAAAAATCCAAGGAAATGAAAATTAAACAGAAACAATGAGGTATATACGAGGTATTTAGAGAGCCCAGCACCTAGAAGGCCTGTCTAAGTAAATGGCCTTGGGTACCTTAACCTCGTGCCTTGTCGGGGTGTGTACAGTACGATACATAGTACCGAGTACTTGTACTCCGTACAGGTACTTACCACAACCTTATAGAAAGCGGAACAACTAGAGCAGACCAAAGGGATGCGTCGGGACCTGGCTTGATTTACGTAGAGCAATAGAAAGATTTATATTGATTATACTAATAGTACTATAGTGGTAGATTGACGTTGAAAGGTTGAAAGAAGACGAGAAGAGACATGGGGCCATCAGGTCCTAGCGATGAAGAACACCCATCGGCCAAAGACTCCAACGCCGTATTTCCCAAACGAGTCCAGTCGCTGACTCCCCGCTTCCTCAGGCACGCTCAGCTCTCCCAGCCGCTCACGCTTCGTTTCTCTTCCCCTCTCGCCCGCCTCCCACTTTGTTCCTCCTCCTTCGTTTCTTGTCTTCTGGGGCACTCACACTTACCTGTACAACAATATATTTTTACCTTCGTTGTTGTCATTTGCGAATCCATTTCCTTGTTGTTCACTCGTTAGTATTTTATCAACCCGTCGCGCTCGAATCGAGAGTGTAGGGTTAAGGTGTATTAACAGGTACCACCCGTTGCCCAAACCTTTGGTTCGCACGCCACTGATCGAGATCTCCGCATCGTTAGGAGTGCACCGTTGGGTGTACAAACTTACCCCGAGACCCCTATAAACAGTCCTTACTTGCATCCTCAAGCAAATATTCAACTGCAAACTCCATTTTCGCGCTTGGAACTTAAACTCTCGAGGCGTTCATTGTGTGTGAGTCGCTCTTTTCCGAGATCTTCTCCGCCAGATCACCCCTCAGCCCCTCTCCAACTCCTTACATCGCAACACTATCGGAGAGAACACACCGCCAACCAAGACAACTCTTCCTCATCATCCCCGTGCTTCAATTAAAGCCCCCCAAACCTGCTATCTGTCGCTGTTCCCGAGGGTTGATAACTCTCTAAAGTGCCCTCCCGTCAAACACAATACCATGCTGTGACTGTTTTTTCTGACTTGTCTTGGCCCCTGAACGGTAGTAGTCCAGTGATCACCGTCCCGAATTGGCCGCCCATCATGGCCTTCAAGAACGGACTTAGTGAACGCCTCGATGAGCTGCGATTTCCATCCCCGCGATCCCCTACTTCAGAGTCCCCGTTTCCCGGATACAATTCAATCTCGCCAGGCCATTCAAACCTCGTGTCGGCCTTTTCGAGGCCCTCGGGTGATGTCCGTGCCAACCTTCAACGTCGCTTCACTACAGACTCTAGCAAGCTCTCATCCTGGAGTTATTTGAACCATGTTGGAAATAACTCTCAGATACAGGACCCCTTAGATTTGTTGTCATCGGTAAGCTTTCCCCGTTTGATAAGCCGTTTTATATATCACCTGAAGGTGCACTCGTCTTTGAACGTTTCTCGTATTATGACCGTCCGGTCCTAGTAAGCTTTAGTCAGTGTTGCTACCTACTAACGTCTCGATGGATGTGACGTCTCATTCTCACCTGAGGCCTATTTCTTTACCCTGTACCTACCTTAGCTCCTGTTGACCTTCACTTTCCCTACTACCTTCAAGTTTCACAAACCACAACCCTCTGTATCACGAGGGATTGGCGGCATCCTTTCGTCACTCCTTACTTCTTTCTTACTTCTTTCATTCACCTCTGTCCTGATTGTTTCTAATACAGTCTCAGTTTGAAAAGAAGCGTCAGCACATCGAGTATATGCGGGAGCAAAAGAGGAGGTTTGAAGAGGATATGAAGCTCCTAGACAAGGAGCATGAGAAAGAGAGGTTAGAGATGGACCGAATTGCAAAGGATCTTGCCAAAGCTGGCATATCTGGTCCCGTGAGTGAGCCCACGACTCCTCCTGAGTATCGTGAAAACAGCTTCTCAGGTGGGTTCACTCGGCCTACACGCTTCTCAACCTCATCTGTTACATCATCTCCCGGGTTCTTCAATGTATTCGCCCCATCCCAGGCAACCACTCCGCAGGGCCAGGTGAATCAAGCGTCTGCACAAACTCCTACAAACCGCTTCTCAGTGCATTCTGTTCCCGGTTCTCGCAGAAACTCTGAGAAAGAGGATTTTGGCCAAGAGCCTACATCTCCTTTCCGCCCTGGACCTGCGTAAGTTGCTCCCTTCCTAATTCATGTTAATCACTGTGAATTAGTTTTTGTTGTATTCTGGAGTCTCGTGTGTTTCACTTTTTACCAAAATAAGTCTCGGCGTTGCCGCTGCGTTACCTGTGAAGGAACACAAGAGTTTGCTTTGTTGCTTAAACATTTATTTCGCACTGTGTTTCCTTGTGCTACCTGGATGTTCACGTGTACAGGATATTTGGCATCCATTTTATTGAAGTTATTCATGGTACCTTCACCTCATCAGGTTTGCTGACTCATATGGCTTAGAATCCATCGCTATTCAATGCCATCTGCTGGCTTTGGATCTCAACTTCGTCCCAACATTTCTGGCTTCAACAATACGTCTGGGTTGGAGTCTTTCAACGCTCCTAAATACCTGTTCCGTAACGAGGACGATAGAGCAACTTTGAAGGAAGAAGATCGGATTCCAACTCCCGATATCAAAAGTTATCTTAAGTTGACCGACCCTGACGACAAGTTTCCTACATTGTCGCGCAGGGACGACTCAGGATTGGTAAGTCATCGATAATAAAATCTCCGCTGATCTTGCTCCACTGACCGAGTACATAGTTATCTGCAAACTCAGATGCTTTGGACTTGGCTAATTCTCGCACCCCAAACCCCGAGACGTGGAATTCTCATAGCCGCCATCGATCTTCTCATCAAAGCATGCCCCAAAACGCTCTGAACATGTTCCGGCTCGAGCAGCTTGGTAGTCCTACCAACGAGGGACATTCTAACGTATCCCGACACGCTGCTCGTCACTCTCTGGAGGCAAACCTTCTTTATAGTGCTGAGGGAAACCATGAAGGTATGACTGCAACTTCTTCAAACCGTCCAAATTCTCTACAGTCGTCGTACTCCACCAACGATCTCCCTACTGTCAAGGGCGATGCGTTCAACCCTGCCATCACCCCGCCAAAGACCCACGCGGAACAATTTCAGCAGCACAACGCCAATATGGGCCGAATCCCTGCGAATGGTGTTAATCCCCGTCTGCAGAAGGATTCACCTGAGCGTGATGACCCAAGCATGCAGGGATCTCGGTCTCAGCCAACTGCTCTAAAGCCAAATGCAACACCCTTTGGGCCTCAGCTCAGTTCTGGTGCTAATACTAGCGCTATTACTCCGGCTTCTTTGGCCACTTTTCAGCAGCCCTTTTACGGGTACGGCGTCCAGGGGTACATGGGTAACACACTTCCAGTAAATGGACAACTTCAGAACTACAATCCTGGTGCTTCTTATGGCGCATTTCCTGCCTTTGGCAATTACCGTCTTGCTGAGGGACCAGCAAAAGCTATGGGATCTCGCCGCAGTAATGGTGAAGGAGAGTCAGCCCAGCTATCTCGCTTTACTAACTTTCCATTGGAGCACTATCGGGGTGAGCTGTACAGCCTCTGTAAGGATCAACATGGGTGCAGATACTTGCAGCGGAAACTCGAAGAGCGCAATGCGGACCACGTCCAGATGATTTTTGACGAGACACACGTACATGTTGTGGAGCTAATGACCGGTTCGTAAACCTCACCTGATAATTTACATCTATTTGACCATTCTAACTTTGATAAGACCCTTTCGGCAACTACTTGTGCCAGAAGTTGCTCGAGTACTCCAACGATGAGCAACGCACAGCTCTAATCAACAATGCCGCACACCAGCTAGTCAAGATTGCGCTGAACCAACATGGCACTAGGGCTTTGCAGAAGATGATAGAATTTATCTCAACTTCCGAACAGACGCAAACTGTGATTCATGCTTTGGAGGACCACGTTGTGGAGTTAGTTCAGGACTTAAATGGTAACCACGTGATTCAGAAGTGCCTGAACCGCCTCTCTGCGGAGGATGCTCAATTCATCTACGATGCGGTGGGCGCTAACTGTGTTGTCGTCGGCACCCACCGTCATGGATGTTGCGTTCTTCAGCGATGCATTGATCATGCCTCTGGTGAGCAGAGGGCTCGTCTCATCGCCCAGATCACCTCCAATGCCTTTGCGCTCGTCCAGGATCCTTTTGGAAACTATGTGGTGCAGTACATTTTGGATCTCGCCGAACCCCATTTCACCGAACCTCTTTGTCAGACGTTCCGAGGGAATATCCCGGCTCTGTCCAAACAAAAGTTCAGCTCCAACGTAATTGAGAAATGTCTCCGCACTGCCGATGGTCCAATTCGAGGCCAGCTGATCGATGAGATGCTCGCGGGCGCTGAGCTAGAGAAAATGCTCCGAGACTCCTTCGCTAACTATGTTGTGCAAACTGCTATGGACTTCGCAGACAGCGAAACCCGAGCTCGGCTTGTCGATTCGATTAAACCAATCTTGCCTTCTATCCGTCAGACGCCCCATGGCCGTCGTATCGCCGGAAAGATGATGGCGGCTGAAGGCTCGGGGAGGGGAAGTGCTACAACTAGCGGACAGGTTACTCCGAACGAGATGAATTCGGCTCAGCTTCCTGGACCCTTGCAAGGTAACCAGAAGCCTTTCTTGTACCAACATCCCTCCTTTCCCATCAGTGGTGCCCAGTTCGGCCCCGGCTCTGCAACTAATACTCCATCGGGGGGACCGAGCGAAAACTCCGGGATTTTCACTCCTGCGGTCCAACACCCCAATGCTAATCTAGGTGCCCAGGGTCAGCTGTATGCATACTTTTGACCTGGCGTGATATATCTTGGATTCGCAATCTATTCAATGAACTGTACTCATATTTGAAATGATGATACGATCTCTATGACTTACGGCCATCTCGACATACCGTCAGCGAATTGGGAATCACAAACATTGATACTACGACAGATCTTTTATCTTTATGCAATTAGTATTGCATCTTTGGATTCTTACGACACGATGCAGTCTATGATAAAAGCGTCTCTGCATTGATGTCCTGTATTCTTTCAAGGCGTAAATGCTCATGTTTATCACCTTTTTTTTGACGAATATACCTGCACGTCTATTTCTTCCTTGTCTTTATTTTCTGCTGACCCTGCTCTCCGATATCAGGTTGAGTGAAGGTTGAAATGTTCCATACATATGTGGTTTCCTCCCCATTTTCCTCTTCCCTGTTTTCTTTTTTCTTTTCCTTCTTACCTTTTTTTCGAAGCTACGCTCAAATGTGTTTTTATCATCATTCTCGTCTCTTTAACGTTACTTGGAATGCTCTGTTTTTCTTATTCGCTTCAGAAGTTGGGCTCTCCAAGTGTTTATGTATGTGGGTTGTCACTGCGGCAATTCTTGACCCTCCGGTTGGAACAGTGGGCTGTCATATGGAAGATATTTATTGTCAATACTGTACGCTCTCTTGGTACTGTGATATGACGCCTACGTTACTTCTTATCCGTGTTTTACACATACTGGCGACGGTTGCTGCGTGATTTACTAGTTGGAAGCTTGTCCCAACAGCATTCGGTAGAATAGATGTAACCATACGCTAGCAATCCAAATGATACTTGACTCATCTCCAATGGATCCTAAATCAATGTGAACATATAATTATAAATGATGAGCAAGGACTGTTTCTACAGCGTTTCAATAATCTAGAAACCGCAGGCGACATACACGTGACTTGGCATGTGAACAAGACGCGTGACGATAAGATCTCCGATCTTTCTTTTTATCTCCGTGTGCTGGATTTCTTCTGTCTACGGATATTCACACTCTTTCCGGTGTACCTTCATAGCGCCTTATGCGTCCAAGCGAGATTCCTCGAGCACTGAGCCAGAATTGGCCATGTCGAGAGCTGCAAACCAGACAACTTGCCAACCTTCTTGGGGTATGCTTACTTCACCTTCCAAAGCGAACCGTTGGAGGTCTATCACCTAACAGTTGACTGCCTGCTATACTTAGCCTCTCGGTCCTAGCCCCTCAACATTAGTTGTGCATGGTATATCTGCCACATGCAAATCGACCGTAGTTCGCGCCGTTCTTTCCGCCCTCGAAGTCCCGCACGCCATTGTCCGGAGCACAGAGTGCATCACAGGCCGTCATCTGTTAACAAAGATACTATGGGCAACTTTAGAAGCATTAGGGATACAGGATGAGTGGGAGAAATATGGTAAAGGACGATGTGAGCATGTCAGTACGCTCGCCGTCCTTCTAAGCGAATGTCTGGCATCAAAATCTGGCAAAGCGACTAAGTTCGTGCTTGTTTTGGATGGGATCGATAAGCAGCGAGAGGCATCACAGACCCTGTTATCCGCGCTAGCAAGGCTAGGAGAAATAGTAAGTTACTTTGGAGGCGTTTGGGAATTTTGGATCAGCAATGGTTGACTGGATGTTTTAACAGATCCCATGTCTCTCGGTTGTTTTGGTCCTCAGCGCTACTCCACGACCACTCTTTTTGCAAGCCGCAGGTGTTCCGCACATTAGCTTTCCCCCGTACACTCGCAACGAAGCGATTGCCATTATCCTAAACTCACAACCGCCTACAGTTACTGGTCTCTCTGATGAAGTGTCATCCAACTTATACCTCCATTTTGTTTCAGCTATCTATGACTCCTTAGTTGGACCTACGGCTAGTTCGATTCCTACCTTCCGGTCTATCTGCGAGAAACTCTGGCCCCAGTTTATGTCACCTATCACAAACGGGGAGGCCCCTCCCGGGGGCAATGAAGAATGGGACTTTTCTCGACTCTTACTCAAGAACCGTGGTCTCTTTCGACACCATGGAGAAGCGGCACTTGTGCATCATATAGTCACCGAGGAGCCAACATCTTTCGCGAATGGTTCGGCATCAAAGCCGACACCGTTAGCTGTGTCTGCCCCTTCACCCCTTCCCTCCTTACCATATCTCCCGACATTGATCCTAACATCCGCGTACTTGGCCTCCCATACCCCCCAAAGGCTGGATACGATCTTCTTCTCAAAATTTTCATCGTCCTCTTTATCAGCGCGGAACAAGCGTGCCCATCATCGACGACGTCTAAAGCTCTTGTCAAAGGCGCAAGCGGAGGATGCTCGAAATGCCAGCAATGATCCCTCCACCCCCAGCAAAAGAGGCAAGAGACAAAAGACTCGCATCACTAAGTCGACACTAGAATCTGCTTTTGCCACTTCTTCTGCTACAACATCAGCCGCTGGGGCCACCGGTATCACCGGCCCATCCACTATTCTAACAGCCCGCCCATTCCCCTTAGAGAGATTAATAGCCATCTATCACGCCATTGATCCCAACCCGCCGGCAAATCCAATACGTCAAGCGGCAGTCTCCGATGCAATATACGCGGAACTTGCCACACTGCGTCGACTACGGCTTGTTGTTCCTGCTGCTGGTCGCGAAAGCGGCAGTCGCATGGGACTAGGTTCAGGTGGGTTGAATAGCGGAAACACCACATCCGATGCTGGTGAAAGATGGTGTGTTAATGTCTCCGGCGACTGGATCGGGGAATTGGCCAAGACAATCGGTGTGGAAGTTGGTGAATGGTTAGCAGGCGGCTTGGATTAGATACTTTACATTTCAATGTAATAGACGGGAATAGAGATGTAATTTAGATATGTAACATTATCCATAGCATGCAATCATGGTATACAGCAATAAATACCTTCACCAAATCCATTCATCTACCGTGTCTTTGGCACAAACCAATATGCTCGGAGTTTGTGGCCCGTGCAAAGACCCATTCCCGGACTCAAAACAAACTGAAGATATGGGATCCTCGTATTCGTATTTCGATAGAGGTGAAGAAACCTGTTCGCCGGTTCGAAGTGAAAAGAGCTGGATCTTGCGCTCATCGGACGCTATGAATGAAAAGTCCATTGGTCAGTTTGCCCTCCTTCAGAAAAGATAAGGAAGGGACAGACTAACCACTCGCTAGCAGGCCCAGTTCAAGACTAATGTCAAAATCGAGTATAGTTTCAGGTGAATAATCTGAGAAAGTGAGGTATGGTCTCGTTGAGGTGTGGTGTTTACTATTGGGATTGGGGTTGCGCTGGAGCCCGTTAGGTGGGTAGCGGATGTCGTACATATTGAGCTGCTTTTTGTGTCAGATGCTTTCCCCGAGTCCTACTGTTACACACCAACGCATGGGCACGGGGTGGGGGCTGATGAAGGAGGACGTACTGAGTTCCTTCCGGCCACAACCACACGGTAAGGGTCAACGCTTTTGATCTTCGAGATGGAATGCGAGTGCTGGAGTCTTGTTGCTGTTCCGCCACTGCGAAGGTCATGGAGGAATATCGCCGAGTCTTTGAGTCCCGCAGCAATTACTTGGGCGGATAACCATTCCACGCTGGTGACGACTGCATGGGAGGAATCCACTCGTCGGTGGAGGATTGGTTTCCCCGTATATACATCATTGGCGAATGATTTCTTTGATAGAGCCCAGTAGCTTCCAAAGCCCTCTAGTGTGTGAAGGCCGTCTGACGTGCCGACTGCGAAGAAGGGCATGTTGCCAACTGGGCAAGGTGCGGAGCACCAAAGCGATGATGCCATGCGAAGGCGAACTGGGTGAGAAACTATTTTTACATGTCCATTAGCTTGGTTCGCGAAGTGGCATGGTTCTAGGGGATGGACGTACAGGATGGAGGCCACCGGTAATCTCCCCCCTCGTCGGGGTCAGGAAGCATTCGTGGTGCGAGGAATGAGTCGCCGTGAGGGCCGCTATCCATCGTTGCTCTGGTGCGGTCAGCCATACTGAGCAGGATTTTGAATGGGTCGGTTTGCCCTACAGTAGATAACCGGTATGGCTCAACGAGATAGAGGAAAGCTGAAGGAAGCCCCATCAGCGGTTATCGACAGATTAAGACGTTTAGAACTGCGAGTCGCATACCCTATAAGGCTCTTTGAAGAGAACTCGTTCCATTGTCCGGTTGTAGGTCCATTTTTCCTGATCGCAGTCTGGGAAGCATATTCTGGTGGCGGTTAGCAAACTAAAAGCCAGCCGCCACATACTGAAAGGCTTCGCTCACGAAACAGATGATTCACCACCTCGATGGCCGCCTGGAATTGATTAGCATCCGAGATCGCAAGATGAGAGGATAATTGAGCAACGTACTAGCAACTAGAATCCCGGATCGTTGATTGCGCACCACATGTTTAATAGAGTACTCATCCGGCCAGGGCTCAAATTGGTGCAACTGGTTGCGGCGCAACTGGCCAGCGTACAGCAGACCCCGTTGGTCTTGCCGGGCGCTTTTTGTCACAAGCTGGGTTCCAATTTCCCGCTCTGCACCGATGAGAGGGTTGGCTAAGAAAGCTGCTCTCTTGACTTTCTCCTTTGCTACCCTCTGAGTGAGGTGGACTTTCCGTTGCCGTTTCTACAAGGTGTCAGGAATGAAGAATTCACATATGGTCTGTGCGGGTGGTACAAACCTCTGAATCCTTGCGTTTGCGCTTGACGGCATCTTTGGAATATTGGGACCCTGGTGGAGCTTTATGGCTCGCCTCGATCTTGAAGTACTTTTTATTTTCAGGGTCTAGAAGGGGATTAATATTCCATGGTTAGATAATGCGGGAGGAGAGAGTTGTATGAGTGAGATGATAGCGTATCGTTGTGGCACATGACTACTCACCATAGTAGAACCCTGGTATCTCCCTGTTCATGTTTGGATATAAATAGATAGACAAATAGGTTAAGCAAGTGAAATGAGAACTGTCGTAAAAAAGAAAGATATAAAGAGAATAGCGTTGAGAGCCTTTTCAGGTATCAACCGAATAGACCAAGAGTTCCTTAAACGCCAAGATATGCAACATTATCGGATAGCCTCCAGCGAGAGCAGTGGTCTTATAGTGAATAGCAGTGGAGTTCCCGTGGTTGATCGTTACAAAAGAACCCCAACGCCGTTGTTTTGAGGTCTACCAAATTTCTAGCAGTGGAACATCAGTAATGGAATATTATCAGCCGATGGGCTGAAAGGTGATGGGCAAAAAGTGGGAGATTTTCCCTTGAATGATTTTATTTTTCCATGAAAAGAATGACGTCTTGGGTGCTAGATTATGTCATCAATATGTGATTGGATGATCCAATCCATACTAGAGGACTAGACTACTAGTACTAACATTCACTCCAGAAGTCCATATACATAGAACTATACGTACTAGGATACAATCCTAGTAGTAGAGAGAGCACCTGACCTCAGCTGAGCTACTATGCTAGTACAATACCAAAACGTTCTCTACTAAGTACTAGCAGGTAACACCCACGATGTATACATACAAGCCCACTCTTGGTAAGGACGACACCATTGTTCTTGCCCTTTTTTTTTCTTGCTAGTGATTCAACCATGTATCTCCCTCTCATGTTGCCCTTGACTGTCCTTATCTCTGTGCATTGGTTATGCCTGCAGCTTCTACTAGAGCCTGCACATCTCTTCGCTACACTATCTACACATTTCCATGGATACGAACTATATATATATAACCGTTAAAGCCCTAAAGATCTCTCACATCCATCTTAGCAACTTCCTATCTTAGTCTCTCATCCATTCCTGATGCCTATTCAACCCAGCTTAGACATTTTGAGGGCCCCTCCGGCTAACGAAGCATCTTCTAGTCATGATGACGGGGACCCAAAAGAGCAATTCATGGCAAAGGTGTCGGCTGAATACAAATCATTGTCTGACAATGCGGATAACGAGGATGACGAGGACGTGGAGAACATAGATGCCCTCATTGAAGAGCTTGAGTCCTTAGACGGTCATATCGATCTAGATGACGCCGGACAAGACGAAGCAAGCACATCATGTTGTATCTCGGAGGAACTGCTTCAGACAGACCCCAGCGCCGGTCTTACTGAGCCCGAGGTTTTCATGCGTCGGAAAAAGTATGGCCTCAACCAAATGAAACAGGAAAAAGAGAACCTCGTCCTCAAATTCCTTTCGTACTTCATTGGGCCTGTTCAGTTCGTGATGGAGGTATGTGCACCAGGCCCTGGTATGTCGGATTTCCACTTACCAATTCTTTGATGTGCTACGGCCATAGGCAGCTGCAATTTTAGCGGCTGGCCTCCGAGATTGGGTTGACTTCGGAGTCATATGTGCTCTACTGATACTCAACGCATCCGTGGGTTTCATTCAGGAGTTCCAAGCTGGGTCTATCGTGGATGAGCTGAAGAAAACCTTGGCTCTCAAAGCTGTTGTGCTGCGTAATGGTCATCTTGTTGAAATCGATGCTTCAGACGTTGTGCCAGGAGATATATTACAAATTGAAGAGGTACACTACTTGACTCTATCGCACGCTTCAAGTCTGACAACATATCTAATTGTGGACAGGGAACGATCATTCCTGCAGATGGCCGGATAGTATCTAGTAGCGCCCTTCAAGTGGATCAGTCCGGAATTACTGGCGAGTCTCTAGCTGTTGATAAAGACAATGGTGACACTTGCTATTCATCATCGGCTGTCAAACATGGCCATGCTCGCCTTGTTGTTACAGCTACTGGCGACTATACCTTCGTAGGGCGAGCTGCTGCACTGGTTAGTGCCGCCGCCTCCGGAACAGGACATTTCACGGAGGTCTTGAATGGAATCAGCATTGTGCTGCTTATACTCGTTATAATGACCCTACTCGTCGTCTGGGTATCTTCTTTCTATCGCTCCAATGACATCGTCACAATCTTGGAGTTTACCTTAGCCATTACTATGATCGGTGTTCCTGTCGGCCTCCCGGCCGTCGTTACAACAACAATGGCAGTGGGAGCAGCGTATTTAGCTAAGAAGAAGGCTATTGTACAAAGGCTTTCCGCAATTGAGTCTCTTGCCGGTGTTGAGATACTGTGCTCCGACAAAACCGGTACATTAACGAGGAATAAGCTATCATTGTCAGAACCTTACACTGTACCCGGTGTCAATTCGGAGGATCTTATGCTAACAGCTTGCCTGGCCGCTTCACGGAAGAAAAATGGAATGGATGCCATTGACAAAGCTTTTCTCAGAGCCCTCAAGGGTTACCCGGAAGCAAAAAAGGCGCTTCCACAGTATAAGAAACTGGAGTTCTTTCCATTCGACCCGGTGTCAAAGAAGGTCACAGCTGTAGTACAGTCTCCCGAAGGAGACCGCATCATTTGTATGAAAGGAGCTCCAATTTTTGTGCTAAAGACAGTCGAAAGGGACCATTCAATTCCAGAAGATATCGAGGCTGCTTACATGAACAAAGTAGCAGACTTCGCAGTGCGTGGCTTTCGCTCACTCGGCGTTGCTCGAAAGCGCGGTGAAGGGGAATGGGAAATACTCGGCATAATGCCATGCTCAGACCCTCCTCGGCATGACACTGCAAAGACCATACACGAAGCCAAGTCTCTCGGCTTGTCGATCAAAATGCTGACAGGCGATGCAGTCGGGATTGCCCGAGAGACATCGCGCCACCTTGGGCTGGGCACAAACGTGTATAATGCTGAGCGTCTCGGCCTAGGTGGAAAGGGAACAATGCCTGGGTCTCAAGTCTATGACTTCGTTGAGGCTGCCGATGGGTTTGCCGAGGTCTTTCCTCAGCACAAGTATAACGTTGTAGATATCCTACAGCAACGGGGTTACTTGGTGGCAATGACTGGGGACGGTGTTAACGACGCTCCATCTCTGAAGAAAGCCGATGCTGGAATTGCAGTTGAAGGCTCCTCAGATGCAGCCCGTACGGCTGCCGATATAGTTTTCCTAGCGCCTGGACTATCTGCTATTATCGATGCTTTGAAGACCTCCCGTCAGATCTTTCACCGTATGCACGCTTATGTGGTATATCGAATCGCGCTGTCCCTACACCTCGAGATTTTCTTAGGACTCTGGATAGCCATCACGAACGAGAGCTTAAACCTGCAGCTTGTAGTTTTTATTGCCATATTTGCTGACATTGCGACTTTGGCCATTGCCTACGATAAAGCGCCCTATTCGAAAACACCGGTGAAGTGGAATTTGCCTAGGTTATGGGGGATGTCTGTCCTCCTTGGGATTGTTCTAGCGATAGGCACCTGGGTCACGCTGACTACTATGCTGTCCGGTGGTGAGCAAGGGGGAATCGTGCAAAACTTTGGGAAACGAGATGAAGTTCTGTTCCTAGAGATTTCGCTGACTGAGAATTGGTTGATCTTCATCACACGTGCGGAAGGGCCCTTCTGGTCATCAATCCCTTCTTGGCAGCTCATGGGAGCTATTCTGGTTGTGGATCTGTTAGCAACCTTTTTCTGTCTCTTTGGATGGTTCGTCGGAGGCCAAACCTCTATAGTTACGGTCGTCCGTACTTGGGTCTTCTCAATTGGAGTGTTCTGTGTTTTGGGTGGCCTCTATTACCTGCTACAGGACTCAAAGTGGTTTGACAATGTCATGAATGGGAGGTGGCCAGGAAGCAAAGCGTCCAGACAACGGCAAAAAGAAGACTTCGGTAAGATAATTCCAAATTTCCAGCCCTTAGAGACCATTACTTACACGATACAGTGGTTTCAATGCAGCGAACTTCAACACAGCACGAAAAAAGTTCACTGAATGGCGCCGATACTGGCTGTGAGCCTCCCGCTTGAATAATGCTCAACTTCTAGGTATAGAAGCTATTGTATCACCCACCGTGCCTTAGCTCTTCTGTCGTTACGTGGCTCTTTATAAAAAACGTTTCGAAAATTTGCCGGCTTGTTTTTTGTGTCCCCTCGGTTTCTGTCCGTTATTAACGAGCGTATCCTTGTGTCCCCTTCTGTCTATTGTTTGCATCTTAGCAACCGTCCCTCATTGGCTAGGAAACACAGTGGTGAATATTATACAGTCTCCAACTCCATCAAGGTGGGTGCTAATTAAATCTACCGCTTCCACACGAAGTAGCCCCATCCCATTGAGCTGAGCCGAGGCTTCGACTGCTGAAAGAAAACACTCGGGCATCACCATTATTTGAAGTGACATCGACAGGAATGAAGCTCAACATAAGGAACAACTACGTCGTAGGATTATTAAATGCTATAGAATAGTCTGATGCTAGTTCGGAGAGTGTCCAGGGTTACCTAGATCCGTCCATGGTATCATCTGACCTTCCTCTTAGGATTCATATTATTTCTGTCAAACAAGCATGTGGGGTTACATTACATGGGGCAATCAATATAGTGGGTAAGTAGTGTTGAGGAAGTACCGCTGGGGAATATACATGACAGCAGTAGCGATATGCAAGCCAACCAATAGATCAGATACAGTGGAGGTAAAAAGAAAAAGGAAAGAAGATGTAGTGTCGAGCGAGTGGATTGCTAAAAGGAAATTATGTGCATGGCGCTAGAAAGGAGAGGAAAGAAAAGAAAGTATTAAGACTTCGATGTCAGGTGATCTACTGCCTAGAAGGGATACGGTTGTCAGCCAGCTGTCTACATGCAGTAAAATTTGCAGGTTTGAGTGGATTTACCTTGTCAAGATTGTAATCGAATTTCTCTAAAGCGGCAAGGGATTCCTCGCGAGGGAAACCCATGCCTGTCAGCCGTTGAAGGATTTGGTCATCTTCTGTGCCGGTTTGGAGAGCCCAGCCCGGGGACTTGGTATTAGAACCGGGCGGTGAACTTGTTGCTGGATTGCCGGTTCCATTGGCTCCGCCAGGGGTTTGAACATTGTCAAGTGGTGCAAACAGCGCTTCCCAGTCGTGAGACTGGGGCTTTGCAGCCGAGTCCGTTGTTGGTGCGGCACCTCCTGGGGAAGAAGGGGCAACATTCTTATCAAAACTGAAGAAGTCGGAAGAAGTGGAGTTCCCAGCGCTGGGTCCAGGAGTGGATGGCTTCCTCTGTGATGGGGAGTCAAAAGAGAAGTCGAAGTCCGCGTTATTCTTGTTGTCGAGCGTTTCGAAGTCATCATCGTCCTCACTCTCCTTAGCAGGGGCTAAATTAAGACCTGCAAAGGCCGCCTCGAAATCAGGGGTACTAGCCTTTCCGCTTGGGGGCCCGGCTATATCATTTGAAGCGTCTCGCCGCGGTTCCCCGTGAACAACGGGTGCTCCAGTGCTTGACTCAACTGAATGAGGAGCATCAGGGAAAGCGGTGGGGTCTTCACGTTTTGGCAGAAGACCACTGAATTCAGGCGCTTCTCCAGCGGCGTCTTTCTGCAGGCTTTCCTCATACTTGGGAGGGCTTGCTTGAGAGTCTGCAGCAGGAGGTTTGGATGCGATCTGGCTTTGAGGAGGGGCAACAGGGGTGAAATTGTCGTCGAAGCCCATGGGTGCTTCACTATCTGTGCTGTTATCGTCGTCGTCGTCGTCGTCGTCGAGTTCACGAATAGGCGGGAATTCGGAGGCCGCCGGTGCTCCATTTGCTTTGTTCAGGCCAGGTCCCTGTTTCATAGACGCAAAGGCTTCTTCGAAATCGTTCTCTTTTTGAGACTTCGACCGCTGATGCGCTGGACCACCGAAAAGCTCATCAAAGCTGAGATCCTTCTTCTCTGCTGGTTTATCTTCACTAGTAGGCGATATAGCTGCATTAGCGAACTGCTCTGAGGCGCCGGGAATTTCTGGGAATTTCTGGTTCAATTCTTCCGTCCTGTCAGAGGCAGGGGTAGACGTAGGCCTGGCTTCGCTAGCACCAGCTTGCGAAGTTGTGCTTTGAGCTGGTGTGTCATATCTACTAGCAGGTGGCGAGACCATGGTCGAAGAGGTCGTCGACACTGACTCGCCAAACGGAAGCACATTAGGTGTGAGTTGTCTAGACTGCGGCGGGGCTGGAGGTTCATTAAGGGATGCAGCCGCGGGTGGTGGAGGGGAACCTGTCGGAGTTGGTGCTCCAGACGTCGCCGACTTGATCGAAGTCGGATGCGAGTCAGCGCGGAAGGAAGTGGGCGGAGGCGGAGTGGCGGAGGCCACCGGGGCTCCAAGAGATGGGCCGAACAGACTATCGAAAGCGCGCTGTTGATCGTTTGAGACTTGAGGAGACACAGCGTTGCTTTCGCTGGAGCCAGTCATTTGGCGTTTGAAGAAAGGATTCGTGTTCTGGCTAGTTGTCGAGGCAGCTGGGCTGCTAATTCTAGGGATGCTCCCGGGAGGGGCCACGCTCTCGTCTGGCTCATGGGGCTGTTCGTTCTTGAGGCCATCCATTTCTTCCTGAAGCTTGTCTCGTTCACCTTCTACAGTAGCAAGTTGTTTCTTGTTAATCGCGGCCAAGCCTTTCTGCTGTCGTGCATCAGATCGGGCCTTTTCGAGTGCCGGTTTGAGATGAGTGACAGCAGCATTAGCCTGGCGAATCTTCTCCTTCAGGCTTGCATTTTCTTGTTGATCAGCAGCGAGTGCAGCGGAGACCTGGTCGTACTGGTTCTGCAGATCCTGTCTATTTGCTTCAAGCATAGCATAATCCTGCTGCAGTTTGCTGGTCTCGGCCTTGGAAACATGGAGCCGTTCCTCGAGTGTCTTGAAGTTTTTCAACTCCTGCTCGTACATTGCCCTGGCTTGGGCAAGCCGAACCTCGAAATCGCGTTTCTGTTGAGAGGTCTGAGACAATTCCTGCTCTGCTGAGGTGCGCTTAGTTTGAACATTCTGCATCTCATTCGCCAAAGAGCCAATCTGATTGGATAGGTTGGCAAGTTCTGTCGTCTCCTGTGTTAGTTTGTTGGACTCTTCAGGGTCGTTGTCCCCAAGAAGGTCATCTGCTGGTGACGGGGGTGGACGAGCTGGTGCAACGCCGGATGAGGCACCTGTGCTCTGGGGCTGAAGGCTCTGCCCAAAGGTCGAGGTCGGAATGAAAGGCTTGAACGTCGTTGACGTGCTTGGTGGGGATGCTCTAGATGTTGGGGAGGCGGGCATCTGCAATGGTACGTTTGAACCTCCTGTAGACTGGGGTACCTGGGAGGGAGCTGCAGCCGGAGCAGGAGCTGAGAAAGAGTCGAGGCCGAACAGATCATCTGCGGCTGATCGAACAGCCGGGGTAGGGGCGGCTGGTTGAGCCATACCCGTACCCTGTACAACCATAGGAGCCGGAGCAATGTGAGCAGAACCAGGCCGACGCATACTAGGCGGGATCAGGGCTGGAGGCAGAACCTGTGGGAGCGGTTCCTTTCCACTACGTTGTAGTCGGACCAGATACATGGCAACTGCAAACTCGTCCTTTGTCAACTGCCCATCAGCATCAATATCAGCCAAGTCCCAAATCTGAGCAAGGGTTTCCTCAGGTAGTTGCGCATTCATGAAGAAACCAACAGCCTGATCCCCACTTATTTTGCCAAGCTTTGCCGAATCGACGGTCGCAAAAATACTATCGAACTGTGCCTTCTCATGGGGAGTGATTAACCAATCTGCGCCAGTAGACTGTGCCGAAAGGGGTGAGCCGAGCGGTCTGCTGATAGGGCTTTGCGTCCGTTGCGGCCCAGTAAATTGCTTCGGTATTGCGGGAACAGGGGGAACATCAAGTCCCGGCCGTGAGCCAATGGAAGCACGGCTAGAGCCTCTTCGTGCGGCAGCTTCATATAGACCTGCTGGTAGGGTTTGCGGGATTCCTCTCATCGCACCTGATTTGTATGATGTCAAAAGATGCATAGCGATAGTGAACTCGGTTATATCTAGGGCACCACGTTGTTTGGTATCGGCTAGATTCCATATCCTACCGAGGATTTCATTAGGCAGCCTCGCGCGTTCGAAAATCTGTTTGGCAGTCTCGCCTATAATATAGAGTTAGCTCAAAAGTCTATCCCTTCATGGAGCAGGAAATTTGCGTGCCTGACAGAACCCCACTCTTGGAGACGTCCGATTTCTCAAATAGCGACAGAAACTTGTTCACATCATCCGGATTCAGCGGAGGGACTCGAATTGATGCGCCGGGGGTTGGTGGAGGGCTTGTTGCGCCTGCCTCGCGCGTAGGGGCAGATGTATCAACTTGAACGCCTTCGAATCTGGGTATCGGCCCGGCTAAATTGGCGAATCAAACTGTCAACATCCTACCTCCACACCTTGTAGAAGAAAACCTGGCATATGTGAAGAACTTACGCTGTAAAGCCAACTCCTCTGACGGGGAGCGGCCTGCTTGAGCGTGCCCGATCAACCGCAAGACAACACCAAACCCTGAGGGGGTCAGGAGACCGCGGTTCTCCTTGTCCGCAATTTGCCATATCTACACAAAGTCGCAGGTACTGTTAGCCAGGGTCATTCCCGTAAAATATGAAAGCAGAAAGTCCAGTAAGCTGGCTATTCATCGACGTACCAAGCCGAGAGTGTCGGGGGCCAGCTTCGTCTTTTCAAAGAAAGGGACGGCGACTTCGCCAGTAATGACACCCAGATTAGTTGTGTCGGCGACTTGAAAGAGTTGATAGAAGACGCGTTTCTCCTCAGGAGTGAGATTGAGGTTTGGTTGTCGTGCTGTTGGAAGCCATGAGGGATCCGTCAGTTCCGCTGTATCGTATACCGGGTTGCACAGATCCGTCCCCTGAGCTCTCCCACCTGCGCTACCTTGGTTGCATCATTGCTGGCAAGACTTACAATTGTCAGCCATGGCTGTAGTTCCGGGGGAACAGGCCTCCCCTCCTTCTAAGTAATCTGCCCGAAATGCTTGACAAGAGATCGTCAAAGTGTCAGGGTTATCGATTTATCCAGAAGATGCCACGGGCATGGATGGCCAAAGCGCCGCTTTCTGGATGAGGTAATGTTAGACGAAATGGCGGGAGTTAATATCCCGACCAAAGTACGAGAGGAAAGAGGGCGGCGCGTTCACTCGGAACAAAAGATAGAGAATGGAAAAGCAAGTAAAATTTGCCGGGAGCTTAAAAGAAGCTGGAAGGGTAGTGTTCAGGTAGAGGGAGCGAGGAATGAGGGATTGGGTTCATGTACTCCGTAGCTTAACTTTGGGTCCGGGGGGGGGTTCTGCCGGGCGGTCAGTCAAGCACTCAACCCAACTACTAATGAATATCTGGAGCTTAAGGCAGCGAATGTCATCCCCCTGATCCACCCTCTTCGTACAAAGTGCAGGACCTCCCTCTCATCACTAGTCTACATTCTGAAAATCAAAAGGAAATTGGCTGGAGAGCTACATGTGGGAAGGAGCGGTAAATTCATCGCTATTTCAGGGATATTAAAAATATATCGGACAAAGAAAACAGAGTCTGGGCTAATCCAAGCTTCTCTCTTATTTGCAGGCAGTTCAATCACGTAACCTTGGCCAACGCCTGTCCCCAACACATCAACTCGGAATCAATCACTAACAGCACCCAAAAACCTGGCTGAACGCAACCATGGTCGGGATACTGGCCGAGCGGTGTTTTAGACTTAGTACTCAGCCTCAACCTCCTCCTCCAGCGAGTCACTGGCGACCTCCTCGTAGTCACGCTCGAGGGCAGCCAGGTCCTCACGGGCCTCAGAGAATTCACCTTCCTCCATACCCTCACCAACGTACCAGTGAACAAAGGCACGCTTAGAGTACATGAGGTCGAACTTGTGGTCGAGAGCGGACCAGGCCTCGGAGATAGCGGTGGTGTTGGACAGCATGCAGCTAGAAATTGTCAGCGTTTTTATCTCTTATGCGTAGCAGTAACCGTGGTACTTACACAGCACGGCTGAGGTTGGCGAGGTCGCCATTGGGAACCTGCTTAGGGGGCTGGTAGCAGATACCAATCTTGAAGCCAGTGGGGCACCAATCGACAAACTGAATGGTACGCTTGGTCTTGAGGGTAGCAACGGCGGCGTGGGTCTCCTTGGGAACAACATCACCACGGTAGAGCAAGCAGGTAGCCATGTACTTGCCATTGCGAGGATCACACTTAACCATCTGGTTATTGGGCTCGAAACAGGACATGGTGATCTCGTTAACGGAGTTGGCCTCGTGGGAAGCTTTGGCCGCGGAGATGACGGGAGCGTAGGCAACGAGAGGGAAGTGAATACGGGGGTAGGGCACCAGGTTGGTCTGGAACTCGTTCAGATCCACGTTGAGGGAACCATCGAAACGCAAGGAGGCAGTAATGGAGGAGACGACCTGGGCAATCAAGCGGTTCAGGTTCTCATAGCTGGGGCGCTCGATGCCGAGGTTACGGCGGCAGATGTCGTAGATGGCTTCGTTGTCAACCATGAAACTGCAGTCGGAGTGCTCAAGGGTGGTGTGGGTGGTCAGGATGGAGTTGTAGGGTTCAACAACGGAGGTGGCGTTCTGGGGCGCAGGGTAGACGCAGAACTCCAGCTTCGACTTCTTGCCATAATCGACGGACAGACGCTCCATCAGGAGAGCACCGAAACCAGAGCCAGTACCACCACCGAAGGAGTGGAAGACGAGGAATCCCTGGAGACCAGCGCAGTTGTCGGCCACCCGACGAACCTTGTCGAGGACCTGGTCGATCATCTCCTTTCCAACAGTGTAGTGACCACGAGCATAGTTGTTCGAGGCATCCTCCTTGCCAGTGATCATGTTCTCGGGGTGGAAAAGGTTACGGTAGGTGCCAGTGCGGACCTCATCGACAACATTGGGCTCAAGGTCGCAGTAGATAGTACGGGGAACATATTTGCCCTGGCCTAGACGCCATTGCCTGTTAGGAGAGGTTGGCGGGAAGATGGCATGTCAAGGCCACGTACCAGTCTCGGAAAAGAAAGTGCTGAACCCATGATCAGGGTCTTCTGCCTTGCGTTCCTCGGTCAAGTAACCATCGGGCTATTATATATTAGTTTGTTTACCCGGTTGAGATGAAGATAGATGGATTGTCCTTGTTAGCCACATACCTGGATGCCGTGCTCGAGGCAGTAGAGCTAGATTACCATGTTAGTTTTACTAGTCACATTCCCCTTCACTCTGTCTTCTAGTGCATTGCCATGTTCATACCTCCCAGCAGGAATTGGCGATCTGGCAACCAGCCTGACCGACTGTACACATAAAAAAAACATCAGTAAAGGTCAACCAATGAGACTGGTGAGAGAAGGAAAACACATACCGTTCAAACTAATGACTTCTCTCATCTTGTCGAGTCTAAAATGGTCGAATGTCGGAGTGACAAAGAATTAAGATTGGAGGGAGGGGGGTGTGTGAAACGGAGTGGGTGGAATGTGGAAGGACTTTGAGGGGGAAAAAATGCCCTGATCTGTAAGGACGTTTCAGGGGTAAGTAAACGAAAAAAAAAACACCGCCAGGAAAAGGAAACAAAAGAAAGGGAAGGGGGGAACAGGTGGGAGAAAAAACGGGGAGGAGAAACAAACCCTTGGGGTGATTGACGAAGAGAAAATTAGACAAAGGGGATCAATTAAACAATTGCCCAAGGCCCGAATGATCGGTCAAGTCAATTTGTTGTGGTCTTGGGATGCGCTGTCAACCCAAAAGCAGGACTTCCACCTTTTCGTTGTTGATCCATCCGTTGGGTCGCGTCTCCCACCCTGGGCCCCTGATTGGCTGGCCTGGGGCCGTGACCGCCCTTCCAGCCCGCCGCTGACTCAGCCACCGGGTTAGTACTAGTCCCTCTTGACTAGTAGGAACTAGGAAGTCCACCCATAATGGGATCACGTGTCGATGACGGCATCTTCAGTTGTGCAGCTAGCATTGCATATGGGGCCTATGAAACACGAGCACACACTGAGTTACTCTTTCTCTGACCGGCAGTGATTGCGACAATGGCTTGATTGATGGTGAGCCATATCATCATATTGACACTGACTTCACATATGTGTTGGAGGGAACTAACGGACCATCAGACCGGCTGGCCCTCAACCTACCACAACAACAACTACTTACCATACTAGGCTGCATATATATATATATATATATATCAAGGCCACCGAGATCATGACCGTCTAGTAGCAGCACCAATTGCACTTTTCAGAATTGCCGCCGCAATGCTACTCCAATATCTTTTCTTCCTTCTCACCCTCTCCTTCGCTACCGCCAATGTCGAGAAAACGATCTTCATCGCTCCGCAACCCCTCACCATTCCCACTGCCGATCCGACCCTGGATGACTTAGGTCTGGAACGCCTCTCTTGGTCCAGCCCCATACTCCGAACGAGAATAAATGCTACATTCCCTACCAATGAATCCCCGGGTACGGACTCATGGTACTTCCTCGAGAACTTGAACCCAGGCCAACGTTATGAAGTGCGCGTGTGTTGGCTGGCTACTGTACGTTCATCGTATATTCCATAATGATATACACTATGACGGGTTCAAGAGGTATAACTAACGAACAAGAACAGCAACCGACAGCTTTTACTTTGACGACGCATACCCTTCTGCAAACCATTGAGGATCCTACACTCCTCTCCTCTATCAGCCTCTATTCTCAAGCTCATCTCGACTCGCCTCAAGCCAATGCCGCTCCTCGCAAGTCATCCTCATTTCATGATCAAGCACCTACGTCTGACTCGGTGCTTTTCCTTCGTATTACTGCTGCGGCAGACTATTTCTCTCTCAACAAGACACTGATGGAAAATGTTCCGCCCGTCGCTGCGGACGTCATTCTCGATCCATTTATATGGAATATTTTCCCGCAGTCGCTAGTACCGACGGCGTGTTATATATGTATTGTGGGATGCTTAGCGGTTGTAATTGCGTGGTGGGTTTTGGGGGAGCTGGAGAGGGTGGCTGTTTATATGGGCTCAAGAAACCTTCGGGATGGTAAGAAGGATAAGTAATATATTATGGTATAGACATATGTCTTCATTCGCTTGCAGCCTCCCTGGAAGGGCAAGAGCATAATGTATCAATATCATCAAGCACGGTTTATGTAAACTCTTCAATATCAAAAATCTCATCTAACCTCGTCTAAAAACGTTACTTTGCAGGACAGGGGGTCAACATCACATACATTCACACCACACAAAATCACAATAAGTCAAACAGGAACAGGGTTCATTATGTGAGGGACAAAAACAACAGCAGCAACAAAAAGTAACAAAGACAGAACACTATGGGGAATACGTTTCGGGGGGTATGGAAATGTCCAAACTGATGAATCCGTTTATAATCGCCCTTAAAAGGATTTTCAAAGGAAAGTCATTTAGTCAACGCCTGTAGAACATTAATCTTCAAAGAAGTGAAGAACAGCTCGAATACCCTTTGACCCTAACCCATGAGGTGGATAGGCGATGTAAAGGGGGTCATCCCGTGCTCCCAATTTCGCACGGAACTCGCTCTTGCGAACAAGATGGAATTGCTTGGCCAAGGTTTCGTAGGTATGCTGCAGCATCTTCACCTTGGCCCCGTGCATGTTATGCCCCGGTGTGAGAGTGGTGGTCGCTCCAGCGCCAAAAGTAAGTGATTTGACCCCAGATCGGGCCGCGGTCTGAATGGCATGGGTGACGATATGTTCAATGACGCCATTTGGAGACCCTGGGAAGTCAAAGCTGTACTTCACCTGCATACCATAAGAGGGGGACAGAGTGGCCAAAGCAACAAACGCGCAAATAGTGCCTTCCTTGCTGACTGCGTAAAAGTACCAGCGATGCGCATGGTCACGCCACGGTTGGATCTCAGACAGATGCACTTGAGTGCCTTTGCGGTTGGCCAACCAGTCTTGGATACGCTGATCAATCTTCTCGCGGATATTGTCCGGCACCATCTCACCCTGATTCATGCTCACGAGCTTGATACCCTCGCTCTCCGAGTGCCGGATCTTCCGAGCAATTTCTCCGTCTGAAGCGGCCTGGTTGCGGGACGGATCTACACGTTCCTCCGCGATGCAGGACAAGCTACGCCAGCCAAGCTTCTCGCCCAGAATAGCCTCAACTTCTGGAGAGCATAGAAGCCAAATTGGCTTATACTTGGTCTCACGACGCAACCATTGCAAGAACTGAGTGATGACGCGGCCATACTGCCGGGGATCGCACAGCGGATTGCCTGGAATCACTGCATAGTTACTGCTGCTGGGCACGTATGAGATGGCTGCACCAGTCGCCAGATCACGCCAAATCTTGAATCGCTCATCTCCCCAGGATGTGGAAGTCGCATCGCCATAATTCGCGATGAGATGCTCGATGGGCTGTAAGTGGCTCTCATCGGGCGCTAAGTGGCCTTTCTTGTCGCGTACCCAAGATGGTTCGACAGTCGAAGACTCCGGGTGCCGCAACTGGACGGTTGGAGGCTTGGCCGGGAAACTCTTAGGGTCGCGATAGAACAGAGACGCGAGACGAATGTTACCCAACTTGAGAAGAAGCATCAAGAAGCGCTCTAGGCCCACCCCGGCACCGGCATGGGGAGGCGCACCCCATCGGAAGCCCTCCATATACTCCTCCATGGTCTCAGGATTGATGCCCACGCGGCGCATATTCTCCTCCAGCATATGGGGATCATGGATACGTTGACCGCCCGAGACAATCTCTTGGCCTCGAATAAAAATGTCAAAGGAGTTAGTGAAGCGGTTGTCATCAGGATCAGGCATCGTGTAGAAGGGACGGGCACCGACGGGGAATTTGTCGAGAATGTAGTAATCCGTGCCGAATTTCTCCTTGACAAGCTCTCCAAGTCGGATCTCGTCGCGCGTGTGCAAATCCTCATCTTCCGGCAGGAGGTTCCCCTCCTCATCACGCCACCCGGAGTCGTTGAGCATTTTAATACCATCGCTGAAACGAATAATAGGTGTCTCTTCAAGCCAGACGACGTCGTCGGACGGGAATTGCTGTTTCACCGTCTCGACCTCGCGACGGAAGCGGCCATAGACGCCCTTTAGTATATTCTTAATCACAGCATCTAGCACCTCAAGCATCTCATGGTAGTGCTCTTCAATTGCCATCTCAATGTCCAGCCCCGTGTACTCCGTCAAATGGCGGTGGGTGTTGGAGTTCTCCGCGCGGAACACGGCACCAATTTCATACACTCGGCCAAAGTCCGCCGCAATCGCCATTTGTTTGGCTAACTGCGGGCTTTGAGCCAGAAATGCATCCCGACCAAAGTAATTCACTTCGAACACACTGGCACCGGACTCGGTAGCAGACCCTTGCAGCTTGGGCGTATGGATCTCGATGAACCCTTGCTCGTCCAGGGCGTTCCGGAAAAGGTTTCCCACTCCCGATTGAATACGGAAGATTGACTGAGAAGTTGGAGTACGCAAATCCAGCAAACGGTTGGTTAGACGAGTCCGGTCAGGGATGTGACTACGACGGCCTTCGACGCGCTCTTCTTCGGGAGTCTGGATCTCCGCCTCATAGACACTAAACGGAACAGGTTCCTCACGACGAACGATGACGTGAACTGCATCAACGGCTAGTTCGACGTCATGGATGGTGCAACCCAACACGGGCACCTCTGGAGCTTGGATGGTGCCGCGAATCTGTACTATAGAACCCACGCGAAGGTGCTCCACCCATTGCACCATTGCGATGGAATTTTTGCCTGGAACTTCATGCAAAACACCCTGAAACGTGACCAGCTGCTGGCGAAAGACCAGGAAAACCAGCTTGGCGCTCATGCGACGGATGATATGTAGACGCGCTGTGAAGAGAACTTCCTTCCCCACTGAATCTGCCGAAATATCCTCGAATTTGGTCCGGAGCTCCCGCGAGCGAGTGCGCGACTGGAGAAGGGGCAGCTCACCATATCGCGCTTTCATCTCGGGGGTCTCGTCGCGGGCGGCGGTTGCGACAGCCTCCTTGTGACGTTCTGATTCCTCGGAATGGTGCTCCTCACTGAGACGAGAGCGCGCTTGTCGGCGCTGCTGTCGCGCAAGGCGCTTCTGTTGATTTTTACTCATCGTCCCCGTGGTTGGGGATGAGGAGTCGTCCGACAAATCATCAGATGAGGATGCGTAGCCGCCGCGATCCCGCAGAAATCCGCTCAGGATAGACCGGCGCGGGGACATTGACCCTGAACGCCTGCTAGAAGCGGGAGATCCATCGGCCGTGTCGATTTTATTGGGGACGATCTTGGAGAGGGCCCGTTTAATGGACATGATTAATAGTTGAGAGGGGTACAATCATGAGAGAGAGAGTAGAGAGTCAGAAGGAACTTTTGACCCCAGCCGTTTTGACCCGGCTGAAGGAGGGGCAGGTTGCAATAGACTTGCGAGAAGGATATGAGTAAGAAGTCTTGAATGAAGTCTACGGCGAAAGACAACAAAACAATTTATCGTGGATTATGAAGGCTTGGAGGACAGACTCCAAGGAAGATTGGAAAAAGGATTCAGTCTGGGAAATGTGCCTGGGTAGAAGAAAAGAGGAGAGAAGGAAAAGCTGATAAGTAAAGTTCAACGGTATTATTTCCTTGTCTAGGGTTCGCAAGACGCCGTGATGTCATAGGCTGGATCAATGGCCTTTTTCTTTTTTTCCTTTTCAGTTCCAAGTTCCTCCGAGTGTCTGGAATGATCGGATGATGAGGCAATCCAATGATCCCCGGTTTTGCCCTTCATTTCTGATTATTAACTCTCTTTACTTTCCCTCCTTATCTCTCCGCATGAACCATAAACAAAATACATTTCAAAAGTTGTCCCATTGCCGTCTTGGCTTTTTCTTAGTTCCTGATCTATCAATAGAGTGAACTGATTACGACTCAAACTCTTTGGATTCCCCCAAATTTGCCTCACACTTAAAAAAAATAAAAAAAAAAAGTAAAAAAAAAGGCTCTAATTTTCTCTCCTTCTCTCCCTCTCTCACTCCCTCGTGATCCTTTCAGCTGATCTCTCTCTCTTTTGGTTATCTTAATAATTCATGATCTCTTTGATTGCCCTTCCCTAAACCTAATTGTCCTTGTTCGTCCCTTCGAACAAGGCCCAGATCCAATTAGCCATGGCGTCGTCTCGATGGTGGCTTCTCGTACAGGCCGTCTTTTGGCGGTTCCTCATGCGCATAGGCATGTTTATCCACCATATTTCATCCCCGCGACCGCCTCGTCGTTCCTTCGTACGATCAATCCCAACTGGGTCGTCACGAATTGATTTATACTTCTATTGTCCCGCCGAGTACTCTCGGGAGATCAAGGAAGGTCGCAGGTTTCCTGTAGTGGTTAATTTCCATGGCGGTGGGTTTACTCTAGGATGTCCGACCGATGATAGTCGCTGGGCCCAGTGCGTCCTGGCCGAAGTGGACGCTGTCATGGTCAGCGTCGGATATCGTCGAGCTCCCGAACATCCGTTTCCCGCCGCCGTTGACGACGGCGTGCGAGCGATCCAGTATCTTTCCGCCCATGCCGTTGAATTGGGACTGGATGTCTCCCGCATTGCCCTCAGTGGGTTTTCCGCGGGTGGCAATCTGGCGGTTACGGTGCCTTTGCGACTTCGGAGTTTAATGTGTCAGGAATCTCGAGATCCATGGCTGGATCGCGCGCAGTCCACGGAACAGCTTGTCGATGCGTCCGCCAGCGACGTGAACATCGTCGCCCTCTTCTGCTGGTATCCCATCTTAGATTTCGAAGAGCCCCGTGAGCATCGGCGGGCTGCGAGTATTATGCCCGACAAGACCCTCCCAGAGTTCTTTACCAGTCTATTCGACGAGGCTTACTTACCGGACCTTGAAGAGCGCCGATCGCCGTATGCGTCGCCCGTTCGGGCCGCGGATGCACTTCTAGCCGACGCTCTGCCACATGACATCTTTCTGTACATCTGTGAATGGGACATGCTACTCAACGAAGGTCAACAGTTCGTGCGTCGCTTACAAAATATTAACAAGCATGTCCGCGCCATGATGATCGAGAGAGTGCCACACGCCTGGGATAAATCGCCCAATCCGTGGCGGGATCAGGAACAGGTGGATATTCTGTACCGCGACGCTTGTGCGGACATGAAAGCCATCTTTAATGCATAGACGCTACACCACGGTTTATATCGCTGGTTTCGGTCTGTCAGTGGGCCTTTCTTCTCTTTTCTCGGGTTGAGATGTATAAACGGCGTTTCGGTCAAGCGAGTATGGGATTTCAATAGTGTACAGTAAGGCATTCAAGAGCAATGAAGACAACATTCCATTCGACAGATATTATTAAAAAAAAAAAAAAAAAAAAATTAAAAACGTATTTTGATTAAATGAAAAGTCCTTCCAATCATATACAGTCTACCATACACTGTACAGTCCTTGTCACAGGTTTTTGCGCCGTCACTGCAATATACTTCCACCCACGCTGATTATTGACGACAATAGCAACGGCGTTGATAGAGTGTGCCTCTAGACCCAAAGCCAACACAATCATAGATGGGATGTATAGGTCCCAAGAGAGAAAACGAATCATGGGTTTTACATTCTGCGTAATATCCCATTCCTGAACACCTCCGAAGCCGAACTTGCTCAACGTCCCGATCAGGCCTTTCCGAGGGTAAGAATGTTCGCTTCGATCCTGCATCAGAGACGGTGATTGTCCATTTGCTGTCTTTGATATAGCACGGTACAAGTGAACCTTGTCCATAGCCTCCTCTTCTGCCGATGGGCTTATTTGCTGAACGTCTTCACTACTCCAATGATCGTATTCGTATAGAGTGATCCTTCTTCCAGGTTTCAGCACTCGGTAAAACTCCGAGAAGACGCGGCTTAAGTTTGTTGCATGCACCAGTGTCTCCATTGTGTAGATACCGTCGCAGGAACCGTTTTCCACTGCTCGAAGGTCATGATAGTCACCTTGCTGGACCGTCAGTGCATCCAAGGCTGTGACCGTATCTGATTTGAGTCCGGCCGCCCAATCGACCTCATCAATAGCCTCCCGGACGTTCTGTTGTGTTTGTTGGACTTGCTGCGGAAGAACATCGATGGCATAGACCTTCAATCCCTTCTGCGAAGTAGATAGCAACCTGGCCGTCTCCGCAGCCGGCATCAAGGACTCGAGCCCCCGGACTCAATCGCAGTGACCGGAACACTTGATCTTCCATTACGATAAGATCCCCATGGACTGTAAATGGCCACCAGACATCTGGAGAGTAATAACCGGGATGAGCGCGGCCGCCCTAGAAGCCTGTTCGCTAAGCGTGTCTCGAGAGAGCTATAGTATCGCTTGACGCCGTCCATTGACGCTTTAGGAATTCAGAGCTCGTACACTCAAGGCTATTGCAAGAGTCAAACCGAGGTGTTGGGTGCTCAATCCCTGCTTTTATGGACAGGTCCTTTCCGTAGGAGCCGAGCTACTAAGCACGTAGAACGCTATTTTCTCATATCAAAACGACTTGTCCCTGACAAGAGGTAGCCACCTAGAGGTCATTTCCCCCTTTGTTTCGGCATATTCTGGAACTGCCGAGGCCTTGTTGCATTGACGGGTTGGGTAGACCGGGGGGTGTATGGTTTGCTGAGCCGTTGGGTATATTGTTCTAATCGGCGACTACCTGAGACCAATCATCGATGGTCCAACCGTTGGCTCTTCTTCTTTGTTTTTGTTATTCTTCCAAGGGCACCAATTTCTCGGCAGCTGTTACTCGGAACCACAGTCGAGATTAAGGTAGAGTAGGGGATGAGGGCTAGAAATATCGAGGTCGACCTGTTTGCCAAGCCATCGATGATCACTGACCATCGGAATACGACGCTTGCCTAATGCGGACATCACTTCAACCTCAACCATTTCATACTACTTACCAGGTACTCCAGCTGTTACTCAATTGATGCCATGACTCGCATCATTGCACTGGAAGCTCGTATCCTACAAAGTCGACGTAGCCTGACACGCGTCATCGTAGCTTATCAAATGTCTAAACGGAAGTATATAAATCACCGGTATGCTCACGCGACATCGAAACTAGCGTCTGGATCAATTGTATGACCTGAGACGGATTCACAATGCTTTCAGTGCATCATATAGCGTGGAGCTTCTTAATTATAGGACTTAGATCTGCGCAACTCCCATCAGCACCCTCATTCACCCCGGATCCATCCTATACTGGCTGTCCACCAGATGGTCCTCTTCTTCCCAAACCAACAAATCTAGCACAATCAAAACACTTCCGGACGGCTACAGACAATCTACCATATGCTCAAACTTTGTACTGAAAGGGGGGATCAAAGCTGGCTGGGTGGTGGATAACGTCTCTTTCTCTCTGGCTGTCGTTTCTCCAAATGGAGTTCAACATACGAATGGAAAACCACTCTGGGAGTACCATCATCGGGCAAAGCCAAACACAGAAGGATCTACTTTGGCAAACTGGGGCTCACAGTATATGTTCAGCTCAGTAACAAAAATTTTTCTTCAACTTGATGCTGTTGAAGTCTGGAGATGGCCTCCAGAGCCCAGTGACGGATTTCTTTCCCGAGTTAAGCGCCGTCAATTCTTCTATTAAGTGGAAAGATATTACGCTGGGAGTATTGGCAGATCACCTAGCAGGCATACCTTCGAATTATATGTTCCCATATTCGTGAGTCTAGCTGGATACAGACAAATTAGTCGCCTGCGAGTTCTGCTTTCCCCAACCTCTATATGAGAGCTTAGGGTTTCCCCATCTGAATAAGTCGGATTACCCAGTTGTGGTGTTACGGGGCTTTCTCGCCCCTGCACCAAATAAGGTGAGTTCACACCGTCTACTTTGATATCACTCCATTAACAGTAGACCAATACGGCGTGGGCATAGTTCTAAACCACCAGCCCCTTTGACTTCGCTGAACATCCTCTACCGCGCCATAACGGGGACAATCATGCTCGCCATCGAAGAAACCCGCGCCCAGAGCATGAAGTGCAACTGCACATGGGTGTGGCTAAATCGAATCCCAAATTTCTGATGCTAATACAACTACAGCCCTAACTATAACTCAAGATGCTGGTCCGGGTCACAAGCTCTCACAAACCATTATAATGTCTCGATGCTGGCTTCCATCCAAACGATCTTTCAGACGGTCTACATGTTCATAGGCTTTAGGATTATCTCTCCTGATCTTAGGATTCATCCTACTGAAGTAGAAGCCCCGGCTTTACATGCTGAGGCGAGGGATCTTCTCGTTCGGGCTGGTCGTAGTAATGGATCGGAGCTGGTAAAGCAGGATTGGCGTGTGAGAATCTGATATTCTGCCCTTGGACGGGGGCGCCATGTCGGCTTTGCCTGGGCAGCAGACGCTGAAGTCGTTCTGTGCGTCGTGGCAGCTTGTGGGTTGAATGCGGTATGGGGGTGAGGCGTTTGACAAGATTGTTTTTGTGGTTGGAGTTGAGGTTCCTTCTTTACGGGAGGGGTTGTTGGTAAAGTCTTGACTCACTAGGAGGTTGGAGGTTTTCGTAGGTAATTTAGGGTTGTAAATTTAGGGCTATATGTGAAGCTTTATTTAGAGATATATATATGTACACTATATGTGGGGAATTGCATTACACTCTGCTACAGAAAGACAGACTGGAAAGTAAATTTCCCAAAATTGAATGTATTTCAATTGATACCATGCATTAGCACACATTCACCAATCACATCACGTTCATGCATATCAAGTACTATAGTAGGTGGCAGAACCAAATCAAACAAAGAATGGTAGGTATCTCTCGCAAGATCAGGAGAAAAGAAATCGACACGGTAGAAAATGACATGAATGACGCTCCAGACGCCACGCTAACAGCAAGATAAAGGACTTTTGTGCTTTTTAAAGGTTCGTTAGGCAATGCTCAAGAATGGGTATTGAGAACCGCAGAGGAAAAGAAAGGAAAGCAATAGTCTCTTTCAAAGAAACGATCTACTCTTCATCAGTGCCAGTGTCGTCGCTTAAACCATCGTCAGACTCAACATCATCGTCAACCTCACTGTCAGAATCTTCATGATCATCGCCGGGGATGCCCCGCCAGTGGATGTAGTCAGCTTCCACCCAGTGTCGGCTGCGAGGGAGTTGATAAGGATCGAATGGGAAGTAAGCGTCGAGTTGGTAACCGAGGTCATCGCCTGCACGAGTCTCTCGCTCGACTTGGCTGAAACGCGGATCTGCCAGTGCAGACAGGTTCCGGAAAGAAGTCATGCGGATTCTCTTGTTCGTTTCGAGAATGCTGAAAACGTACATCAAGTTCAAATGTTGAGACATCCGTGCAAACTCTGACACGATAGCGGGAGAGCACACCTTGAGCGGGTTCAGTTTGGAATAGATGGTCTGGTGGAGAATCTCTTTGACCATTGGTGGGAATGTGATGTCTTCTAACTCGAGCTCGTCTACTTGCTCAATGCTATCGCCTTCCGCTGCAGCAGTGGTCAGGTCCCGCCAGCGGAAACAGAAAATGTAGAGTAGGGCTTGTGCGGTGGAGTAGAAGGGACCATAGCGACGCAGGTCAGGGCCTCGGCAGGCAGGTTCGTAGATGTCTCGGAGATCCTTCAGATGCCCACCAAGCAAACCAAAGACATCTCGCACAATTTCACCAGAGATGTGTGCACCCCGGGCAACAAAGCTGGCAAGATAGGCAGCTGCAGATTGACGCGTAATAGCTGGCTGCGTCTTGCTGAAGACAAGCTCGATGCAGGCGGTGGTAAAGCGGTCAACGAGATCGGGGGAGGACTGGGAGAAATGGAAGAGGAGGAATTGTGAATGGCGCGAGCGATAAGTCGGGAGAATAATGCTCTGAAAGTGACTGAGTAAGAGGTCGAGCGTATTCTCTTTGTCATCCAGGGTACCCGAGGCGAACGTAGGTGCGTAGTACGCAAAGAGCGCATCAATCATGCCATCCAGTTGGAGAACATTATC
Source organism: Aspergillus alliaceus (assembly GCF_009176365.1). Classification (NCBI taxonomy): domain Eukaryota; kingdom Fungi; phylum Ascomycota; class Eurotiomycetes; order Eurotiales; family Aspergillaceae; genus Aspergillus; species Aspergillus alliaceus. The sequence goes on from NW_022474705.1 coordinate 408,873, forward strand.
CTTGATTGTCTTAAGCCGAGACTCGGCGTCTATTGAGTCATCGCTCATGACCGACGCATTGTCATCATCGTCGTCGTCGCCGAAGGCAACAGCACCGGGGGAAACAGCATGCAGAACTTCCTCTTCCTCTTCATCGTCAAGATCGTCCATATCCACTTGGATCTGAACGTCGATCTTGACGAGCTTTTCCGTGATAAGAGCAAGTATGTCCCCCTGGAGTTCTGGGACGTAGCCAATTACTCTGATGAGGTTCTGTGTGTACGCAATGTTGGCTTTGGGACCATCGGTATCAAAAGGAAACTGCATAGACAAGATGGGGGACAATGCTCCGCTACCGGACGGAATCAAATGCACTATATGGCGAATAGCCATGTGAACCCGGGTGTAGATCTCCGATGCGTGGACGGGGGCATAGCCCGGCAGCTTGCCCGCACCTTTGGGAATCTCACCCAAATAATTGACCAGCATATTGAGTGCCGACCCCAAGTAGCTTCCCTGGGCGGCCGCAAGATTACCTAGGAAGCGAATATACAACTTAACGTAGGACTCGTCGCGCCCGAGCCACACACTGTTCAAAACAGCATTAACCAGCCCATTGCAGCTCCGATCCAAGGAAGCGACATTTGACAAAAGGCCCAGAAGGTGATATCTTAAAGTCGTGTGTGTAGGTACATCGTAGGAAAACATGCCATCCTCTTCCCCACGCCGGGGATCCGCCGAGAAGACTTCCTTGATACGGTCGTAGGCCTCGCTGTCGGTGCCCGAGACGTGCCGTTGGATAGCACGGCGCACCTCTTCGCGAACCACAGCCGCACTCTTCTCTGGAGTCCCGGTGTCTCTTTGCTCCCTTTCATCGAATGAAACTATTTCAACATCCTTGAACTGCACCCGAGCCCGCTTCCTCGGGCTGGGGAGCCCCTCGCCGTCGGAAGAACCTGAGGACGAAGGGGACAGGGAAAGATTCATATCCTCCATTTTATGCTTTATACCGGTCGTAGGGGTCTCCTTAGCTGTCTTTAAGATGGGCGCAGGTGAAGACGTAGGCAGCATCTTGGAGCGGATGGGTTTCTTGATTCCCGTCGCTGGGTTGCGCGATGGCGTGGCGAGGGCGACCATGATAGGTCAGCAGGAATGTTCAAATATGCAGCAGGAAAAAAGAGAGACTTTGGCCAAGGCTCGTCATTTGTTGGACCCGTGGCCTCTCGCTATAATACAAGCTGAGAGGGTTGGAGAACAATGACCGGAGAGCACACGACACCGCCTAGCGTGGTCAAAGCTCGCGTATTCCGCTGATGCTACAGTTGATAGAGGCGCTATGGGTTAATGGTGACTGAAGGTAGCCCCATCTGTCATCTAACACTCACGATTGCGGTAAAAGTGCAGTTAGACGCAGGCAGTTGAAGTGAAGCAACCTTGTCTTCGAGGGACACCTAATTAGGCGGAGAAGCATCCTGCTTGAAATTTTTCTTGTGGGGCTGAGGTGGAGCCATCCCCGTGACCAGTGCGTGACCGGCGCGTACTGTGTAGCTCTCAATCTATACGCTTTGCCTGATTGGGTAATATGGAAATGGCTTACTCATTATTGCGGCACTTGGACTATTTGTCTGGTTTTCAACTCATGATGACTTTAACTAGAACACTAAGAATAGAGCACCGACTCATCATAAATCCTTCACATATCCATTCAAAAAAAAAAAAAAAAAAGGACAAGGATACAATATGTAGTTGAAACAACAAGTGTGAGCACAGAAACTATGTAAAAAAAGAATAATGATATAGGTAGCAGAACCTCTCCAGTGGTATAAAGCCGGTAATAAGAGCAAGTAAATAGACGAAATCGTTAAAGAGCGAAATATTAGTAGGTCATGGCGATAACTGAAGAGAACAAGAATATCCAGTTCTTTTCCCTTCAGGCAAAATGTCATCGAGCGCAGGAGTTAAAACTTTATAACCACTGTCCGGAAGCGATCGGACCCATTCGATCATCAAAAATGCTCCCATAAAGGTCTTCCAGCTCGACCAAATACTCGTCCGCGGTGAACTTCATCAGGCCTCTGTTCTGTAAGTAGAGCTCGTCCTCATCGACCACACGGGCTCCACTAAACTCCTCCACTACCTCATTCACCTGCTCCAGTTCCTTTCCAAACGGGTGGGGTTCGGGGTTGGTGTATTCCTGCGCTGGACGAATTGCGGGACTGCTGCGCATCGAATTCAGCGGAGGAGGCGAGAGCCGCGATATGGAACGCTGGCGAGCTAACTCTTGGTGAGATCGTTTCGTATGAGATAGCGCCCGCTTGGGAACCAATGGAGCCTCTGTAGATGATGCAGTCGATGTGGATGACCGGGGATGACTGGTCACAGTTGCTGAGCGCTTGGGAAAATATGTCGACAGAGGATTGGGCTCTATGGGAGAGTCACTTGGCGTTGTGATGGGCGATCCGAAACTCTGCTGCGCGAAAGACAATTCCGAGTCATCTGGAGATTGGAGAGATGATGTGGATGAAGAGCCTGCCGAATGGAGATCGGGCGCATTGTAAGCGAGCATGTTCGTCGTTGACAACAACTCCACCGGCGCTGAAATCTTTCCTCGATTGATGGTGCCTGCGGAGAACTTGACTTGTCCTTCCCGGTAGGGCATCGGGGCGGACACCTCGGGGCGCTTGTGGCGCTTGGTAAATGCTCGGGTCAGTGACGACATGGCGGTGTTTCTGAACGGTTAAGGAAATGCAATGCGGAAGTTGGTAACTTTCGAGCAGTAGATGGATTGGGACCAAAGATATAGGTTGTTTGTATTGAAACTGCTATTTTTGGTCGACTGTTACTTCTCCTTATCGAACGGTCCACCTATTTTTAGTGTTTGTCAAATCCTCGTTTGCGGTACCGATAAAGAATGTGTGGTTGACGATTGCGGGGTGGACACCAGAAGGAATGGAAGATCAATGACTGGAATGTCCGCTATCAGATAGGGACGGAGTATGTTGATATACAAGATCTTTCTTGATGTCGAAGATCAAGATTGCTAAAATTTCATTCAACGAAGGTCGAGGTAAATAGTCCCTTTTCTTGCACAGCAGAAAATCGGATGGTGGGAACTTCGTCTCAAATGTGTGGATTGCTTGACTCAAGGGGGTGAGCAGTAATTGTTGCAGCACTCTGTACTGGGAATTCGGGGCGGACAACCAGGACGCGCCACGGGGTTTTAATAAAGTGTAAAAAAAAGGTACGGAGTACGGAGTACCAAAATGAAGGATACAAGGAAGGAATCCAGGAACTGGTCAAACTAGGACAAGAAGAATGGAATGAGGGAATAAGAAAGGAAGAAAAATAACTGATCCAAGGTAAAGAATCCCACAGGGAGGTGTGGATCAAGAAAAGGAGAAGAAAAAAGAAGAAGAGGTTCAAAAACAAAGGTATGTAAAGGAAAGAGAGGGGAAAGAGGGAAGAAAAAAGTAGGGGAGGCAAGAAGAATGAGAGAGTATGGTTCAAGTAAGTTCCAGGCTCTCTCCACCTGTCGAAGGGAAAGGCTGATGGCCTCTGATTTAGAGTTTTCCTCCTTCGTCTTGTCCACTCACCACTTGTTCGTCGGGTACCTCCCGCGATTCCCACGGTTCACTCTCTTGTATTCCCAGGGTCCAACAGTCTCATTCGTGGTGAGCGATAAGAACAAGAAAACCCTTTCGCCTTCGCCCAGGGGATTTGGGTCTGGTGATTTCCACTCCGTGAATTTCTGATCTTTCGAGATGGTCGAGAACGTAATAGTTACCCATGGGAACCACAAGTACCGACCGATATTGACCCAAATCAACCGATATATTATTTTCCACGCCGTACGGAAGTACCCCGACAGTCCCTAAAAATATCAATCAATTCGAAGAAGATGGGATGACCTCAGGCAGACTTTTTAGATGATCCGGTCTCCCGACGGCCGAGAAAGCCCTGGATGACTATCCCACGCGCTTACTTGTGACCTGCCATTTGGTAGAGAATGGACGATGCAAGCGCTGGGGGCTGTATACTAGCCTGCGTGACACATATACGACGGGGGTTTTAATTAAATCCATGACCTAACAGTTACTACTACTGCTACCTAGCAACCTCCCCCTCTTTTCATGTTGGTGAAATGCCAATCCCCATCGGAGGAGAATACCTTGGATACTATGAGAAGAATACTTAAGTAGCCAAGGTATTCTCCTTTTGCTGTCCTAGATGCCAGTATGAGACGAGAAATCCCTGGGGATTTCCGCCCTCGGTGAACTATCCCATGTTCCTGATTAATTATTCCCCCATGACTCCGGCCCTAAAAAGCAGAGCAATCATGTATCATCGCAGTGCAATGGTCAGGCGACGGTGCCGAAGTTTGCGTCAGGAACGGCAACGTTGTGACCTCTCAGGAGCGCCATGTACCCTAATCGGTGGGGATGAAACAACTCTGCGGCCGCGGTGTCTCAGCGTATCGCCCTGTCGATTAAAGGCCTGTTGTGCATGACTGTGGAGAGTGTGATCTACCAAGTATAATAGGTAAACCTTTTTTTCTTTCTTTTTCTTTCTTTTGGGTTTGGTAGACTGGTGACATATGATCGATCAATTCGAAGTGCTTCTGATATGATTTATGGTTATGGATTTTGATTTTCCTTTTTGTTCACTACTAGCGTCGAAACTCCTGAACCGATCTGAATCTTATCCTAACAATGGTTTTTGGTGTCAATGCGTGCGGGTCACCTCCACTGAGTGGATAAACTTAATACACACACAATATTGCCTTGTGGGCTTCGTTTACCACTCTCTTTCTATCTATCGTCGGACAAAAAGAGGGCGGATATATCACCCGCTATGAAGTCTTAGTGAAGTTCTACCACCTCGGGATTAGCTTTGGCCAGTTTTTCTCCGTCCCACGACTGGGCTGGAATTCAATTTTTCTTTTTCTTTTTCCTTGTTTTCTTTTCTTTTTTGTTTTCTGCATCCCATGTGGCTTCCACAGATTAACCTTACCTAGAGCCCTAGAAGCACTATCGACGTTACATCGTGTACCCTAGGTGTAACAAGAAAGTCACTAAATACTACGTAGTCTCCCTGTCACTTCGAGGTTGAATTGTAGTTGCATTGTTTATTTACGTAGTTATTGTTCAGTAGTAATCTCATAAGCGACACCGTGACATTAGTCGCCAAATCCCGGGTTAATCACCGGCTTTACCCTCAATTGCAAATTGATTTGGATCTCTGAAATTAAGGTGAGACTTTGATTGGCTAGCCGGGCCGTTTCACGCTACGACCGTTTTCGGACGGGATCTTGTCGATCCTTGCTTAGTTCGGAGATGTCCTCCCTTCGCATTTTCGATCAGCATTCAGTTGCAATTTAAACCAAACTGGGTATCAACTCTGCATTGCATATCAGCGGGAGGCAGACAGCACTTAGATATACACACAGCAGAGAAAACTTCCTGAATTCATGCAGTTAACATAGGAGTGCCTCCTTGCCGTCGGATATCTTCCCCGTTTCCAGAACCTTAGTCTTCATCCATCGACTCCCAGCCATCTGCACCGCCGGTGGCCGCACCAACCTCCTCGGCAGCATCTTCTTCGTCCGAGTCATTCTGGTCCGCCTGCAAGCCCACGAAGCGCTCCTGCACCTCACCTTCCAAACTGGGCATCCGGGACACGAAAGCCCGGCGGACTGCGGCGTTGGTGGAAGTATCCCAGATTTGCACGACGCCCTTGCTGCCGGCCACGGCGAGTCGGAAGCTGACCTCTGGATCGGGGGCGAATGTGGTTGAGAACACTTTGCCGACGTCCAGCTTGCGTGAAACGACCATGCTAGGTTTGTCGTTCTCGACATTCCACAGCTTGACCTGCTTGTCTGTGGAACCGGTCACTAGGAAGCCCGGAACGGCGGAGTTAATGTCGAAAGCCGACACGGAGTCGTCGTGCGCCTGCAGGGACCACACGGGCTTGGAATCCTTAGGGTTGGCGGGGACGTTGCGCACGTCGTAGCGATAGACCATACCACCGTCTGTCGTCACGTAGAAGTAGTTGGGGTCGTGCACATCCCAGCGCACGTTTTCGACGTCTGTGTCCACGCCCCACCGTGCCTTGGAGTCGGGGGCTCTCATGTCCGCGGCCACGACTGTACGGTCGTAACTGCCACTCAGCAAGACAGTAGATTCCGTCGGGTGCCAGGTCAAGGAGCACACCTTGTCGGTATGGTGAGTGTAGGACTTGGCGCATTTAGTGGCGTTGAGATCCCAGAGCTTGACCGTTCGGTCAGCCGAGGCGGAGGCCAGAAGATTGCGGTGCTGCCGGTTAGCAGCCAGTGCCAGCACCGAATCGACGTGGAACTCGTCGTTCGCCTTGGTCTTCTTCTTCTTAGGCTTCTTTCCAGCTTCGCCTTCACCGCCCTGACCCAGGATGGCATTAGGGTACATGCAGTCGACAATATCCAAATCCCAGATTTCGATATCGGGGTCCATCGTTCCGACAGCCACGAAGTTTCCTGTAGTGCGTCCCTCGGTGGTCTTTCCGACAGGGATGTCCAGCCATTCAGTACAGAGAGGGATGGCCGGCAGCATGATGTCATGGTGCACGTAGAGATTGGCGTCCCGGTCCTCGTAGAGGTAGACCTCAAGATGCGCAACCTCATCCTCCACCTTACCCGCGAGCAGCAAGTTGTCCGTTGGAAGGACCTGCAGCTCCTCCCTTTCCTCATCCTCTTCCTCTGGCGGCATTACCAGGTACGGGTCTTCCTCGTTGGGCTGGTGGTACGCAAGCGACTTGACATTGCCGAACATGGTAATCTTCTCGCCATCCTCATCAACCTCATCACTGTCGTAATGATCAAGATCGTATTCCTTCAAATCATCGTCACTATAGTTGCAAGTCAGCCATAATCACCCAATGAATCCACACAGAAAAATTCCACACATACTCAGTAGTAGCCGTGCCCGACTTCTTTCCGGAATCATCTTCCATAGTATCCTTCTCCTTATTATCCTCATCCATAGCTTCATCAGCTTCCTCGTCTCCATCCTGAGCGGCCTTCAGATCACCCTTCGCATCCTCCAGCTGCATCCTCGCCAGAGTAGATATCCGATTCATCTCCTCCTCATCAATCTCATATCGAGTCGGAAACTGAGCTGCGACACCCCGTCGCACCCAGGTGGTAGTAGTAATCATAGCAGACATCGTGAACGGTAATAATAGAAAAAGAAATGAAATCGTCAAACTTTTGAGGTCGTAAACTGTGCACAGATCTATTCAAAATATAGTAGAAAAAAAGATCAAACTTTTCAAAATCCCTTAAAAATCATTGAATTGACCTGTTCAAACCAGGATCAATTGTCGTCCACAAGAATAAGGCCTGTGGAATACCGAAGATAAATTCAGTCGTCACTGACGGCTTGATTTTTTTTTTTTTTTTTTTTTTTTTTTTTTTTGCAAGGCCCCTCAGCCACCGCCCGGCAAAATTGTGGCATGGCGGTTCACCGCCCGGGGTTTGGATTCGGAGATTTCTCATATACGCCCCATACTGGTTCTGTTGGCTATCTACTATTCTACGTTAAATTGGTCTTTCAACCTTCGATTAAGACACCAAGTTCTTCTATTTGGAACCGAGAAGGATCAAAAGTGAAATTCGAAAATGCATTCCCATCTTCATACCCCATACAACGCTAGTCCGTTTCTCCCGTCTCATGCTTCCGATTACCAAGACCCAAGTCGAAACTAACTCTCATTCAAATGGCACAGATTGCGAGGAAATCATGACCGCATTGGACGAATGCCACGCCCGGGGCTTCATCCACAAAGCCCTTGGAAACTGTAACGACATTAAGCGCGATGTGAACAAGTGCCTTGCTGCGGAACGGTTCGAGCGGGCAAAGCGGAACCGCGAATCGGCGAGGGAGAGTCGGAAGCGGATTGAGAAGATTTGGGCAGATGAGAAGGCTTTTGAGCAGGGATTCTCCTCTGCGTCTTCGAATGTGGGCGCGGAGGAGAAGAAATAGACCGGGTTGATTGTCGGTGATGGTGGGAATTGATTATATTGTATTGTATGTTGCATGATCGTTTGGGCGGATAGGCGTTTTGTGTGATATTCTCTTCTCTTCTTTTGAGGTTTCTACGACTGAGTGTATGATCAGATGGTAGTATATACCAGGATTAGAAACGCGGGATGGATGCATTTACATAATTTGCATTCGATATCGAAATATACATTTGGTTAAACTGATATATTGTCTTTTGCCCAACCGGAACGCCATACCATGAAAGTTATCTTTTCATCAAGACACAAACCCAATGGAAAGAATCACTCCTCCATCGCAACCGTATCGCCTCCACCCGAAGGTTCCTCGCCATCACCATCAGTCCTAGCACCGCGATTATGATGGCGTCTCCTCCGCTTCGGCTTAGGCGCAGAATCACCATCACCATCCCCGGCCCTCTCGTCTCCATCCTCCGCACGAGAGCCCTCCGCATCCCTCTTCTTCGCCGGCCTACTCGAACCCGACTCATTAACCCTCTTCTTCGGCTTCTTCACACTCAACGGATTCGGCCCCTTCACCTTCTTCATCCCCTTCTTCGTCTTAGCACCCTCCCCACCCTTCTTATTCACAGCCTCATCATTCAACCCAGCCCGAAACTTCCCATTCTCATACCCATCCCTCAGTTCCTCGGACAACGAACTCATCGGCTCCAACACCATAACAGACCTCTTTACATACACAATCGGCACCCCGGGAATAGCTCGTGCCGCACTCCTAAACATCCTAGACTTTCTCAACGCAACTTCCCCCTCATCAACGCCGCGCTTCCTCTTCTTCGCATTCGCATCCTGCGCCGCAGCCTTTGGCGTCGCCGGGTCCGCCGTAGCAAGGATATAATGCTCCTTGTTCCGCTTCACATCCGCAGAAGGCGAAAGCAGCGAGAGAAGACACTCTACTTCGTCGATGGGGGTTTCGTCTTCGTTGTGGGTGCAGTGGCGCAGAGGAAGGACTGTGGGCGGAGGGAGCTGGGCAGGACGGACGGGGTTGTTGGTTCGGGGATTGAGAGGTTGATTGGCCATTATTTTTGCCAGTGAGCATTTTGTTAGGACTAATATCTCGTTAGTATATATGTTTACATATTATATCTTCAGTAGATCTGATCTGAGCGGGTTGGGTCCGGGTAAAACGTACGGGGCTTGACTTTGCCCTGCAGTGTGCGTTCTAAGTAGGGGATGAGCTCCATCTTGAAGGAGTGTACTGCCTGGAGGAAGTTTGAGTCGACTGGTGTTTGATTTGTTAGTAACTTGGTGCTTTTCGGGGTTGCGCCGAGCGAGAGGTTACATACCTAGGACTTGGTAGGGTTCGCGGAAGCCGAATGCTAGCTCGTACTGGTGCATGAGCTTGCGATACTTCTTTGAGCGTTTGGCCCTCATTTTCGCGGGTTGGTGGGGTTGGGGTAGAAGGTGTTGGTTGGGATGATATTGGAGATTACGTCGATTGGTTTTCTTAGATTGAAACTTTTTTTTTACTGATTTTGCCGGGCGGAATGAAAGTTGCGGTTTTGATGTGGTCCGTGCGTTATCTACTTTTCTAGAATTTTGGGGTAAGGAGTTGTACGGGAAATAGAAATGGAATTGGTAGATCGTAAGAAAACATGGATTATGAAAAGAGAAGCAGTGTCGTCTAATTACATAAATAGTTTACCAAATGCAAATCATTCCCCGCCGGTTATTGGCTTCCTATGGTCAATATGCGCATATGTCCATAACCTCGTGGCTTTGGCATCAATTTACATGCCTTCTATAGCAAATGCTCTCGTATCTGTCGTGCCGCGACGTTCGGGCACTTAGTGCGGAGTGATATTACCCAACATTAAGCCCCAGTGGAATGGCTGGGAGCAGGTCCCGGTTCCATTGACGCATCGTAGTCCCAATCTTCAAAGAACTGATGTCTGACTGTTCGGAGTGTTCTAGGACGAAACTTGCAAGCAGCGTCTTTCGAATCGCCACTTGATTATCGAGTGATCAAAGCTTTATAGCCTATCGCGCGCGTTTTGTTCAAGGGGTCCTCCGCTTGCAGGATCCAACCACCACGCTAATGTCGTCCATTTTTCCTATGACAAGTCAATCCACTGCTCACTATATAGAAGAGACTGCACTTACCCCCCTCAATAGCGAGGCCTTCTTCAATCGCTCGCTCCATAAACGGACTCTCAGCAAATGGATCCTGGGCAATCGCTAGCGCAGATTTGAGTAGCTCCCTAGCTACGAATACCATACGTTCTTCCGCCAGGACCTCCGGAGGAGCCCATTCGAGGCCTATGTTGTCGTACCGTCCCTGATTCCACTTCTTCATGCTCTCGAGCGTGATGGACACTATTTCATGCTCCCATAGATTGTCCAGAACACCGTCAGAAACAGCGAGTACGACATCCTCCTCCTCCAAATCAACCCGGGACAGCACCGCATCGTTCTGTGGCGTATCCACACTATTTGTCCCTAGCTGCACGGGGCAGTCAAACCAATGCCATTGTTCCTTAGTCCGAAATAAGACCTTCTCCTCGCTCGGGCGAATGACAAGGACCTTGCAATCACCCAGGTTGGTCACGTAAAGTAAAGGTTTCGTGTTCCCTTCATCGTCGCATTTCCAATGTAAGATCGCGGTGACGGACGTCGTAGTTCCGTACCATTCGCTGGGTGTGGCCGTTGCGCGGGTCGTTTCTTCGTACGCACGTTGTAGATATCTGATGGGATCCAGCTGCGCATCATTATTGACTTCTCGTTCGACTTGCAGAGCCCAAAAATGTAGTAGAAGTCGGGACCAGAGTCTAACCGGGCAAAAATCAATGAGTATAGTATCAAGAGGTGTGAAAAGAAGAAAAACCTACGCAGCATGACCTCGGGGCTTGGTAGCCCATGCCCCTACACCATCATCAACCCCGAGGAAATTATCCGCAACCAAGACTGCGTCGTCGCCGTTGTTCAGCCCCCGAATTAGTTCACCCCCGACGGATAATCTCTTATCCTGACTTAGATAGTGGGTTGTCAACGGATCGGAAAAGGACGAGGACGGCGGGGACAGGAACGGTGGGGGGAAGGGGCGCGAGGGCCGTTTGGCGCAGAGCGCATATCCTGTCTGGAAGCAGAATGGAGACTGAGATCCGGAACTGGGGAACTGTGGAGGACGATCCGGGACGGGAGTGGTGATGCCGTAGGAGGGCCCAGCACGAGTATATCGTCGTACTCCAATTCTGGGTCCTCTGAAGTTTGCGATCCACTGTGGATTTCGCGCAGATGGTAATAACCACGGTGATGACAAGGAGGAGGATATTAATACAGTCGCCGAAGTCGATACGGTTTTGGGCACCATGCCCGCTGGAGAACTTTTAAAAAGAAAATAGATTAAAAACAAAAAAGTAAAGAAACAGAGGCTGCACTGTCTCTTTGTTCTTTCTCAGGCGTGCTGTGAATGAATCACAGACCCGGAAGGAAATTTATTTTTCTTTCCTCTTTTTTTCCCGTTTGCTGGGACAGTATCATGCTGAGATATGGTGGTGGAATGATCGGCTGCTGGTTCACAGGGTTGAAACAATTCAAACCAGTGAGCAATCACGCTGTGACTAATAGTAAGTCATTTCCTTCTGTCGAGAGTTTGGCTTTCTCTAGTTTCTTTTTGGGAGTATTTTTTAGGCTCTTTTTCTTTGGCTTACACTTGTTCCGAGTGTTACCGCGTACATTACATCATCGCAAGGTACAGAGTATGAAATATAAATACTATACTATGAATAGTACATCTCATTAAGATTGCTATCCCTGTTGCTAATGGAGCACTTATCGCCGATCATCAGAGTTAAGAGTCGAATGATCCGATCAACATCCCTACTATGCCCAACTCGTAGAACGTATCATCACCCCATGTCCCCTCTTTTCCCCCGTCGAGATCAATCAATATCATCCCATGTCATACGAGAGTTTCAATCCTCGCTCGAGACTTTCACGCCGTTGATCTGGTCTGGTATACGGCGCTGCTTCTGGATCTCATTGCTCACAAGTGAAAATGCCTGGTCCAGCTCTATAGTGATCTCGATATCGTCCATATCCCGTTTGATCAAGGAAGCTCCTTCAAAGATCGCCCTAGCAAGATTGCCGCATCGGGTACTAAAGTCGCGAGTTCCCGGAGCCTCGCGACGTTTCGCAAGCATTATCTGCATCATACGGTCTGCGCAGGGACATTGACGCTCGGGCTCCGTGGTGCATTCCAAGGAACAAATGCATGATGAGCGACAGATGCATTTTCTCTCTGTCATGTAGTCGCTCGGGCGGCGTCGGTCATCCCCTCGCCTGATATCACCGATACCTTTGCCTTCCATCTTGGCTAAGGTTGACTGGCGGTGGTCCTTGACGAGCTCACTCTCCCAGATCTCAGGGTCAATACTGTCGCGGTCGACGAAAGGAAGCTCGGTGGCAGCAATGGACAGCACGGCTTCCGGCTTGGGAATAAACGAAAGATACTTTTCGGACTGAACAGTGAGAATCTCCTCTGGTGGTATCTGATAAAGAAATGTATTGTGATTCCATTTCTGACGGAACTTGGACGATATGTCGCTCACGATCCCCATAGTATAACGGCGGTATCCAAGGAGATCATCGAGGAAGAACCCTGTGCCGATGGCCCTCTCCATGGCGCGGCGGATAAACTCATCCTGGTGCACCTTGACAAGGTCCACATTGACATTATTGCACACGGTTGGCGCTTCGAGGGTGTTTTTGCAATGTGCCATGATTTTGAGCAAATGATCAGGCTCGGGGAGCGTAAAGCCTTCCTTGCGGGACGCACGTCGGAGTTCCAGGTTGAAGCAAGTCGACAAGTCAACATTTGCGATCTCCATTATGAGCCTCGCATACAGAGAATAATAAAGACTCTCTACGGCATCGATCAGGTCAATAATCGAGTCAGACGTCACGACTTCTTCCATACGTCTGATATGGGCTGGGACACTGTCAGGGATGTCTTCCACCTAAGGCCGCAGTCAGCTCAAACTCCGCGGCAATGGAAACCGAACCTGCGCTTGGGGCGAGTAACTTTGTACCTCAATCCCATAGTACATGAGGATTGTGACCACGATCTTGGCGACAGCGTAGACCTTAGCAAAGATCGACAGGACACTGTGGATCCAGTCAGAAGCATCGTCGTCGATTGCATCTTCGAGGGCCTTGACTGCTTCAGAGAATATGTTCCATTCAGGAGAGCTAATGGTGTAAGGGAGTGCAGGTCGCGGAATTGGCGCCATGAGCTCTCACATTGTCAGTTCCAGCCGGTGGATCAGAGGGTGATTAGCGTACAGCGGACGAATATGAAACATCTGTGCTGTCCGATTGGCGGAGCAATAAAGCCTCCCGCCTTCTGTTTTCCTGGTCTAGAAGCGCCTGGGAGTACATGTAAAAGCCGTCGGTATGTTCGCTGACAGCGGAGGACCCAAAAGTCATGAAAGCGTCGTATTCGTCCGATCTAGATCGCGAGGCTCGCCTGGGGAAGATCTTGTTGAGAGCTGTGTCCCAAAATTGGGATGGCGATCGATGTTTCTTCATACTGGCAAGTCGGCGCCTTGAGGTGCATCAATGGCAGATTGGGCGTGAGGATAATGAATGGAGGAGGTAAAAATGAGATCAAAAGCGGTGCCAGGAAAGATGCAGAGTCAGGGGATTCATACTCTGAGCAATGAATGAGCATTTTCAGTGGAGAGAGCAAGGTCGTATATGGTGTTACTGCCCATTTGGAGGATGGAGAGTAGCCAACGAGTGTATGTTGAGGATGTGAAAGAATATTCACTGATACTGATTGTATTGATACAGGGCGCTATCCTGCTCAGCTCTTGCGTCTATATTTAGCCCTTCTTTCCAAAAAGAAAAGAAATGTACTATGAGAGGTCAAACGGAATTCTAGAACTTTTTTTATGATTTGTAGTCTAACAAAGCTCTTAACTACCAACTACAAACTCCAAATAATTCCATTATCTACTTACACATGTTTGTCATCTCACCAGGCTGACACTCAGCCATGCAACACAACAGGGTAGTTAAGCCAATAGAACCACTAGAATCCCTTGAACACAGTACACATATCGAGTTTTTCAATTTCTTCAATCTGACTGCTCATCTTGCAGTTCCAGATTGCAGAGCTGTGGCTGATCTGTTGATATCATTGACTGGCCCAACTTGATACAATTGTCCCCTAGCTGGACAACGTATCACGACGTTTCTCAACAAGGCGAGCAGAGATGATATGATTTTTTGCCATCCTCGTCCTTTAAGAAATAGTACTACTAAGCCAGAAGCCGCAGACACCGCATAGCTTGGGTGGAATGGCCGGCTCTGCCAGCCATAATCTGTCTGGAGTTAGTCCTGAAGATTCTGACCGTGACAACCGGAGTAGATCATCTCATCACCTGTGCGGACAGACAAGGGAGTGATTGCTCTTCGCACTTTGGGTTTAACGAGCCCATGCTGGCCGTCGACTGCCTATAGAATGACAAGACGCCCAAGTACTCCAGCATTCAACCCACTCGACTGTCTACTTAGACAAAACCAAACCAAACCCTCTTATATAACCCCATCCGGTACCAAGTCCCACATCTCACGACAAGCAAGCAACGCTGGATACAATTTCATAAGCGGAACCGTAGTTGCTACCCTGGAAACCCCATCATAAACCAACCTCTCCTCCCCAAACGAACACCAATAGCCTTCATAAACGCGAGCCGGTCACCCCTTAGAATAGACGCATACACCTATCATCCGCAATGAGTCAGGTCTGCGTATGCAACACAGGCTACAACCTATCTCCAGGCTCATCATCATCCGTCTCCTCCACATAAAGGCAATAAGCAAACTCCACGTGCGCAGGCGACTCAACCGTCAATCCCATCATCAGCAATCTTCCAAAGCACTTTATCGCGAGCCCACGGCTTCCCTGACCCAGACGGGGAAGCACCAAGCCCTTCATCTATGAACGCATCGTACGGACCAAGAATTACACCCGCAATCTCTCGCCTGGATAGTATGTTCGCAAGACGAAGAAGCCAACATAATCCCGGTTTAGGTATTCTACTATTGAAACTATATTTGGATATTTCCTTCTGTAGCGCTTCCGCTGTGATCTTGGCCTTTGATAGCCTTTGTTAAGCCTGGAGCTGGTGGCCATGAGTCATCGCTCATGGATTCGGGCTAGGTTACGGGCCCTGGTGAGCTTTGCTCCTGCTGCGTGACGGGATGTTACTTCTTGGAGTTCCTGCTGAACCGATTAGGTTTATACTAGAGGTCTTGATTGGGTTGAGATGTCCCTGGTACGAGACACCCCTTCTGAAAAGCTGACGAAACCGAAACCTATGTCTGTGATACTGACATGTTTCCTCGGTCCATCCCCGCGACATATAGTGTAAAATGAAGCCGTCGGTCATGCTGCAACGATACCAGGGGACTTAACTTAGTCCAGGGTGGAGAGGGGCAGGAAATGATGACCTTCTTCTTAAAACAGCTGGCCCACTCAGCTGGCGATGCTCTAGTAGGTCGAGCTGAGGATTGGCTGGAAGCGAAGAAAGCCGAGGAATTTACATGTTTTCCCTGAATGGTGCGCAGAGTAAGAGAATATTGCGGGCTTTTATTATACTCCCAGACCAGTGTTGGGAGGTATGCCAGCATGTCGGGATTAATGTAGAAGCACCTTGATTGCCGTATATTATGGAAGTTATATAACCAGTAGGAAAATGGAACCAGGTTACTCACACGGAAGAAATCTAATCATTGAATGCATTATAATAATGACAGGGGAATATGTATCTCTCAATCGTGAAAAGCCATAACATCGCTAAGGGTAATATCCTGATTATAAATGACCATTAATGCAGAAATATGAACTGAGACCGATGGAAAAAGAGGCCGAGGGTGAGAATGGCAGAAAGCAGAAAGAAAGGGAAAGAAACATAGATCATCTCATCGTAAAAGGCTATCATAGTCAGGTAAGTAGCAGACATTATAAGAAAGTAGGATCAACCTCGATTGGTGTGCCCTCTTCGTAATTATAATATGGTAATGTAACATCCGGAATTTTCCAAATTGTCTTGTTCGCCCGCTCAACGTACTCGGACGGCAAGTTCATGCATTTACTGAAAGAAAGGGACTTTTGGAGCTATTAGCTCTTGTTGCAGCTGCGATACAATCCACAAATCCGTAGAATGAATATGATACTTACTTTCAGATTTCTCAAGCCTCTAACCCATTCGAGGCCACGGTCACAGCTTTTATCTGCAAAATCCTCATATCCTTCGATTGTATGTGTGAGAATCTGGTGACAGTTCTCTAGCCAGAGAATCTCAAGTCGGTCCCCCGGTGCGGAGTCGCTATCTCCCTCTACGGGGTCATCCAGGTCTTGCTCAATGCCTCCCAGCCAGTTCAAGAAATCTGGCTGCGCACCGTTGCAAGTCTTCAACTTCAACACCGTCAAATCGGGATTCTTCTTCACGAGCATTGTTAGCTGCCACGGCGTGATCCCGGCGCGCTCCAGTATCAATGTCTTTAGCCCAGAAACGCCGATATGTTTGTACTGTCCTATCCCAATGAGAAGATTCCATGCAACGCTGCATGGGGCTGGATGTCGCCAAGTGCTCGGCTTGATGTGGCCATCTCTGATGTGCTGATGTTCAAAGCGAAGCGCAAGGTGGCGCAACAGATATTGGCACCTAGTACCTAGAGCCATCGCACTCTCGATGTCGATGTCGTACGCCATAAACTCGAGCTTTACGAGTGACGGGCCGTACCGATTCACTATTCTAGAGAAGATTTTGTTTTGGGCTCGGACCATCTGTTCCTGCATCATAGACGGGTCCGATGGGCATTGCCTTTTTGTATCTTTCGCTTTAATAGCACGCTTGTAAGAGAGCTCATGTTTTACAGGCTTGGCTTTCGGCCGGATGATGGAGATAGTATAATCAGGCCCGATCTCTCTTTCAACGGGAAAGGCATCCCCCAGTTGATCTGCTTTAATCCAGCCCGCCTGCAGACAAGAGATTATGGAATGGGTTCGCTTCTCAAAAACCCCCAATCGCAGGCACCGGAGGCAGAGGATGTGCGATCGGTAATTTGTATGAGAAGTCTCTCCGAAAGCAAGCAGTGACTCAAAAGGAAGGTAAGAGAGAATCTGAAGGACTATCTCCAGAGGTAGAAAACTGATTCGGTCAGACATGATGGGCTTGTATGGTGACTACCAGTGATCTGGTGGTTATATCTCAAATTCTTTTTGTCTGAGCTTCGAAGCATTAGCCAGTCAACTCTTATTGGCCTTGAGGATGCACCTTGGAACGAAATACTAGAGGAAAAATTATGATGGGAGAAACAAACAAAAAAATATGGAAATGGAAAATATGCGAGGGTATATGTGTCAAACGAGGCAGCCTTCAAATTTGCAGAGATCAGCGAAGGGCTTATAGTGGTATATTATAAGGGTACCCAAAGTAGGCAACGGGTCTGGGGTCTCAATTTTCCATGACAGCGCACTATCAAGGGATAAGAGCTTCATTATTAGTGAGATAGCGGCCATGCATTTGATCGCGACAAAAAAATTTTTGAAAAGAGGCAACAATACATAGAGGAACGAACGCCACATATAGAGAGGCATTAGGCTGAATTATGGTGCTACAGGAAATGGAAAGGCAAGAAGACGTCGGACAATCAAGGGGACAAAGGACAATTGGGCGCATGTTTCCTATCGTCCAAGAAAAGAACTGCAACTTACAAGCCAACCAATAAGAATGTAATCTAAATTGCACAGCTGAATATGCTGGGTGGTGGTCTTTATAGTCATTTCAAGGGTAAAGCCCAGCAAAACACGCAGTAGTCTATGCAGGGAAGTGAGTTAGTTATGAGGCAACACAAGCAGTGATTACTCGATGTTATGCGGTGCAAAGTAGCTGGACATTGAAATCCTTAGAAACGATCCCACTTTAGTGACCCCTACCTACCGCAGGTACTTATTTATACCAGTGGGCTACCTACATGAACTCCCAACTTGGTCGCATACCACGATCGACTTCCAACCCCTGTAATCTCATTTATTCACATTCGAAATGGAAATAGCAATCCGAATGCCGGTAGGATGCAACTATGCAATGGCAACGTAATTCGGTGAAATGGGATGGCAGCAGGTGATGATTGGGTGCCACCAGGGTTGTTCGAGGTTGTGTGTTGGATAAACACCCGCATGAATGACTCTTTAAGAGACATAGTATCATGCTCCTAGCTTTCGGGTTGTATTTTCGTTTTATTAACTGCCTTTCTTTTCTTTTTTTTCCCTCCGCTGGGTCTTTTTTTTTATTTTTTTAAAGCTCTTTGGGACGCCAAGGAGTGCCGATTCCCGACTGTCGGAATAAAAAAAAAAAAAAAAAAGCAATGATGTTGTGTTATTGATCTTCGCATTGAGGGGCTTTGCGAGAACACAATTGCATGTAATAGATTACTGACAGATACCGGCATAAGGGTAGAGTAGGCCTTGTCACACCTGGGGAGTCTTGGGCGCCTCGGAGATTGGCGTGACACTCTCCTCCTAGGCCACAAGCATTCCATGTTGGACAGAACTATACCCTTCTGAGAAAGAGGACGTATCCAAAGAGACCGATTTCAGACCTCCTTGCAGCGGGGAGGGTGACACTCGACCAGACTCCCGGTACCGCTGGCCCAATTGGGTCCTTCCGGCTTGTTAGAGATGCTAAGACGGCTGATCATGGATATTGCTAGTTGTCCCATTAGAGGGTGTTTCAGTTCTCCAATAATTGGCCATCACGACGACGAGTCATTGGCTGATAAGGTCCCAATGCTTTTTCCTGGCTGAGGGAGGGCCCAGCTGATTGATCACCGGCCCTCTAGCTAGTGACACCGACGGTTCGGGCACTGCATACTAACATGAGTCATGCCCCACGCTCTTGTCGAATCCCAAGAGTCGAACTGAGTTCCACATTGTGAAAGCATGTGCTCCATACAAGTGCCTATTCCGAAGGGAAGAGTCAAGGAAAAGAAGTCAGACAAAGAAAAGGAAGGGTATGGAAGTTGTTTCTCTCCAGGTGGTTTGTTGAGGGTCAAGTTAGTCGGCGGTGAAGAAGTGATAGATCACATGGCCTTATCCACTGCAATTTACAAGTCGAGATACGTAGTCTTTGTATTTCTCTTTCTCTCTCTCTCTCTCTCTCTCTCTCTCTTTTCAACCAGCGTCGGCTTTTTTTTCTCAGTGTTTTCTTCTTCTTCTTCTTCTTCTTCTTCTTCTTCTTCTTCTTCTTCTCTTAGTGTCTGGTCTTTCCCCTCTTTAGAGCAAGTTTTCGTCCTTTAGATCGGGTAACTAACAGACTCTATCGATCTTTCCCTGACTAGCACGGAATTTGTGATCTGCAGGGGTAGAGTCGGGATTTGGACTGTTTAATTTCACGGGTGTTCCTATCCGGCACATTGATACTTAGCTAGGTCGGACGGCAGCCTGCGGGATTTCCTATCTATGCCCACTGGAAAAAACAATAAGCCTTGTGTGTACCAAATATCATATTCAACGGGACTAGAATGCTAGCAAACTGAGCAAGCACCTCAGTTGGAGGCTATGCTATCTCTTCTGGACCAGGGAATACTTTGTGCTGTTCATAAGCTATCCATTTTTTTTTATAGGAGAATCAATCACTTAATGACAAGGACTACTGGTGACACAACCTATGATCACTTCTGGAGCCTGCGATGTGTCTAGCCGGCAGAAGCAAGATGACTTGATAGGAATATCTGCCACAGCCAGCGCAAGCTTCAGAGCAGGCTCAACCATGGCCGCCTCGTCCATCTTTCCGAGCCGCACTAAACATTCATGGTAACCATGAAGAGCCCATACATTGTTCGGATGCCGCCGGGGACGGATGAGGGTACTGTCCAGCCCAAGGTCAGCGCGATATACACCGGCAGCCTGCTCGACTTGCCCTTGTTCTAACATAAGGGCAGCGTAGGCATGTCGGGTAGGTTGCATCCAAGACCAAGGTTCACTGTATGGTAGATTGTCATCTAAATCGATAGATTTGCGAAGGCTTTTGAACGCCTGATCATATTTCCCCCGTCGGTACTCGATTTCCCCATCGAGCATGGCAGATGCAACAGCCAGGATATCAGCGCACTTGCTATTATACGCCCGACGAGTCTCTGGAACTCGTGTCTCTGCCTTCTTGAATAAATCTCTCTCATGCTGTGCTTCACTAACCCGGCCCGTTGCTGCTAATGAGACACCCTTGGCATAGTGAACCATGGCTGTTTTGACCGAGTATAGTTCTTGGTCATGCGGCAATTCCATTCGAATGATATCTTCCCACATCCCAAAGCGTACCATAACATGGATGCGCACAGACATAAAATTCTCAAGCCAGTCGGCCATGGGAGGAGATTTCATGCGAAGCACCTCCTCTGGGACAGACCTCTCCATGCGATCGACTGCTTCCATCGCAGTTTTGAGCTTCCCGGCAAACATAGCCGCATAGATTAACGAGTGGTAATCATGGAGACGGTAGAACGTGTAGAAATTGACGGCGCCTGCGCGACGCAGGTATTTTTCATCTGCGAGGGTCGATTTTTGATTTGATGCAATCGAGCGGCGCCAGTCGCCGATTAGAATATCCAGGTGAGTGGGCATATGGTGTAGGTGACCAGCATCCGGAATGAGGTCGCGTAAGTGATCAGCTGCGTTCATGCCCAACTCAGGAGTAGGGGACATCTCGATGTAGTGAATATACAAATGTAGAAGACCTGGATGTTGATAAGCGCCATCCTGTTCAAGTGCCCGTTCTAACACTCGCTGAACGTCGGCCGTTGGGGCATCCTTGGCAGGTTGACCGGTAAACAGATCCCACAGGGCCCAGGGAGTGAGATTCATCATGGCATCAGCGTATAGCACAGCAATATCCAAGTCACTGCCGTGCTTCTCATACACCGACCCCATAGCGGCAGCGTACTCTCCATTTGGCACCGAGTAATCAACCAGCGGCGTATCACTCGGGTAGCGCTTTATAATGGCGTCCGCAAGCGCCTGCTCCCAAGGCGCTGCATGGGCCGAGCATTCTTTTGCACGTCGTGAGGCAATAAAAGCGCGTTTCAAGCAGAAAGCCAGGTCTTGCGAATCGAAGCGATCCCAGCCTTTATTGTAATTGGGTCCCGACGCATACGCCAACCCCCAGTGGGCCATTGCACAAAAAGGGTCATGAGAAATTGCCTGCTCAAAGCAATAGGCGCCTTCAACATGGTTGAAGGCATAGCACCAGGTTAAGCCGCGGTTGAACCATATTTGTGCATCTAGGCTTGTCGTGGTAATGGTGTGCCCAAACGATCCGAGATCGTAATACTCAGCGCTTGCCGGTACAGCAGGGGATTTTTCGGCGGTTTCGAGAGTCATTTCCGTTTTATAGTAAGGATGAATGCACTGTACAACAAAATTAGGGGAAGAGGGAAAGAGGGAACACAATCTACGGATATTAAATCCTCGGCAGGACTTCGGGGCCTTTTATAACGAAACGCTATATCCTTGTTATAGTGCTTAAGATGACTGAGCCATGGAATCGGTTTTTGGTTGTATGTAAATGAAGTCACCGAACGAGTATGATTAGTGTACCACTCCGTAACCCTAAGTCCGTGGATCCACAGCTCAGTTCAAACGCCGGGTAGTGAGTCAAGAAAGGAGTTTGAAATTGACTACTCTTCCCTGTTGTCGTAAATACTGTGAATTCTCTCTCGACCCTTCTCCCGACATGTTCCACAGCATCGGCGATCAAGTGGATCATATTTCTATCGATGCCCCCGACAAAGCCACCAGTGAAATTGGCATGTTTGCCCTGATGGGTTAGACGGCCATTGGTCCTGTGGTTTGGGCCTTTTTTATTGGCACAAAGACGTTGAAGTTCTGGCTGACGATTTGAACAGCTGTGCCATCAAAACTCTTTGTGATGGGTAAAGTCCTTGCGCCAATGTAAGCGAAATTGCTTCCTGCACCATCCTTCAATTGAGAGGCTCAATGTAGAGATTGACAGTGTTACAACCAACGCCGGGACTACCGGAATCGCCCCAGTCGACGAGGCGGAGCTCGCAGAGGAATCCGAGCGGAAAATGCAAGGAAGCATACTACCATTTGCCACGAGCACACGCCACCCCCCATCCCCATCCTTGCTATCAGGATTAATTGAAAGTTATGGTACCAAATAAAAATTTTCGTTGCTCGTAACAGAGTGAATAATAGAGATACACAGCTATCCTGACGGTTCGTAGAAGTCCTCGTTGATGAGAGCAACATTGATAATAATAACACGACTAGTCTCTCCTATCCATACAGCGGCGCTCATGATGGTAGAGATTTACCCACCAGCAACACCGTATCCCATGGAAGCCATGATCCTTCCCTCGAGCTGGTATCACACGCTGTAAGAGCATTTGGGTGTGGGAAGATCTGTACGTCCAAACCCGATGGAATAAGTTGAGACCATTCCAGCATGCTAGTGTCCAGCCACAACTGATACAGACCCTGTGGTCTCAGAATTAACGCCTACTACGTGTTCATACATCCCTACTTTCCATTATTACCCCCACCAGCAGTTTCCCAGTACGAGAATCACCCAGTTACAATATCGTTGCAACAGTTCAACCAGACCAGGCCTTGTTGCCTTACTGGCCAACCTCCCCTTTTGCACTGGTTTTGTGCGCAGTTCTGGCGCTGATTCCTCTAGCAGGAGATGTTGCATCCCATGTCTGAAGCCACATTAACTGTACGCCGATCATATGCAGAACTATACGCACATGCAGCCTTGAATAGCATTGAAAATTGGACCGACCTTCCGGAGCTGCCGACCCCGGCAATGGATCTCACTGGTGGATCGCCCCGGTGGAGCTCGCTGCATCCCAGTGCCCCGTTGAAGCTAGAGTCAGTTGTGGCCCTTGTGTTGCTCGGGGTGTACGAATATTGTCAGCGGGGTAACTTCTCGAAGATGCGCTCTCGAGCCAACAAGGCTCTGGCAACAGCTGTCGATCTGCCGCTATACATTGCCAACCTGGAGGGATCAAGGTGCTCAGATGCACAAAGTCGAGCCTGGTAGATGACAGTCAGTTACCCATTCTGGACTTTCATTCACATTGCTCGTAGGCTACTGAGGAGTGTAGATGTTTCTAGTGTATCATTCTTCGATTCAGAATAACTTGAGAGGCAACTGGTTGGAGCCCTAGCATGTATTATCCTTCGGCCTATTTCAACCCTCACTAACTCATGCCAGTGTCCGATCGTATCTAATGATGATCTTCGAATTACCACGCCGTACCCGAAATTCCGTGACTGTCTTGAAGTACGCCCTCTAGTCGGATATTGTATGACAATCACTTACCTATACTCTAGCCTTGGCCATTATTAGCAAAAGCACAAGATACATTCCTCAGACGTACAAAATAGCAAGGGTGCTCGAGAAAGGGGACAGCAAGTCGAGTCAATTCCCGATTCTAACTGTTCGTATCCGAGAACTTTGTGATATCATCACTTGCCACCGAGTCCGATCGATATCGGTGTGTGACGAACCGACAAGGGGCTGAATGTTTTGCTCCCCGAAACCTGTAGGCAATTACAAGTGCCATAATTCACAGGTAAGTCTTGTCTTTTGTTTCAAATATTGGGGGAAGGGTTACTTTGCTTCCACACCAATAATAATAGATCCTTAACTCACCATACATTCAGCGCTCGGATAAGACTAATTCAGGGCTTTCTTAGATCATCCCTTATATCTAGATGAACACTGCAGCCTCACCTCAATTAACCATATCGACTTCGTTTACTCCGCTAATCAACTATCGCTAAGCTAAATAACTAATATCGACTCCATATTCCCCTTCACGGAGAAACAGTCTGTAGCCATATGTATGAAATCAACCCTCGTGGTGTTAAGAGTCTTCCGTAACCTAACACCACCGAACCTATACTGTACCGATGCACCTTCCAATAACGAGACAATACCATGGCCCCCTCCCCTCAGTTCCCGGGATGCCCTCGTTCGCTTCCGTATATGTCCTATTGACAAGATGCAAAGCGTCTACGTTCTGGCCATGCTGCTGCGAAAGGTCCGCACCTCATTGTGCTCGGGAGACCTGCAGGCGTGCCACCATCCGTTGAGTCAGCCAGAACTGGGCTCAGAAGTGCAAGATGCCGCCGAGTGTCTGGTCGCGGAGTTACAGCATGGTATTGAATCATTGAGTGCATCGATGAAAGCCGATGTAGCTTTTGAGGGTGTGGGTGGCATGGTACGTGAGATAGACGGAGTTTGCTGTGCGATTTTGATCTAAGATGAAATCGGGTCTGGGGTTTCCCGTTGTCATTTGTATTCAATTAAACATGCGATATTAGAAGGGTTCCAACGAGTACGAGCTTCTGGATCTACAGTACATTTTTGTCGAAACTGCAAGAATAGAAGACGATGACAGACCAGTTCTAGTAGCTCGAGTTTTTGTCCATAGACTTGTATTAAGATACTCTATCAAGAAAAGAAGGAATGGCACCTTCTTCCTCTCTTCTGATGACATGGCAATACCAAAGCTCCTGATAAGGTACAATCCAGGCCCCACATATATTCTCAAGACCAACCCTAACTTCGGTGACCCGGTGTTTGACCCGCTTTGGTGCGGGACAATCACCGATTTCAAACGCCACCCGGCGATATTGCATATCGGTTTTCTAGAATCATGCTATATAGGTGTATTTTTAAAGCCGCAGGGTGACTTCCCTTCAAGATATCGGCTTTTAGTCTGGTTAAGTCATATATTCAAGCCATATCTAGGATGTGGGTTGGGATTGTAGCAAGCTAGTCAATTCCATGACACGTTATATATAACCTCCAGCAAAGATACGAAAGAGAATCAAATACAAGAGGGTCACCTAGTTTATTTTACATATACATGGTGCTTGAAACGCCTTACTCCAAGGCTGAACCAACAGTCAATTAGCTTTCTTAATTGAACGGCAGATATCTTGAAATATCATCATTGCACGGAGTACATACAGAGTTTATCCTTCATTCGCATTCACCCAGCACCAGCACACTTCAAATAATAGATAAAAAGCCATGTCAAGCATCCACAAACTCAAAAAAGCTCTCCCCTGGGCCCAAACCCCAATAATCATCAATGCACCGATGAGCGGCGCCGCAACCAGCAACCTGGCAGTCGCCGTCACTCGCCGGCGGCCTGGGGCAGATTGGCTTCCTGGATAGCAAGCGCTCCCTCGCACAGCAGTTCGAACAAGCCAGACACCAACTACACGACCTCATGAGCTCACGAAAAGATACCCCGAAGCCTGTGCTCCCTGTCGGCGTCGGAATGATAGTCTTTGGCTCCCCAGCCGTGCATTGGCTCTCGCTGTTTTCCGAGTATAGACCGGCTGTAGCTTGGTTATCGTTCAGGACGACAGATGAGTTCAGGGCCTGGGCGGAGGGGATTCGAAAGGCTTCACAGTATACCCAAGTCTGGATCCAGGTGGGCAGTGTTAGTGCTGCGCTGGAAGCGACACAGGCTTGTTATCCGGACGCCCTGGTTCTGCAGGGGAGTGATGCTGGTGGGCATGGACATGCGTATGGGGCGAGTGTCGTCTCACTGATTGTCGCTGGTGGTATCATGGATGGGAGGGGTGTTGCTGCTGCAACAATGCTCGGCGCTGCAGGGGTGGTGATGGGGACGCGGTTTCTTGCCGCCGAGGAAACTGATTTGCCTTCTGAGTTTCGCAAAGCGGTTTTCAAGGCTACAGATGGTGGACAGTCTACTTTGTTAGATCGAGGGTCTTTGATGAGATGTGGGGTCCTAGTCCCTGGCCGGAAGTGTATGGTAGACGGTGTCTCAGGAATACTAGCTACGAGTATATCAAGAGAGGGGTGAGCATGGATAGCATGCGGAGACGGTTATATCAGGATCTTCATGGGGCCTGGGGTCAGCGGCTTGAATTTAAGGAGACTGTCACTGTTTGGGCGGGTACGGGCGTAGGTACGGTCAGGAGGAGACACGGAGAAAGTTACAGGAGGAGAGTTCTTGGCTCTATATAAGAGATGCGCAAGATAACTAGCCAGGTAAAGTGGCTACTAATCAGCCTATGGTAGTTCTCACATCGCAGGTAAGCATGTCTCACAACGTTCTCACGTCCTTTGGAGTTCCCTGACATATACTGTTGGCAAGGCAAACAACCTAGGCCGTCCATGGGCAGGCTATATCCTGACTCTAAGCATTGGAAGTGGTCTGTCTTAAAATTTTGAATGTAATCGATATAGTCGTAAAATCTCCCAGAGCGCATACTCCTTTCCTTCGTCGGTACTAAACGTATACTAGTCGGCGAAGTCGGGGCCGATCTTCCGTATGGATTCAAGAAAGCCTAGAACAAAAGATTAATTGCTAGACCATGATACATTCAATTTCTCGCATTCAAACACGAGAGGTTCCCACTTCGATAGCCACTGGTCCATTGATTTATACCTATGAGGGCCCTCTTGGAGTCTTGCATACTCCCGAGTCAATCTGCGGCGTTCTATTCGGATATCCAGCTCAAATCGTCTCTTCAGCGTCTTCAGCGCTTTACGAGGATCTTGCTGCTTGGCAATGCAATATTGATGCTTACGGGAAACGGTAGCAAGTATCTGCGTATTGACGGCCACTAGCCTAGATTTAATGTGTTTATAGTCCTCTTGCTGACGACCGTAGTCGCTCATCAACATTCAGCTGTTTTGCCAGAGCGGACAACGTCCTTGATTGACGAAAAGGTCTCGTCAATATCCTTAGGCTTGGGCCGCTGTGGTGCGCTTGGCCTGCTGGGAGGATTTTCCTCCTCGGGATTGATGTAATTCCTGACATCTCGATCACTTGCGCAGGTCCGTGTATTTTCATACCAGAGACGCCAATCGCTCGGCTTACTCAAGGGAACGGGAGCCTGGGTGACGATGGGTGGGTTGCTCATCGTTGCGGAAGGGGAGATTCAGGAGAGGTAAACAGATAGAGGCAGTGTCAGGGCTCAAAAATAGCTGTCGACCAAAAATACCACTAAAGCTCCGTGATCAGTCACCACCCTACTCAATTTGGAGTAGCCCCTTAGACATGATATCAGGCCATAATCAGGCCACAACACCATGATAACGTACGTCTGAATGATCATTTTACGGCCTATAAATATTGCTCATTTTTCTATTAGATCAGGAAATCAGACCTCTTTATTTCATCATTGCAAGCCTTGGGATTCAGTGCTAGATTACTAGGTAAAATGGAATCTCACAAGTCCAATAGTAACTATC
Organism: Aspergillus alliaceus; assembly: GCF_009176365.1. NCBI lineage: Eukaryota > Fungi > Ascomycota > Eurotiomycetes > Eurotiales > Aspergillaceae > Aspergillus > Aspergillus alliaceus. The sequence goes on from NW_022474705.1 coordinate 436,188, forward strand.
AGAAATGCAGTAATGGCGACAATGATGAGTTCAATTTCTCAAGCTTGACGCAGCCGTATGGTCGCCAGGTTGATTAGATAACCGGATCCGTATAGGTTAGTTAGTTACTCTGTAGTTATACTGTATAGCCCACATATACGTATTATGGATGCATGATGATTGGTGGGATGTTGGCCCAACAGTAAATAAATTCCGGATCAATGTTGCCAGTGCATCGATGGGTGACTACCTTGGTTTTTTTTTCGAACTCAGAGTTTGAGGTTGACTTTGATTCATGGGTGATTGAGAGAAGAATTTAAAATGCGATATTGGACACTGTACCCACCCTCTGAGAGATTTAGATTCACTACAGTGGGTACTCGGCTTATAAACCATAGCACTTCTACTGAGTATATGCGGCCTACGCTTATGGACGATATGGGTGACCGTCATCGCTGGATTAACGTTGTCTGTTCTCTCGGTGTTCAGCTTTCCTGAGTCTTATCCTCCTGTGATCCTGCGGACGAAGGCAAAGCGCTTGCGTATGAAATACAGCAACCCTCATCCGAAGGCAGCTTCAGAGAACGAGAGCTTTACTCCTAGAAAAATTGCGCAGATCTATCTTGTACGACCATTCTGTGAGTACTGCCTCTTCTGCCAGTCACTTTCTGTGATTCATTTTGCTTTCTCAGCTGGTTAAGTAACGGCCGACGTTAGACGTACGAAACAATTCAGAGCTGTTCACCACTCAACCAATCCTCGCCTTATTAACTCTGTACCAGTCCTTCATCTGTGGAGTACTATTTCTCTTCTATCAACCTTATCCCATCGCTTTTGGAGAGGTCCGTGGTTGGAAAGCAGGTCTCAATATTCTTCCTCTCTAGGAATCATCTTCGGTACCTTTTCCGGCACTGTGGGGGGTAATGGTCTATAACCAGACCTACTTACGGTATCACTGTTTCTCTGAAGACTGCTCCTTCATTCCTGAAAGTCATTTACCACCCATGATATTCGGTGGTGTTCTCATTCCTATAGGAATATTCTAGTATACTTAGACAGCAAGTCCAGACATCCCATGGCCGAGTCCCGTCTGTACGAGTCTCCTGACCGGATATGGGATGTACCTGCTCTTCATCCAAGGGTTCAGCTACATTGTTGACTGTTACACGTGCATGGCCAATAGTGCTATGGGTGTAAATGGATCTATGCGGAGTATTTTTGGGGCCATTTTCCCGCTATTTGCGAGCCAGATGTTCCATAGTCGGTAGGGAGTGGTGTATGCCACCACCCTCCTGGCAGCTCTCAGTGTGTGTATGATCCCTGTTCCAGTCTGCTTCTGGTGCAACGGGGACCGCATTGGGGCTTGGTCGAAGGCGAAAGTACCTTCATCTTATTGGTACAACGGACGACTCTTTGTTCATTATTTGTCTGGCGAATCAGCCAATTGTTAATCTCCGGAGCTCCTAAACACAAGATAGAACCTTTGCTGATCTTTTTTCTGACTAATGCCCAGTTCGGTTCAAACGCTGAGCGGCCTTTCAATGGCGACCCACCATCATCATCCTATCGGCCTTGGGCGGCATCTGGCCTTATACAGTTACATCTCTGTCTCAATCTCTATGATGTAACCTCTTCAGAAAGCTAAGATCACTTAAATAATACCCTGTGGCGTGTCTGTGGACCAGAAACATGAATGGAAGTTCGGATTGCTCTCATCTCATGATGTATCAACATTTTGCTACGCATCAATTCTCATTCATCTGTCGTAGACATAGACACAATAGTCTCCCTCAATCCTCCTTTTACCCCAAAGAACAATGTTTACCGAGCAGTCACTGTGCATCCAATTGCCTCAACTGTTGAGTATTATGATCTGGGATCCTTCAAATTTACATTTACCACTAAGAGCGCCGAAGCCCAGATATGGTTCAACCGTAGCCTAATCTAGAGTTATTCTTTCAATCATGACGAAGCGAAGCGTTGTTTTGAGCAAGCCATTATTCATGATCCGTACTGTGCAACGGTTTTCCGGGGATTAGCCTACGCCACAGGCCCCAACTACAACAAAAACTGGCGTCTTTTCGACCTACGCGACCTGAAAGACACTCATCAACGCGATCCAGACTCGCTGCCCAGCCGCGCACCCAGCTTCACACGACTTCCCCGCTGTAGACAAGGCCTACGCCAACGCTGTGAAGGAAACCCACCAGAGCTTCGGAGATGACGACCTTGATGTGGTCGCCCTCTACGCTGACGCCTTAGTGTTCACTGCCGTTCGAAAGATGTTCCACGTGCAGACTGGGCTGCCTATCTCCGGCTTGCCCGTCCACGACGTGAAGGCCATATTCGACCGGGAGTTTCGGCATCCCGACATCGACAAGCACCCTGGCCTCATTCATTTCTACGTCCATTATCTGGAGATGTCCGCCTCACCAGCCGTCGCCCTCCCTGCTGCCGGCCATATTCAACACATGCCCACGTGTATCGACGTCCTGGTAGGCGACTACCGACGCTCCACCGATTCCAACGCAACAGCCATTCAAACCGACGATAAATATCTAACCAAAGCGGGTCCAAAGAACTGGTACAGCTTCTACCTGCTACACAACTACCACTCGCTCGCCTCTACATCCGCTTCGGCCTCTGGACGAGATCAAAGCCTTCTTTCTCCGGTCACACCTGGAACAGATGGGCTCCTCAGCTATACAAGTTGGTAGCTCTAAAATGGGCTCTTCTGGTTCAGTCCCTACATTCCTAGTTGGCAAGTGGACAACATGAAAGGGCAGGGGTGGATGATATTCCTTGGTAACATAAGTTGTGAATGTCTTCAATGACCGTGGTGGTCCCATCCACTCTGAGAGTCGACTGTCGTGGAACTCCCTCTAACATGGCGTCTATATCCTAGAAAATTAGCAGGTCGAATAGTAATTGACAGGGTGGGATCACCGACCTGTGGCCATGCCCTCAAGTGGACAGGACCAAAGCTAATGTTACCTACATGACTTAAAGCAGACACAAATAGAGACTAACAGGTCCTGAAGTAAATATGACTCGAAGTTGACCCGCTCTTAGGTTGACACGCTCAGAAGTTGATAGGATACACAAGATAACGCCTTGCAGACCATGTGAGACCTGAATTACACTAGGCGGTAATCCAATACTGGTAGCGGTTTTGCACTGGACCCTCCGAGTGACTCTCGCAAGGTCTGTAGAGCAGATGACCAAGGCACCATTTCAGCACTAAGCTTGAAGAGGCTTCAGCCTAGATTATGTTTGGCCTCCATTCAGTGATTACTCACAGTTTTCATGGTCAAAAAAGATGAATCAAATGCTGTTATCAGTCACTCAAGTAGCAACCCAACAATTGCTATTGTGATTTGAGCCATGCTCTCATTGTAGCAGCAGGAAAAAAATTTGCGATCGGGTCCTACCACCTCCCAGAGCTGCTTTATGCTTCATCACGTTAGATCCGGAGAGCCAAGGCAACCCCACAGGAGGGGGACCAACGCTTTGCGGCAAAATATAAAAAGCCAAGGCTGCACTACTCGTGCTTTGTTTATACTTTGTAGCGACTATTCTTCTTACACAAGTTTTGAATTACTTCCTCTCTCAAACCCTCATCAATGCCATGGAATACATTCCTAGCATGATTACTCCCAGCAGAGACTCAACCCTCACATTCCGCGAAGTCACCGAAGAAAACTGGCATGCGGTGGCAAACCTGAGCCCAAAGATAGCCAGATAGGAAACCTCACCCCCAATATTTGGTCTCTCTGCGAAGCCCATTACTCCGAAGACGCGTGGGTACGAGCCATCTACGCCGACGAGACGCTTGTCGGCATGCTTATGATGGCAATATGGGATCCTGACGAGGCCTACTACATTTGGCGATTCATGATTGATGGCCGGTATCAGGGTCTCGAGTACGGTCGCCGTGGCGTAGAATTCGCGATTGAACATATACGACATCACAACCCTCAAGCAAAGCAGTTAGGGGTGATGTCAACGCCACCGGAGGGGAAGTTGAGTGGAAATCCGTTGAAGAATGTGAAGCCTGAAGATTCGCCATATAAGTTCTATCAGGATCTTGGGTTTAGGGAGACTGCGCCACCAGATGAAGATGGAGAGATTATGATGTCAATAGACCTGTAGATATTAATATTCGCCAGTTGCCACTGCCCATGCGTCTAATTCGGGTTCTGGTTTCAAAAAAACGCAGTATCCGCAGATGAATTATGTAGTTGAGATGCGGCTAGTTTCCATACACTATATTCAGAGCTCGTTACTGCGTCTCCCTGTTGGAATTCAGTGGATTACTACTGTAATACCTGTTGTACTGTCGCTCTTTCCTTCAGCCAGAAGGTCAGCATTGAGCGAAGTATCACCTCGAACGCTCTCCTCTCTTTTACCTGAACCCCCATGTACACAGTCCGCCTGATAGTAATGCCCTGACTTGTACTGCTACTGCTGCTATTATAGCTCCCTTCCTACCTGTCCGCGTCTTTTCCCGAATCACCTATAGGCGAAAGAGCTCCGCTCCCGATAGACGCAGAATAGTTATTGAGAGACAGACTGACAGAGCTTCTTGATTCACTCTATGGTGTCTGCTCGATACTCTTTGAAAGGTTGGTCATGAAAAATGCCCTCTTTGCCTAGATATCGTGGTTCTATCGACGGAGTCTGGCTGGCCAGTGCAGCTCAGTTTGTTCCGCGTACAACCGCCTCATGTTAGGTTAAACTTCGTCGCAACGCTTCTTGCAACGTCTACAGGTCAAGTAGCTTGTGCAGAAATAAGTTATTGGCTGTGTTCTAGGGCGCTCGGGGAGTACTAGGGGTCATCGAGTACGGGTGTGGAACAGGGTACTCAAGCCGGAAAGACAAGCTAAACGAGCGGTAAGGCCTCTTTCCTTTTTACGGTTGCCATCTCAAGTGACATGGAGTAATACTGAAAAAGCTCACTAGTAAAATGGAATGGAGGATGTGCAATGTAGCAGTCTTATTTAGAACGATATATCGAGTGGACTTCACTTCCAAATGTAGATACAAGTCCAATGACCCCACACGACCAAGACCTCTACAGCGACACAACCACAATGTCCGACTACAGCAAGGTCATAGCCTGGGCCGCTACGAGAAACGTACAAGAAGCCGACAAAGAGCGCAAGCTGTACCATGTCGCCGCAAAACGAGTCCCGCCTACCCGGAAGGACTATCCTAACTTATTATCAGATATGCTGAAAGTCGCGGCGGCCCTGCTAGACGGGGAGATCGAATACAGACGGGGCGAGTATGATCGTGCTTTTGAATCCCTGCCCGCGCGAGGGTATTCGCCATGACAACCCGCTGGTCTATACGGAGCCGTGGGGGTGGATAATACGCTTACGCAGGCTCATCAGCATCCAAATAATGTGTCGGCTCTGCATGGGTACCATGAGTGTTTGATGAAGTTTGGGACGGGAGGCTAAGGAGACGATTATAAAACAGCGCTTTTGATGTTGCTTTGTCTGTGGCGGATACTCCGATTAAGTCGTCCTGCTTTTGTAGGCTGAGCGCCTGGAGCTGAGAAAGATGCCATTGTGACTGACAGTGCATATATGTTTGTTTCAAGGGATACAGAGAGCTTAGTAGATACAGCTAAAACTGGAGAACGTGTTACATCATCATGCTTTCTGTGTATACCTGTGCAGAGCTCTCCTCATAAGACAGTCTAAGTTCGGTAGTTAGCAGCATTTAGCCATGCATTTCGAGAATATATAAATAGTGGGAGAAGATGAAAAGGTAAAGGAATTCTGTTGCAGTCTATACACTCTGAATAAATCACATTGTGGCTTGTTGATGCCCCTCCAGCTCCGCTGCCAGGAAACAAAATATACATTACACCTAACTCTGGACCCGGAATGTCCGACCACTGGCTGTCTTCCTTTCCCGCTCCTCGTTCTCTGGCCGAGCTCTGTTGAGAACTGCTACCAGTTAGCACCCAGGAACTCACCAACGATATTCGCTCCCACTTACCCTGGAGGAAGTCGGCGGTCCTCTTGCGCATTCGAGTGTGGATGTATGCCTGTAGAGTGAGCGGATGGCCCAACACTAGTGACTGGTAACGTGTAAACCTACCTTGGAGGCCTTAATGTGGTAATGGAAGTAGTCCCGGAAGATCTGAATATGAGAAATGTTTTCGTAACGGCGCTGAGGAGCCAAGTGACGGGGAAAGAGAACTGAATACTGTTAGTACCTGCGATGGCTGCACAGTGGTCGAATAGATTACCGAAAGTGACGTAGCTGGTCTTGCCATCGTCGTTAACCTTGAGGCCAGGGACGCCGGCCAATTCAAGCGGTGGGTCATTGCGGAAAAGGACTTGAGGGGCATTTTGCAGGGTCAAGACCCGTCGTCTAGCATCGATAAACTCCTGCAGGAAGACCTTGCCAAAGATACGATCCGTCTCTTCACGGAAGACTGTGCTGAAGATCACTGTGACCCGGTCATGACTAGCTTTGATATAGATAGCTTCCTCCTCCCGGTAATGGATGGCCATGACTTCTCCTCCTTCCTTCACACCTTGTGGGGCTGCCTCTGTACTATATCTTGAAGCTTCTTCGGATAGCTTGGCGAACTCATCGAAAGCTCTCTCGAACGGGGCGGCCATTGCGTTCCGTTTCATCAATGCAAGTCGCATTATAAGATCATCTCTGGCTTCCTGTTCCGCGGGGAGGTTCTCCAAATCGATAAGGACTGAAAAGTCATAGCCGGGCTCAGGGGAGACAATGTATGGGCCGTATTCCCTCTCCAGCACCTCTTGGGCACCATACTGAACCAGCTCTCGGAAGCATTTCACATTGATGGAGATAAGGATCTTAGTCTTTGATTCAGGAGTAGAGAGATGGAAGGTAACTCCGTCGAAGTCTGAAACAACCTGGTCGATTGAAACTGGTGGGCCTCTGTCGAGGTCAGCAAGCAGTAGTTAGTAAGGGTTGCATTGCGTATACGGGGCGAGGCGGGGGGAAGCTGTACCCTGAGAACCGCTCCGTCAGGAGGGAATGGATGAGAACGTTATGGTAATCGAGAAGAAGCATTCTGGAAGTACCATAAATAGAAATAGAATATTCAGTTTTTGCCTTGACCCTTCCAACCGATTATTTCACCGCTGTAAACGAAAGTCGAATTGAATGGTCACTGCCTCCAGCTGGTACTTCGGGGAGTAGTTACGTTTGGGTGTTTGGGGGAAAGGCAGGCGGTGGGGGTTGCGGCCGGTTGTCTCTGTCGTCGTCCGTACTTTTCTCCGGCCGTTTTTCAGCCTATCGATAGCAATCGCTCTGGAAGCTCCCAAATTTTTTTCTATACTCGAACGCTCAACGATGGTGAAGTCATACCTGTATGCTTAATCCTCTAACCATTTTCTACGCTATCTTGACTCAATACTGACCCTTGCGATCATAGAAAGTTCGAGCACTCGAAAACTTTCGGGCTCGTTGCCTCCGCTACGTCGAATGCGATCTGGGCCCGCGATGATGTTTTCGCTGGCGCAGCCCGCCAGACCGGCTCCGGACGAGCCATTGTAGGCGCCGGTGAGGAAGTTCTTTGTTGGGATATAAAGAAGGGTGAATTGCTTGGGAAATGGAAAGATTCCTCGTGCAAAGCGCAAGTGTCTGTGGTTACCCAAAGCAAAACAGATGAGGATATTTTCGCAGTCGGGTAGGTCTCTCAATCCGAATGAGTGGCATATAGTGATGGTCTAATTTGAAATTTTTTTCTTTGCCTTTAGTTATGAAGATGGTAGTATCCGCCTCTGGGATTCAAGGACCGCAACAGTTATGATCTCGTTCAATGGCCACAAATCTGCCATTACCCAACTCGCCTTCGATAGCGCCGGTGTCCGCCTGGCAAGTGGTTCAAAGGATACGGATATTATTCTTTGGGATCTTATTGGAGAAGTTGGACTGTTCAAGCTACGCGGGCATACTGATCAGGTCACTTCGCTTCATTTCCTCGTTCCATCGTTGGAACTGCTCAATGCCGCTGGACTGAGTGAGCACAAAGGGTTCCTGTTGACAACTGGCAAGGATTCTCTGATCAAAGTTTGGGACTTGTCCTCGCAACATTGCATTGAAACACACGTGGCACAATCCAACGGCGAGTGCTGGAGTCTTGGCCTCTCTCCTGACCAGAGCGGGTGTATCTCCGCGGGAAATGACGGCGAGCTCAAGGTCTGGTCGATTGATGAAAGCGCTCTGATTGAGATCTCGAAGGAGAAAGTCGGATCGGAGGATCGGCGGATTCTGACGGAAAGGGGCACATTTTATCGCAATGGAAAGGATCGCACCATTGGCGTCAGCTTTCATCCCCGGGCGGATTATATCGGAATTCACGGCTCAGAAAAGGCAGTCGAGATCTGGCGCATCCGCTCAGAGACAGAGGTTCAAAAGGCTTTGGCAAGGAAGCGCAAGAGGAGAAAGGAGAAGGAAGCCCAGCGTACAGCTGACAAGGAGGGCGCCGTGGTGGAGGCTGAGAATGATAAGTCCGAGGACATTTCCTCAGCGCCTGTCACAGAGGTTTTCGTCTCCCATACGATCGTTCGTACCGGTGGCAAGATGCGGTCTTTCGACTGGATAAGAACGAAGTCGAGCCGCAGTATTCAGCTGGTCGCTGCAACCACTAATAACCAGTTGGAAGCCTACACGGTCAACATGAGCCGGAAGAACGCCGAAGATGAAGAGGATTACAGTCGTAACCTGGCAGTTGATATCCCGGGTCACCGCACTGATATCCGGTCTCTTGCCTTGAGTTCGGACGACCGGATGTTAGCGTCTGCCTCTAATGGCAGCCTTAAGATTTGGAACGTACGTACACAGAGCTGCTTACGTACCCTGGAATGTGGTTACGCTCTGTGCTCGGCTTTCCTTCCTGGAGACAAGATTGTGGTGGTGGGTAACAAAGATGGCCAGCTTGAGGTTTTTGACATTGCGTCGTCAACCCTCCTGGATACAATCAACGCGCACGATGGACCAGTATGGACACTCCATGTTCACCCTGATGGCAAGTCTGTGGTCAGTGGCAGTGCCGACAAATCTGCGAAGTTCTGGAACTTCCAAGTCGTCCAAGAAGAAATCCCGGGTACAAAGAGAACGACCCCCAGGCTGAAGTTGGTCCATACAAGGACTCTGAAAGTTTCCGATGATATTCTGAGCCTTCGTTTCTCCCCTGATGCTCGGTTATTGGCAGTTGCTCTCTTGGACAATACGGTCAAGGTTTTCTTTACGGACTCCTTGAAACTCTTCCTCAACCTCTATGGCCACAAACTTCCTGTTCTGAACATGGACATTTCATATGACAGCAAGATGATTGTTACATGCTCTGCCGATAAAACGGTTCGTCTTTGGGGCTTGGACTTCGGTGATTGTCACAAGGCCTTTTTGGCCCACGATGACAGTATCATGGGCGTTGCCTTCGTGCCGAACAATAAGGAAGGAAACGGGCATAACTTTTTCAGTGCAAGCAAGGATCGTGTGATTAAGTATTGGGATGGTGATAAGTTTGAACAAATTCAGAAGTTGACGGGTCATCATGGCGAGGTCTGGGCTTTGGCTATCAGTCACACTGGGGAGTTCATCGTCAGCGCCAGTCACGACAAGAGTATCCGCATCTGGGAACAGACCGATGAGCCACTTTTCCTCGAAGAAGAGCGGGAGAAGGAACTCGAAGAGATGTACGAAAATAACGCATTGGATCAGGAAGATGAGGAAGGTGACGAAAAGGCCGAAGCCGTTGACGCTGGTAAGCAGACTAGCGAGACACTCATGGCGGGAGAACGGATCATGGAAGCCCTGGATCTGGGAATGGAGGATCTGGAAGTCATGCGCCAGTGGCGCTCTCTGAAAGCGACCCAGCCCAATGCTGCACCCCCAACTCGCAATCCATTGTACATGGCACTGGGCAACATTTCCGCTGAGCAATATCTGCTCAATGTCGTCCAGAAGATCCCTGCTGCAGCCCTTCAAGATGCACTGCTTGTCTTGCCCTTCTCTAAGGTCCCTGCGCTCTTCACCTTCCTGGACATCTGGGCCAACCGCGAGTGGAACATCTCTCTCACATGTCGCGTCCTATTCTTCATGCTCAAAACGCATCATCGCCAACTCATCTCTAGTAGGACGATGCGTCCAATGCTGGATAGCATTCGGTCCACCCTCCGTCGGGTTCTGGAACGCCAGAAGGATGAAATGGGATTCAATCTCTCCGCTCTGCAGTTCATCAGCAGTCAAGTGAAAGAACAGAGCACCAAGGACTATGTTGATGAGGAACAGTGGGAAGAACAGCAGAAGACAACCGCAACGGGCAAGAAGCGACAATTTGTCAGTATCGCTTAATTCCCGTCGCGTATCTGTCTAACATGCATGACTGGCGTTGTGGCTGCTAAAAAGTTTTATATCCTTGGGAGTTGAATGTGGAATACTTTTATCAGGTCGGTTCCTAAATTTCATGTTTATGTATATCATGATAAATATAGACTTGTCTGCATTTATAAAGCAAGCTTAATTGCACTACACATGTACGACCACCCATACAGTTTATCCATCAACCCCTGATACCTAGTCCCTTGACCATAACCTAAGAGATGAAAGCCAAAAGAGATGAGATCTATACCATAACATATCAGCATACAGCTACTGAAGCCTGGTACAACCAGCATGAAAACCAATCAAGCAGATCAAGGGTAACCCCAAACCATCCACAAACCAACAAGATAAATTCCACTCAGAAGAACCATTATAAGCATCGACGACGGTGATCCCATTTTAGGTATCCCGTCATACCTCTTCCGGCTCTTCCTAAATTACCGGTTCTTGAGAAATTTCTTCATCATATTGGAACTTGTTGGTTTGTGGAATTGGACTGTTTGTTTTTTCGCTTCCTCTCCTTGTAGCTTGAGAAGCATCGGTATTGGGTGGAATGATTCATGATTAGGTATGGAAAAGTTCAGCATACCTGTTTTATTAGTTAACGTGCGTTGTTTGGTGGTGAAATCTTGTCATTGCGTGGTTGTAAAATATTCATCAATTGTTTGTTGTAAAATGGAAGCTTTTGGGAGGAAAGAAAAAAGGAAAATTTGGTAGGTGGGTATTGCTTATCGGTGAAATGATGGGCCGATAATTTAAATTAGTCATTGCTTAGTCATGTCTATCTATATAAGTTAACTTAGTCCCGTACATGGAAGTGCTGCGAGTACTGCAATTGATGAATGGATAACTATAAGTGGATGTTTTTTAGTTTGATGGATTGAATTAGATAATGCTATTATCACAGTAATCGGAGGTTCCAGTGTCCAATAAAGTCATCGTACATCATTATATTTCGTGAAATCGTGAGATAGGCACACTGCAGGCAGGACGGTAGTAGAGGGCGAGCATGCTCACTTTGTTTGTTTTCTTTATGAGGTTGCCTTCACCGTCCCGCAGTTTGAGCATGTCCACCATTCTGTCTCCATAAAAGTCTCGCAGAATTGACAGATCCATCCGAGTGGCCGTTTAGGAGTATTCCTCTCAAGCGCGGTGAGAGCCTCAATGGCATTGGTGCGGTTTTTGAATGTGGGCTGACTAGCCGAAGGGCTTATCCGACGTTTGTTCCTGTTCTGGAACGCTGAGCTGCTTGGGATCTTGGCTCGTCCAGATACAGAATGTGTATTAGATGGCCGTGGCCGCTCCGCCGCACAGGCGTCACAGCACAAAAAGGTAGCCGGGTTCTCTAAAGTGCAAGTCGGACATGTCCAGGGCACCTCATATAGTCTGTCATCAGAAGTAAGGTCTATCGGTTCTTGAGGCTGGAATGGCAGGGTAGGTCTGGTGCTTTCGGGAACAGGTGGAGGAGATAAAGTTGAGCGAGGCCCAGCCGGATTTTCCTGGCTTGGAGGAACGTAAGAAGGGCCGTACCTCTCTCTCTCCTCTTGCTCGATTAAATCAATGTAAGCCTGCATGATAGCCTGTTCGTTTGCGTCATCTTCCTCGGCCTTTGTCCGGAAGCCGTTTCTGGATGCTTCTTCTGCGAGTTCGTTGCTGTTCTCCGCTCCCGAAGCACATCCCGTCGTTACCTCTACGCGCCTTTGCGCAGCATCAGCGATAACTCTGCGCATGTCCGCCCCCCGTAGTACTGTAGCACCTCCTAGTCGTTGCCCCGACCCAGCGGATAGCATCCGTCTCTGCTCCGCGGCCGCTCTAGCCTGCCTCCGCGCTTCGTGGATAGGCATTCTCCGGCCGCCCAGGCGCTTGCCATCGGAAAGGAACCCCTCTCCGGTATAGCCCTTCATAACAAGCTCTTCATGCTCATCGCGTAACTGGTTCCACAGAGCATGAAACTCTCGGTTATGGGGGCCATGTACTATGTGGCAAAGTCTACAAATATATTAGCAATTAGTTCGCACCACACATTTGAATGGTCTTACTCATGCAGCATCGTATCGACGACGTGTTCAAGGGGGAGAAACTGGCGCTCATCAGAAGGCTGCCGCAGTCGCAAGCATATCTTCAGACCTCCGTTTATATTGAGCCCAAGTAAATTTCGCTGCTGCGGATAAAATTCACTGAGCGTCCCTACTTTCCAGTCTCTCCGCCGCATGATGGGCTTGACCAGCGATGCGATCTTTTTGAGCATCATCAAGGCCTCGGATTCCCTGGGCCGGTGCTTGTCATGTTGATATTCAAAGACGAGAGGGTCGATTTCCCGCATGTTGAAAATTTCTGTCAGAAAAAGGGGGGCACAGAAAGTTTTAAGAAATCACTATGGGGCTTTGGGGAGCGTAGTACCGCCTCCTGATACATATATTAGTGCAGGACGTAACAGTTCACCAAACCAAAGGATTGCACACTGCTACAATCCAGTAATAATACCGCTATCACACATCCCATAAGCAAAACTCCCAGGAGGCTCAAGGAAAGTGAAAGAAACTGGCTGTGTAATGACTATGGGTGGCACTCCTCGTGAATTGATAATCAATAGAAGATTCAGGCACCAGAATCACGTGATCGACACTATTTGTGCCTGTGGCCATGGTTCTGTACAACTGAGGCAAATAGCATGGGTGACATAAGTTTAGGTATGGGTGGCTATATGAAGAGAACTGATACGATTATAGTCAAGAAGAAGGCCGGAGCCCTAAGGCAGCGAGTACTAGGACTACTATACTATAAGACTATACTAGCTATGTGCTTGACAGCACCCCGTACAAGCTGTCCGGAGCACCTAGTGTCCAGACAATATGATAGAGTATATGAAGCACAAAGGAGATTCTCTATGTATTTCGGTACCAGCGCTACTCTGTAGATATCCTAGCCCGATAGGTGCTACACTTGTGGTTGGATTATGAAAGATTGAATCTGCAGCCACCGATCTGCATGGATGGGGCGATAGATACCCGTTCATGTGACCTGCCCGATATGAGACTTATCAGCGACCATAGGATTCTTTCCCATCTTCTAAAATTTGGCTCTCACTTACTCACAGCCGACTTTCAAAATGACAAGTGACGACCAGTTTTTCTTTGACTATGTATGTCCATCTACTAACCCCTGCATGCCTATCACACTAACAAGTCACCCTGCCTATAGCTTGCTTCGATACCGCATGACGTAAGGAGATACTCCCTCGATGTCGCAGACTCGATCGACAGGCAGGTCGACCATGCCGCCAAAGTAATTCGGGATACGCTTTCTCACCAGGCATGGCTGCCTTCATCGGTTCGACCGTCGCCACCACCAGCGAAAGTTTGTCCTCCCCGGTCTCTCGTTGATCGCGCACATGATTGGGTCCTTCGGAATCGAGCATGGAGCGCTGCAATCCTAGCATTCGTTGGGACTACTTCTCTTCTGTATTTTGGCAACAAGAAACTGAACCGCAGACGGAGGAAAGCTAGGAGAGCTGGAAATGGTGCTCGGAAGGAAATAGTCGGTATGAGCAAGGACAACGATGGCAACTCTGAGTTCACAATGGGTTTAGCTAATATGTCGCGATAGTCGTTGCCGGGTCCTCTCACGAACCGATGACAAAAGCAATCGCTGCGGATCTCGAGCGTCGAGGCTACATTGTGTATATTACCGTTTCATCGGCGGATGAGGAACATCTGGTTCAGTCGGAGAATCGGATGGATATCAGACCCCTTTGGCTTGACTTGACGGCTGTAAGTCGCTGCAAATCGCAGGATCGGAAAAAAGCACACTGACACTTTGAAGACACCCCCTTCGACATCTGAAATTCACCCGTCATTGAACGAAATCCATTCTTTGATCACTCAGCCCCAGTGGCCTATGCCTGGAGTTCCCCCGCACACTTGCCAGCTGAGTGGACTTATTCTTGTGCCTTCGCCCAACTATGTTACCGGTCCTTTAGCGACAGTCCCAGCCTCTTCTTGGGCTGATACAATCAACTCTCGACTTTTGTCACCGATCTTGACCACTCAACTATTTTTACCTCTCCTTACCGCCCGCAACACGAATAGCACAATCGTTACCATCTACCCCTCGATATCCTCGTCACTATCTGCTCCTTTTGCTAGCCCAGAGGTCACCGCAACGCGTGCTTTGTCGGGATTCGCAACTTCGCTTCGACGGGAGCTATGTCTCTTGCAGCATAACAACATTGACGTCGTAGAGTTGAAGCTCGGCAACATCGACCTTGGTCCTCAGTACCGAAACGCACAGAGTCATATCACCGGAACCGAGGTGCTGGCGTGGTCTACACAACAGCGATCTCTCTACGGCTCTCAATATCTTTCTAGCATTGAACAACGGCCTGTTGCATCTGCGGGGCCTAGCGTGGTGCGCGGATCCTCTGCACGAACTCTTCATTATGCAGTGCTGGATGCGCTAGAGCCAGCATCCAAGGATATCTTTGGAAGAAAGAGGTCGAAAGTTCCCGTCATCTATGCCGGGCGCGGCGCCTGGTCCTACAGTATGGTCGGTGAATGGGCGCCGAACTTCTTGGTGGGGTGGATGCTGGGCCTTAGGAGTGGCCCTATAACATCGCCCAACAGTCCCAGTGGGAGCAGCAGTGAGACCAGCTGGGAAAAAGTTTAATAAAATGATAGCGATGACATGCTGATCTCGCTGGATACGATCTACACTCTCTTTGCTCTCTTTGCATTGGAAGCCTATACATTCTCCAATCCTTCTTCATGTACGTATTTTAACATGTCAAACCAACGACTAATTCCCACATTTTTATATATCACGCATCAGGTCATACAACCTCTTCCTAGCAAATCTCATTATCTATCCATGGACTAGACATTAGCTATTACAGCACATTACCCCGACTTATACTTTATGGATTGACACCAACTCCCCCGCCATCTTACACCCGCCCCTCCTGCAACTCAATGGGCCTCTCCCGATCAAACTTGGACCGCTTCACCTTGCCCCCGGTCAACCTCCTCCTCAACCAAATAACGCCCCAAGTAATAACGAAGATGATTATAATAGCTGCAAAAATGATAAAACAATAGGCAGTAACCTTTGCACTCTTCTTACCGTGCTGCCCAGGATCCAAGAATGAATACGTATAGAATCCCTGAGTATGATACGTCAGATAGGCGAGAGAGACGTACAAGAGGAGCAAAAGGACAAGGAACGGGAACGTCATCAGCGGGTGCGGATTAGTCGCTGGGAGAATGATCTCCAGCATGGCGTAGAGGGAATTGAGGCCGTGTTGGGAGAGCTATTTATTGAGGGGTTAGTTGCGGTGGACGTTCGCGCATGGGGCCTATCGTCGCGAAATAGGCAAATATGGAAACTTACATTCGACCACGCATTGAATGTTCTGTCAAACCAAGACGGATGGATGATCGCCCAGAAGACAATGGTGACCAGGAACGGAAACGTGGTGATCGTTGTGTAGTAGAGGCTGTGGAGGGCGCGCAGACCGCGGGGCCAGCGGTCGAAGAGCACTGAGCGGCCTGTGAGCGCGTAGCACGTGGTATGGATGCATGCGAATACGTGGTAGAATCCCAGGCCCCAGTACGTCAGCCAGGTGAAGTAGCTGAAGGATTGGCCGATGGCGTCGCGATCGCCATGGGTGCCGTTCCAGCCCCAGATGAAGAAGATGGTCACGAAGATGTAGAGCGATATGAGGCCGCGGAGAATAGCGTAGGGGAGGGGAGGGAGGAGCCAGGACGTTTCGAAGCAGTGTTGACTGTCGAGAGAGGGGTCTGCGCCCAGCATGCTGGTGAAGGGGCGGGTTTTGCGCATTTTGGAGAGTATCTCCATTTGGGGAGTGTTCTGGTTGCTGTCCCTTTTGTCTTCGTTCCTCCCTCCTTGTGGGGATTTTTTTTTTTCCTGCCCAGATTTTAGATGCTAAATATTGTTTCTGTTAGCGATTCATGGTTTGGGGGGCCTGAATCTGAGCGAGAAAAAGAAATCGACGGGATATTAGCCACGATATAAAATGCCAATCCTGTCAATTAGGGATCAGGATCAGCCTGTGAAGGAATTTGGGGCGCCCGCTTGGCTTTTTGCCTTGTCTTTATCGGGCTGCTAAGCTGTGTTAGCCTCGATGCTACCCTAGGAACATGCATCTTTGTTCTCCATAGATCTTTACGTTAGTAGGCTTAGTTCACCTATAACGCCAACGGTTAGGATCATGGGTTAAGTAATATATTGATGAAGAGCGCCCCGGAGGTCGGGTGGATTCCGTTCGTAGCTTGAAGAGATTTTCGGAGGATTTCCCTCCAAGAGTCCAAGTCTTCACAGGAATGCATGCAAGTCATGATTAATAGGAAATGTAGATGAAATATTTAAATTAAGCCCCAAACAATAGTCAGCTTTGGAGCGGGGAAACGAGTGGTGTCATGGGCCAACATTTTAGCTATATCACCCTCATCTTAATATGCCAAGAACTGCCCATCACATCTTGATGAGGCAGTCGTTTTATAATTCCAGACGTAAGGAACGACGTAAATGTTCCTCAGCAACCGTCAATTGAGTCAGTGTTTTTACTTTTACTTTCACTTTTTTATTTTTATTTATTTATTATTATATTTTTTTAAAAAAAATATTTTAATTATACATATATATATGAAAATATTTTACTATTTTGTTGCCTGCATAAGTCGTCGGAGCATTTCATGGATTCAAGTGGTTCCTGGTGGGATAGCTGTTAATAATATGAACACTAATACGCCCAGTCCACTCCCTCTACGCCAATCACAGCAGCATCTGCGGGTGTTCATGCATCTAGAGTGTAAGACCATCGTACGTGCAACCGTCCTTTGTATACGCAATGTTGCACTTATTTTCGGCCGACCAGATAAATAGAGTAAGTTATCCGGTGGGAAAAAGAGGAGAGGGGCAGTGGTTTCCCTTATGTACTTTCCATGGTAAGTCCGACTACCTATAATACTTGCATCCGTGATGAACCATAAATCTTTGCGATGCGTGACTCATCTATCCCTTCCGTTGTTTTGATGTGGTGGATTCTTCCTGAGGCAGTCAGGGGGTGATCAGACCATGATACAGGAGCCTGAGAAACAAGGCACAGTACATTCATCCCCAGATGGGATGGTATGTGCAACCACTGCAGTGGGATTCAACTCCTTACTGCATAGTGCCATACCCTTTCCCTCTTCTAAGTTAAACCCCCAGATTATCTTAATCTGTGTCGAAAGGGAGGAGAAAGGAGGGGGCTAAAAATAATACATACACACTACTCCGTCATAAAACAGAAATCAAGAATATAGAGATAATGGTATTCAACAACGAAAAAAATTGCATTGTTTGTGGGAATTTGGGAAGAAGTGACAATTCCCCAGGCTGATGAATTATTTATAACTAACCTCCAACCTAAAACATGGACCTGTTGCTCTCTTACCGTCTCAGTCATTCATCCATGGATACTATGGATATACTTTCGGGAAAATTTGCACAGATGAATATAAATAGAGTGGCTGCTCCACCAACGACACATTGTGAACCAAACTAAACGCTTCGCCTCCAGCCTGTCGATTCAATTTTTTTCTAGAAGCTGTGAATGGGATTTTCTCCTTTTTTTTTTTTAAAAAAAAAAATTCACATGTACATCATATACTCATCTCTGGAGTAGTCCTAAGATCCTGATAGGTCTATCGCTTGCACCTGATCATCGCATTTTGTAGATAATTGAAGATTTACAAGTGTTAGCCTTTCAATAACCAGGAACTTTGATATGTTTCTGGAAGCAGTTCGTCTGGAGCCCCTGACTTGGTACCGTTGGGTATGTATGGGTATGTTGGTATAGTATCATAGTACCTGATACTGTATGTATGTACACGTCTCCTCCTGAAACGGGCCGTTCCTTACGGCAGTAGGATTGGCTGCTGTTGGGCTGCATGAAACCCAGGCAGTGTCATACGTCGGTATTGTTCATACTGAGTGGAGGTCGATACCACCGGATTACCGCTAGCAGACATGGGACTCCGCGTGGGGACTGCCCAGAGCGACTGTCAATGCAGACGCCCCTCGTTTGTTTGGTGATCGTCAGGGCGTAACAACGGAAAACTCCCTTTGGCTCATTTTACGCTTGATTCAGACCAGCAGCACCAATAATCTGGAAGTCACCCAGTCAGTCCATTCTCATTATCCATCCAGTCCTCTCTTCTTTCTCCCCTCTCCCTCTCCCCTCTCTCACACTGTCCGTCGGAGTCCACGATGCTTGCTCATCGTTCTTCCCCTTGGCTTGTGATTGTTTTTGCGATCTAATTGGTTATCACTCTCTGTTCGTCCTATAGTATTCTCTACGATCTGACCGTCGCTCCTTTGCCGCCGTGATTCTTCGCTTCTCCTACCCCCCCACAAGCCTGGCTTGCTAATTGGGGCCTTTCATTCGCTTCTCGCCTCCCTTCCCTTCCACGGACTGTCATTCCTTTGATTTGGTCTTATACCGTGCCATCTGTTGAGGATTTGTTCCTTTTGCCATTGGTTCGAAGTGATCGCCCGCGCGCCGCGCATTAGACTCACCAGCTGCAGAATATCTCGAAACTACTTGGAACGTCACGTCACTATCACTGGTCTCTTGGACTTGTAAAGAAGTCAAAAAGCTCAACCCATCCGAGGCTTAGAGTGGTAGCAAATAACTAGATGATTTGAGTGGAAACAACTTAGATTACGTCTGTCCCGTGAACCTTCAAAGAGAAAGGATACTCGCGTTCAGCCAATTGAAACCATCTCTGTGCTATCATGGACGCTCGGCCACGTTTTGGCGAAGTCCGCTCGCCGTCTCACGATACTTTGCGAAACGGACAGCCTTCGCCGCGCATTGAGCACTTTGATGGCGAGATTCCTCCCACGCTCTCCCCACTAGACGCATTCGCTGCTCAGGGTCGATTGTTGGCGAGACAGCTGGAGGAGTCAGCTCGCAGAGACCGGCGCCTGAGCAGGCTCCCCCCCGCTAGTGTTGCACGGTCGTTATCGCAGCCTAGACCGGGTTACTTTCGCTCTTCATCCTCGAATGATTCTTCGCGAAGTGGGCGAGGAAATGATCTTACGAGGCAACCCACGCTGAAAGCTAATCCTGAGGTGGAGGAGCCTAAGTTCCGTCCGCAATCTGAACATCCTCGTCTTAGCGGTGTGCCGCACTTCGCTAACGAAGATGTTCCCCACGATGATGAGAACACGACCCTGGAATATGAACCGCCTGTGCCGATTTTAGAAAGCGATATCGAAACACCCCAGTTGGGGTCCCCAAAGGAGGATACGGCCAAGGGGACTGTAACAGAAACGCCACCCCGATTTTATGCCGCTTCGCCTACGAGCTTGGCTTTTACAGGATCACCTGGCACTTCTTTGACGGATACTGCCTCTTCGCGACTCAATATCCCACGTGGTCTGGCGCCGCCTGTTTCGCCACGATCGAGGCCTTCAAGCAGTTCCAGAACTCCACAACTAGAGAGTTCGGACGATGACTATAGTAGTTCTACTGCGGGCTCAACCTTTTCGAAGCCGCGGAAGTTATCTTCCTGTAGCGCGACGTCGTTACCCCAGTCACCGATGAATTCTATGAACCGGTCCCACCGACGCTCGCCCTCTCTGAACTCCGAAGCTTCGAACAATGGCGGCTACATTCCGCGTCCTTCGTACAATTTCTCTCGGCCACTAAGCCGGTCGAGCACCAGCCTGTCTGCCCCCGTGCCGACAGGAGCGTCAGAGCATTTACAGGGGACGAAGCCCCGGGGGCAGAAGCCACAGCCCATTGTGGTACCATCGGTGGCTGACGTGGCCAAATGCATGAGCGAGGAACCATCATCTGCCATGTCCTCGTACACTTATGCCAAATACCCTCTTCCCCGCGGACGCCAGGTTTCTAGGGACTCGGTCATTTTCTCCGGCCTGCAGACCCCTCACTTTGAGTGGCAGGAGCCGCTTTTCGAGAGTCCGGATGGGTCGAGCGCAAATGGGCCCCCAAGGTTTTCACGTACCCCGTCCCCCTCGCCATCACGACACTCGGTATCTTCAATGAAGGCACGCTCCATGTATGAATCCCCAACGTCTGAGCGGCAACTACTTACGCCAGAGAAACCCCCATCTGTCTTCCAGGTGCCACCCTCTCCCGAAGCTCGACGTCCTTCTGAAGCTGCCTCGACAG
Organism: Aspergillus alliaceus; assembly: GCF_009176365.1. NCBI lineage: Eukaryota > Fungi > Ascomycota > Eurotiomycetes > Eurotiales > Aspergillaceae > Aspergillus > Aspergillus alliaceus. Next base: position 456,757 of record NW_022474705.1, read on the forward strand.
ATGAACCGGCCTCAACTACACCTGCTCCTGAAGCGCCTATTAGTGAGGAGAAAGCAGACACTACTTCCTCGGCAGGCTCTGGATCCACCATTCGGCCTCAGACAGCCAAAACCAATGCGTCCTCCACTCTTATCACAGCAGATGAGCATGTGACTAAAGGCATTGAATGTCATGAGAAAGGGTCACTGCAAGAATCCACATACCATCTCCGTATTGCGGCGAAGCAGAATCACCCGACTGGTATGCTACTATATGCCTTGGCTTGTCGGCATGGTTGGGGTATGCGGCCGAACCAGCAGGAGGGCGTTCGATGGCTGCGTAAAGCCGTGGACTCTGTCGGCCTAGAATTAATGGACGATTCCAACCCGGCCATGCCCAACCGTGTGAGGGAAATGCAGAAAGCCTATCGCGCCCAGTTTGGACTAAGTATCTATGAGCTTGGCGTAAGCCACCTGAATGGCTGGGGAATTGAACAGGATAAATCGCTGGCCCTGCGTTGCTTTGAAGTTGCCGGCCAATGGGGAGATACGGATGCACTTGTTGAGGCAGGGTTTTGTTATTCAGAAGGCATCGGTTGCAAAAAAGATTTAAAAAAAGCGGCCAAGTTCTATCGCCAGGCCGAAGCAAAGGGTGTGAATATGGTTGGAAACAGCTGGTAAGTTGCATGCTTACACCGTGGATATTTCCTCGCTCTCGTGGCTTACGTCTGACTTTGACAGGATTCACAAAGACAAGTATCTCTCCGATGATGGACCCAGTGTCTCATCGCGTGGGCGTGGGCGCCACGGCTCGGGTTCTGACAAGAAGCAACGTAGTAAATCTCGGACGCGCAGTCTTTTCCATCGCAAAAAGTCTACGGCCGCCGAGGCTTAGACAGGATTTGCAGTTTCTTGCGTACGCATGGTACATTGGTGAAAAACCAGGATAGCAAGCTATGTCCTATTCTACTTATTATATCCACATTGTCGTTTCTAACATTAGCATTTTCTTCTATTGTTCTATTGTTCTATTGTATTCTCGTCCTTCCGCTTACTGTTTTCTTTGCCTTTTTTTTTTTTTTTTTTTTTTTTTTTTTTTTCATTTTTTCTCTTCTTTCCTTTTCCCATTTACTTTCTTTCCTTCTTTTGGAATCCTTTACCCTTTTCGATGCATCTTCTCAAGCTCCATAGCGACATGTTGCTCGGATTGTATCATTACCACAGTTGTACTGCCTAGCGCGGTTGCCTTTGACTTTGTCTTGTCTTCCACTCTTTCAACATTCTTCTTTTTTTCTTTTTCAGTCATATGTTTTTCGAGCGGGTCTTGCCAGCTGCTCCAGTCATGGAATTGGACGGAAGCCTTTGCTTCCTCCTCTTGGCCTTGTGGGCGTCGAATTTCTTTCTTGGATACCCCCTAACTTCTAATCACTGCGTGATGTATTCTATTCTCTACTTTCGCTCTCTCTCTTCCTTTCCCTTCTTATTTTTCTTCAAAATTTCCCATGTTGCCTTTGTTTGTGGCCTGTCTTCTACAGTTGCAATATCGTTGCCGCATTTCCTGCGCACCTTGCTTTTCTTTCTGCCGATTGGGGTGTGTTCGCAGAGATCCACACCTGATGATACTCATGATAAGCCTATATAATAGGAATGTCGCTCGACGCCTTTGGGGCACGAAGGAAGTGTGCTAGTGGAGGATTTATACCCTGGCGCCGCGTTCACTCTCGGCTGGGAGGGGAACGGGATGGGGATGTTCTTCTGAAGTGGCCCTATACACATGGAAATATATAGGACATTTCGCAGCCAAGTGATTGGCATCCCAACCAGAATTTCCGGTGATTCGTATTTTGCTTGCCCTTGGAACCCTAAGGTAGTTCGTAAGATTAGTCATGCCTTTTGGGGAGGCCCCGTGGTGGCTTGAACCCTTGTTTTTCTCCCGTTTTCTTGCTCGAGCTGACGTGGGGAAACAAAAATTAAGAGAGAGAGAAAGAGAAAAGGGAGAGAGAAAAGGTATTTGGTACCTTACCTTAGGAATAGGAGGAAGTCTCTTTAGATTAAACGCGACTTCGGATTGGGCGGTACTCTATTTTCCCTGGTCTTTGCGTGCTTTGACTAGTTGTTTAGTTGCGTCGGTCTAAGAGGCAGCTGACAAACCTCCCCTCCAATCAATCCCGCAGGGAGAATTTGCCTCCGACTCTGATCCAATTCATTTACCAGTTGCTACACTGGGAGGAGGGGAATTAACATATGCAGGTGGCCATATCTGCCCGATATCATTGGTGGTTTCACCCCCGGAGGAATCACCCAAAACAGAGCAAGGCATAACATGGATTGGAAAGAAATTTTCGCCATTTGATGTACTACACACGCTACACACCAGCCCCGAACCATGGCGAAATAATGGGCGATCGAGCTCCTTTGGCTTACTTTTGGGTTCTGGCCACCCCGCTAGTCTCACTCCGGTTGTCGGCCCCAGTCCAATGAAGATCCATTGTCCTGCCAAGCATGGGGAAATTTGGGGAAATTGGCGAGGGGCCGGGGTTGCATTCCATCCTCCTCTTCTCCTAGGCCTTAATCCCTCAATCGCGACCAATCGATGCGCGACCACATATCTCGACGGCTGCATGAGGATGTACTTCATGCCTCGGCTGACCTACATTTAAACATGAGGAAACACGTTGGAATGTATATCAAGTTCGTGGACGTGTGTTTCAAAGTAGGGGGACCTGGGACGCTGCCTCAATTTTCAACCCTTTGCCCTTCTTTTTTCCTAATTGTTTTCGCTATCCGAGTCCGTGTGCTAACTACTCCGTACCCTAGCAGTGTTCGCCGCCTGGATCTCCACAGGGTTTCCCCCATTGAGTAATAGCTTGGTTGCTTCTGCATGGGACCGCATGGGACCTGGGGCCGACTGGTCCCAAACTCCCAAGTTCCGCGGTGCTTTATCTGAATTCTTTTAGAATAACACATGTGAAGACCCGCCCCCTCCGGGAGTCATATAGAGAGAGCATTAGCCATCTAACGGTCCTGCCCTTCATGCCCTATTTCCGATTCTCTCGTTCTTAGTCTCGGTCGGTAGACGTCTCTTGCTTGTTGATCATTCGTGCACTGTGCTTCCCGACTTTCATTTTCAATTTGGAGTTTGAGAGTTGTGTGAAGGTATGTTATTATCCCACTGTGGTTCTTTCTTTTCTCCTTTGTTCCTTTTTGACTTAAAAATAATTTTTTTTTTGAAAATTTTTCTTGGCCTTTTTCTTCTTCTTTTTTCCTCCCTTTTTTCCTATTTTTCTCTTTTTCTTTGTCCGCTAATGATATAATGCTCGCTGCAGCCCTTGTCAATTAAAGCGGGCGACACAAGTCTCAGCCCATACTAACCTCGAGAAGAGCATTGGTATGTCCCCTTTTCAGCTTGTTTCGGGTCTTTTCTTGTGGGAGCGTCCTAACTCTGCGGGTGACAGGGCTGCCTGTGTGACAGGTCTTGGAATAAATATAACCGTGTCAAACTCAGATATTTAGTGACGCAAGATGTCCGACAAGCCCGAAGTCACCGAAATAAATGCGGTGGCCTCGCCCGTTGCTACGAAGCCCAGCTTCAAATCTCGCGTGGCTGCCCACTACAAGAAATGGTGGTGGGCACATCTCATTGGGCTCATTATCGTGGTGCTTGTGGTTGTTCTCCCAGTGTACGTTCACTCTTTGTAGAGCTTGTCCCCTGTGACGGTGTCTGTCTGACGGTTCTGCGCTCAAATAGGGTATATGTCGGTTATCCGAACCTCACTCAAAAAGCTATCAATAACTCGGTCCTGGAAATCAAATCCCTGGGGATCACTGACCCCACACCGGATTCATTCCATATCGACCAGTTGCAGATCATCAAAACGGATAGTATCTTCCACCCAACCTTCTACTCATTCAACGCGACTGTCGGTCTGCTGGGCGCAGCGGCATTTGCAACCGCAACCATCCCACAAGTCAAGTCTCACGACGGAGTAGAAGTGCATGTGGTGCAGCACTTGCCCTTGACTGATGTGTCTGCGTTTGGCGACTTCGCAATCGCGGTTATGCACGATGAATACGTCCATCTCAATGTTTACGGGAAGCCGGATATCAAGCAAGGAAGCTTGCCAACGATCAATAAGACGTTTAATAAGACCGCTACAATGAAGGGTAAGCACATGGACTAATTTTCCAATGCTCTAGTCAAGTAGACTAACTAACCGCATGACAGGGCTCAACAAGTTGGAGGGGTTCAAGTTGTCCGGCATGCATCTTACCACGAAAGCATCCGATGGAACAAACACCGAAGGCCAGGTCGTGATTCCTAATCCATCGGTAATGACGATCAGCTTGGTATGTGCCACGAACTCCTCACCGCCCGAGATTTTAGTGTTGTGGCCCCGTTGGCTGATTTCTTTAGGGCAATGTAACGCTGGATCTCGCCGTCAACGGAACTGCGATTGGAGAGTCGTATATAAAAGACCTGACGTTGAAGCCTGGCGAGAACACTTTCTCCATGAGAGCCAAGGTGGATCAACTTAAGATGGTCGATCTGATGTCGAAATATCCCGGCACGATTGTTCCGGTGGACATCACAGGCTCCGAGACCAACTCTAGTGTGTACGATGGCAAGCCTCTATCATACTTCTCGCGGGCTTTGGCATCGAACAAACTCCGGGTTGACCTGAATATTACTGAGGTGATAGGTTCAAGCGTCTCAAGCCTCTCGAGCTGAACGGGTGTCGCTGTATAAATTTCGACCTGCAATATTTGTTATTGGTGATTCCCATTGTGCTGTTTTTGTTACTTTCTTGCTCGTTGGAGCCCTGTTGCCGGACCGATGACGATTATAATTGTTCTTGATACCAACTTAATGCAACTGTGATGATCTGACTGCTTGATGCTGGGAGGTGGTCTCAATTCCAAGTGATATTCCAAGATGACTTCCAGGTCAGCATTAGAACAGCATCTGCCCCTGTATAACAGACAACGCTGGGAGACCTCAGTGGCTTGTCATTTCCTGTAATAATAGCACTAACCGAATATCCTATAAAAGAAAGGGAAAAAAAAGGAGAAAAAGAAAAATAAAATTGAGGTCCGCCTCATCCAATACGTTCAAGTCCTTTTACAGACATAGTGATATACATATGTTCCCATGTTGAATTACCGCCGGGAACTACACGAGACTAAATTAGGTTTTGGTAATTGAACGGTTTATCATTCGGAGTTCCCGTCGTCGTTGTAGTAATAGTGGTAGGACCGTGGATCACAACGCCATCGGATAATCCAACGGGCTGCTTCGTGTATTGAAGTCAATTGACAGTCTCGAACCATTAAACTTCCTCATATTACCTACGATGGATATACCTATTGGTTGGTAAGACAAGAATTCAAAGTGTAACCTTATTCCTTGTCAAACGTGGCAATAGTCGGCACAACGGTTGAGCTTGGCTGCCGTAGTACATACATGTACTGGATGTATATAGGACTTAGTACTTACTAGGTACATACATAGTAACCTCTTGTTGAGCATTTGTCAGCTTCCTTCCTGGCAATAAACCACTGCAGGGCATCAACATGGATACTAATGGCTACAAGTGTTTCGGGCAATTTGGGATTAACACGAATCGGATATTATCGGGATAGAAACATGTGCATATATTATTAAGGTTCCAAAAGGCATATCAGTTCTCTCATACCTCTTGATTCGTCTGTTTGTCTCATCGATCTTGCCAAGACATCATCAGTACCCACAGGAAAGAGAACGTGGGTGGTTCTTTGGGCCGTCTCTTATCGGCTCTTTCTTGTTTGCCCTTCGGGACCTGATGGTAGGTTATTTGCGAGACAATGGACTTTTGAGAATAGCAAGGGGTATACTGCTCTAAACAGTGAATAAAGTGTAAATGTCGATGGGATGCAAATTGAGGCATTATCTCTTAGGGTTCGGGAACCATGCCCGGAGCTGAAGATGGAATCCCCCTTCAACCCCAATTTCTCTGTGATAGTGGGACTATACGAGGGACAAAACGGAATAAATCTAGAGCTGGAAATGACGTTGATCTTCGCTACACAGCCTCAAGCCGTCGCCCGAGAAGGAAGAAGGTCTAAGCCGATGCTGAGAGCATAAGGGTAATCGGCGGAATGCTGCAGAAGCCGTGTAGTTCCTATCGGCAGCCGGCCGAGATAAGGACAAGCACTTGGCGATCCACCCGATAATCCATGCTCAATAGTTCCTTACGACGACTTGCTAATATTAATATTAATACTAATACTAATACGAATAACTTGACGATACCAGCACCTTATCGCAGTCTATAGCCTGAATATTCCTTCGGCTCAATACGAGGCGAGGCGTTCAGAGAGAGATGCCGATAATGGCCCGAAGTGATATATGATCTTATCATACGGTGATATTGATCCGGCGAAGATCACTGGATCCAATTACCTAAATGTTTCTGGAGTAACCCCAACAAATGCCAATATGGACATTGCCGTATCCCCCATCTCTCCCCCCTAAATCAAGGATCCCGGTGGAGACGGTCTTACCCAAGGTCCTCTAATGCTTCAAGGTCAGGCGCCAAGAGGAATTGGAGTTTCTCCAACGCTTGGTTCCTGGATTGACTCCATCGATATGCGATTATCATTACGTGAAATGCCTCATCTATGGGAAACAACTTCGCCATGATCTTCCCTTTGCACGACTTATCTGGTGAAGACGGATATGGGACGATGCTTGGGATTCTCCACGATAAGACATCTATCGTCAATAGTCATTTCTTGGTCGAAATTCTCGGCCCATGGATGCGAGGACTGAAGCCATATATAAATGGCATATCTTTCAGAATGTCTGTCCGGTTGTCCATAACAAGCTCGGCTTCAATTTCTTATTCAGAGCTCCGAGCAATCAAACAGCAGAATGGGTGTCAATCTGAAAGTTCTTGCCGTGTCGGCCTTGGCCGCTGTTAGCAATGCCTCTCCTCTCTTGTATCCTCGAGCTGCAGATTCGAATGTCACCTATGTGTTTACCAACTCCAATGGCTTGAACTTCACTCAGATGAACACCACTCTGCCCAATGTCACCATCTTTGCGACAGGTATTCTTCCCCATCCCCACCCGTTGAAGCCTAGAAAGAAGAAGCTAACAATAAGCAGGCGGCACCATCGCCGGCTCTAGCGACGACAACACGGCGACAACAGGCTACAAGGCCGGTGCAGTGGGCATCCAAACCCTCATTGATGCAGTGCCGGAGATGCTGGACGTCGCCAACGTGGCCGGCGTACAAGTCGCCAACGTCGGCAGCCCAGACATCACCTCGTCCATTCTTCTCGCGCTTTCCAAGAAGATCAATGATGTCGTCTGCAACGATCCTTCCATGGCCGGCGCAGTGATCACCCACGGCACCGATACCCTAGAAGAATCCGCCTTCTTCCTCGACGCCACAGTCAACTGCCGCAAGCCCATTGTGATCGTTGGCGCCATGCGTCCCTCAACCGCCATCTCCGCCGAGGGCCCGATCAACCTTCTCCAATCTGTCAGCGTGGCCACCAGCGCCAAAGCCAGAGACCGCGGCGCAATGATCGTTATGAACGACCGAATTGTCTCGGCCTTTTACGCCTCCAAGACAAACGCCAACACCGTGGACACCTTCAAGGCCGTTGAAATGGGTAACCTGGGCGAGGTCGTCTCCAACAAGCCCTACTTCTTCTACCCGCCTGTTCAGCCCACCGGCAAGACCGAAGTCCATGTCTCGAACATCACCGCAATCCCTAGAGTAGATATTTTGTACTCTTATGAGGATATGCACAGCGACACTTTGTACTCTGCCATCGAGAATGGCGCCAAGGGTATTGTCGTAAGTACTCCATCTACAATCTCATAACCAAGCCTTGGAAATGACTCCCCTAACAACTCAATCCAACAGGTTGCTGGCTCTGGTGCTGGCTCTGTCTCTAGCTCATTCAGCGATGCCATCTCAGACGTAACGTCCAAGCACAATATCCCTATCGTTGCCAGTACACGTACCGGAAACGGTGAGGTGCCTTCCTCTGACGAGACCACTCAGATCGCAAGTGGGTATTTGAACCCGGCGAAATCGCGCATTCTTCTTGGTCTGCTGCTTGCGGAGGGTAAGAGCGTTGAGGAGATTAATGAGGCCTTTGCAAAGATTGGAGTTGCTTAATCTGATTCTTCGTTGGGATTTTGGGATTACAGTCGATGTAATATAGACCTATAGACTCATAGATTTCATGTTTTATGACTTAGAAGGCGTGGTTTTATATATAGCTTATTGGATAGACAATTGCGATTATGGAGTCTTCCGCATTGATCTTCGTGGCGATTGGCCAGAAAAATTGAATCCAGAGATAACATTGGTGTGGAAGAGAAATGAAGGTGGATTGATCTGCGAATTAATTTCTCACCATGCGAAAGCTTAATCTTATCAGCGACAGGGGTTTGCAGACAAATATAAGTTCATTTCATTCCTTTCGTACTTGCTATTCAGACACAGTGATAAAATAATAATAAACACACGACCCATGTTTTCATTGCACCCATTCCATTATCTTCCCCAACCCCCTCGGCTTCTTTTCTTGTTCAATGTTTTAAAGTCTGAAGTAACAGGCTACATCTCATGTAGCGTATTATATCCCGTCTCGATCAAACTCCGCGCACCTCGTGCATCCCCTCCAATATGCCAATAGAACAAACCCCCCAGCTTCGTCTTAGTCGTAAACTGGGCCTTCTGCTCCACCGTCCGCGGCGTATCATAGGTCACAAACCCGCCATCACCACCGGAGCAGTACGCCGCGCCAAGCTTATCATCGTGATGTTCCTTAGCCCCAGGACGAGGCAAGTCACTATAATCGAACACACCATCCTCGCCGCCAGCCCCGACATACCGCTGACCGGGCTTCTCAGTACCCAAAAACGACCGGCCGTACGCAGGAACCCCTAAGAGGATTTTCTTCGGATCAACCCCCTGCGAAAGCACATACTGCACACTGGATTGACACGAAACAGCGCCCGGATTCCGAGATGGGCTGTATAACTGCGCGTGGTGCCCGCTCTCATTCGTCCAGGGACCGGCAAAATCATACGTCATGAGATTCATCAAATCGAGATACACGGAGGCCTTCCCAAGATCGATATTCCGGAGAGCCCACTGCCCCGCCGGGAGACAGGTTGCTAGAACAAAACGCGGCGTAGGCAGCGCCTCGCGCAGCTTTGCCAGAAGCCGCACATAGTCCATTCCTTGCTGTGGGTCTGCGGGGTGTTCCCAGTCGACTGGCGATAGACCAGTTAGTAATACGTTTGGGCAAGCCAACCAAGAGAGAGAGAGAGAGACAGAGAAAACGAAGGAGGTGAAATTCGGTCTACATACTGTCGAGTCCATCGAGGCCGAATTGATCCACGAGCGCCCTGGCCGTGCGGACAAACGTCTCGGTGCGCGATTGACTGCGCGCCACGACGGCGAAGTTCTCGCTTCCCTTGCCGCCGCCGCCGACGGAGAGAATGACTTTCATCTTTGAGTACTGCGGTTTCAGCTGCGTGAAGGCCCGGATACAGCCCTTGGTGCCGTCTACGGGCATTTGCGTGTCGGCCCATTCATCGCTTAACTATATGTTAATGTCTGCGGTTAGCTATGGGATTCTTGTGATTTGAGGATTTTTTTTTTTGCTTTCTCTCTTTTTGAGAGAGAAATCGGGTGGGAAATCCCAACATAAACGGTGCCGTCTTCTTTGACCCTAGAAACAACAAAACGTCTTGGTTAACTTCTTTACTTTGCATAGTGTATATAACCCGGGGTTCCCTCGGTTTCGATGTATGGCTGTACTACCATGCAAATGCGTAGAAGATATGGGAGACAAATCCCAATCTGAGCGATGAGGGAGGCTGCTTTCGGTATATCCGCCAATTGGGATAATATGCTGCGTTCATGTAGTATGGAACCTCATACGAAGCGTTACTTGAGCGTTCGGCGGCTTTGCGACGCCAGTGGGGGAAGATAGAGGAGCCGGAGAATGGCATGATGGTAGCATACACAAAGCGGGATTAAGGAAGGAGTTGTAGATTTCTAGAATAGAGAAAAAGAACCTCGAATGATAGGATATAATAATCAGAAAATTAGAAAATTGATCAAAAAAGTTCTCCAACAATCGTGAACAATTAAAAGTCCCCTTTAAAATAAAGTGTGCGAAAAGCAACTTCCCTAGAAAGGACAATGTCACGTGTGGAGGAGATGTTTCTCTTCTTTTGGCGTGGTGGGTTTGGTTCTTTTTAGTTCCTCATCTACTCGTATTTCGCAAAGAGAAAATGTGAAAATGAAAACCCCCCTCCTCTCATGCGAGACTTGGGCGCACGATTGAATAAAAAGAAGGCAACCAAAAGTCAGTTTCTCGGCGACATAGACAGAAAGAGTAGCATAACATTTGCTGCACAATGCACCAGGACGCGCATGGAATATTGAATTCATGACGCTTCCTCCTTCTCCTTCTCTCTCATTCTCCCCCTCTCCACTTTCCAAGCCTCAGAGTCTAACCCCGGACCATAATATTCTATTTATCCTTCTGTTGCAGGGTTACCAGAGGACCGTGTCAATCTGGGCCTTCGACGGTGCAGGTCAGTGGCCTGGGATATTCATTCGCTGGCCGATCAGAAGGTCAGGATAATATCGAAAGGGACTTTTTGATCGGCGGCAGCTCCCAGAGGGTCCAAACTCCCGGATTACGCTCACCCCACCTTTCGGTGACTGTCCCGTTGACTGGTGGTTATTGGATGCCCCGGAAGCTTCATGAGCGAAGCAGGCAAAGTGCGCGCGGCTTGGTGATGGCCTAGAAGGCCGTTCTAGGACATCTCGGTGAAGATCTGCTCACGAGTCCGGTGGCGACACCCAGCCTCATTGTAAGATCCGAGTGGGTCGTGGTGGTCGAAAGCTGCGGGTTGGGTGGACTTGGTATAGGAGGGAAACCCGCCCCGGAGATGTGTTGATTTTCGTAGGAAGTATCTCTCGAAGATGTTCATAGACAATGATCACCGTTGATCGATCAGTGGGTTTCATTTTGGGGGCAGTGGTTTTTCATTTTCCCTTTTCCCTTTCCCTTTCGGGTTTGCTTTTTCCTCCCTTACCCCATAAGGTTTGCTTCATTGCTTTTTCTCACTCGTTCAAGCGCTGTGGGGGAAGAACTGCAGGCTAGTTATTAGTCGCTTTTTCCACCCCGCATGACGGATTACAATCAATGCTTGGATCACTCGGCCAAGCCATGCACCTGACCTTCCAATGTAGGAGGTTGATGAAATTGATTGGCCTCTCCAGAGGGTCATATCTTCGGAGCCCTAAAAGGTTTATAGCATCCTGCCCAACATTTCTCAAGCTGAACCAGTTCCTCTAACGGCAACAATGGTTTCTTATTAGATTTCCGACTCGTTACACAGGACATTGTCCACAGACAGACCATGTGACGTCGAGATTTCCTAGGATGTCTCGTATGCAGGGGCAGTAGCACCGGTGCTTTCCTCTGCAGCCATGCCGTCCCCTCCCCAGAAAGGATCTACAGCGTTTCTTTTCTTTTCTTTTTTTCCCGTTTTCCCCGATGTCTCCGTTGGGTGGAAATCTCTATGGCTGTACAGGGTATTCCCACTATTGAACCTAAACCGGATAATTTTAGAAAGATTAGGGGTACAATTCCCGCGGGATGGCATCGTAGATGAGCCACACTAGGAGCTTTAATGTATAAAACCGATAACTGATATTTCCGGGGTATTGATTAACAGTTAATTACCTCAGATCTCAGGCACCAAGAATGATGGCTCATGTAATCGGCAAGTCAATTTATATGTGAATCAAGGGCCCCAGGAAGCCTCGTGATTGGAGATATTCACTCTAGCCTCGGTCTTCAATGGCCCAAGCTTCCTCGTACTCTTTTATGCCTGGCTATATCGTCAATCTTTTATAGAAATTCCACTTCACCGATGTTTGCACTCGTGGGCATTGGGGAGGGTTCGGTGTCATTCATGTAGTGTTCGACCTGTGGCTTCTCTAAGTGGATCTTGCATCACTTGTTGGGAAGTGAGCCCAGTGACAAAACTACATCAATCGACTAAATCATTGACAAGCCTGTTTCTCAATTGGCTCGCTGATCAGTGTCGAAATTCCTTGAGAAGAGAGGGATTGATCCTATTCAAAGGCTCAGGCAAGAAGGCTATAGTATAAAATATCTTCTCAAAACGGCGCCCGAAGTTTGAACTGCTTGAAAGACCACCCCGTCTATCGCCGCCTTGTATCGGACTCAAGACCTAACTGCATATTTCGTCAAGAGTGATAGTGGCTTTAACCGTCTTGCATATGTCGGATCTCTTTATACCTGCTTCTCTAAATGCTAGGGGATGTGAGTCGTAGTCTTGACCTGGAATGCTGAAGGAGTACAAGGCTAGATGCTATCGTCATCCATGGTTGAGCAGGAAAGCACATAACCGACCTCAATAATTCGTCACTTCGACTTATTTACGCGATTCTTTTCTATGCCAGCATATTACTTAATTTTGTTGTGATCTCAGGGGAAAGATGGGCAGGATGAGGCTGTATCAGCTACTCATACGTAGCCTACTGAGGACCGGATGCCTTTCCAATAGATCTCAATTCTATGGACGACTATATCAACTATCTTGACTGCTTCTTCTCTATCCCAACTAATGGGTAAAGCCTTCAGGGGTTAGGAGCCGGTGATCCGGCCAAGCCACTAGGATCACGTGGTCTCGTATAGATTCATAACAAATTTGATTGATAACTTGAAGTATACTGTGGCCGATCACGTGGAAGAAGTCTCTCCTTTTCTGATTGAGCTTCTCTGATTGGCTGATTATAAATCACCTCTGCAATTGCCACCGCCTTCCGTTTCTGAAATCAGGCCTTTTCAACAATGGGTTGGCTGTACAAAACTCTCCTGCAACCCCGAATTGACCATCACTGCTTTGACAGCGTCACGAGCCCATTTACTTGGAATATCTCACCGCTTAGCGGTATATTGCAGAACCCCTTGCTCCCTGATTCGGAAGGATTCCAGCATCAAATCGTATTTGAACTCAACTGCCGCTCAAATCTCCGGCCGCGAGCTTCGAAGCTCCTACTCAGTCGTTGCCATCGCAATTACAGTTGCCGCATATCTTTCCCTTACTTCCCTTTCGGAACGGACAAGATAGTCATGTCTGCAGACGTTAGCTACGCTGCATCACGAATCCTAGCCTCCGGCAGCGAGCGCGACCCTAGTTACAACGATTTCTCCTTCACCCCCTTCTTACGAAGCAGCTTTGGCTTCGGACTCGCTAGCGATGTACCCGTCTGCAAGGCCTACAGCGAAGGCCACTGCCCCTTGGGCCCAGCATGCCCCGATCGACATCCTACCCCATCTCGAGTGACAACATCAACCACTACCGCTTCGGGGCTGGCACCGTCCACGACGCACGGGTCACTCGTTTGCAAGCATTTTCTCAAGGGGCTGTGCAAGAAAGGCCTCAAATGCGAATATCTCCATGAATACAACCTTCGTCGGATGCCAGAGTGTCAATCCTTCTCGCGGTCCGGCTACTGTCCGAATGGCGACGACTGTCTATACCAGCACGTGCGGGAGCAGGCCCGGTTACCACCGTGCGAACACTACGATCGGGGATTTTGCCCGCTGGGCCCGGTGTGTGCGAAACGTCATGTGCGCCGCCGTCTGTGCCAGTATTACCTGGCTGGGTTCTGTCCGGAGGGTAAGGCTTGCACTGATGCTCATGCCCGGTGGGTTGAGAATCTTCCCAAGCCATCGATTAGGGTGGAGAAGTCGGAGGAGGAGCTAGAGCGGGAGAGGCTTTTGATCCGCGAGGAACAGGAAAGAGAAAAGGAGCGTGAACGGGAATGGAGGAGTGAGCGGGGACGCGGGGGTGGATTCATGCGTGGCCGGTTTCGAGGCCGAGGACGTGGGATGTAAGTGGTGGAATGTTATGATAGAGAATCGGTTTGGTTTATGTTGGATTTAAGCTTATTACTAGAACATTGAGATACCCAAGTTGAGGCATTGACAATTTATTTCCTACGCGTGATTCTGCTATAGTATGGTGCTAAGTGTACGTAAAAGAAGCGGCTTTAAGTAGGAGGAATGGGTAGTAGAAACTGCCATCCGTGGATCAATGTTTGTACAGCACCTAGAGCACACAGCCTATGAGACTCCCTGTAGTAAATAGAAATACGACTTAAGATTGGTACTCCAATGGATGACATCATGACAGAGCACCATTGCATTTCCGTATTAGTAGTTCACAGTGCCGTTTCAATGGGATTATTCACCACGCGGAATTAGACCGCTACGGATTGAGTCTTCTTCGTACGAGGGAATGGATCATTTCAGCCTGAATAAGAAATCATTCAGCAAGGCAATATCACAGTGTCGAACATTCTCGGATCGGAAATGAAGCCATTTGCTAATCATCAGTAAGACTTAGCTAAGCAATTCATTGGCCGGCTATTGATGGGTGGACTAGTGGGAATCCGGCTGGACCGCCGGCGCCCCACAGAAGTGCCTCAGCAGCCAATCACTGCCACTAATCTCGGAGCTCCATGATTCTGTAATCGATTACGGATCTTTTGCAAGCTTGAATTCGATGGTGACGAACACCTCGAATGGAGGGGCAGGTCGGTCCCCTCGTGGACGGCCGTCTCCCCAGGGTGCTAACCTTATATAAGGGCTGTCGCCGTTTCAGGCCTGGACTTCACTTACCATCATCCATCCTCCAGTCAACTGCGTTACGATCCACCCTCTAAAAATTCCCCCCCATCACATATCTGTCGCAATGGCTCCCAAGATTGCTATTGTTTACGTATGTAGCTCCCAATTTTCCTTTCATTCTTCGTGCAACAAGCTAACACATGGCAGTACTCCATGTACGGCCACATTGCCCAGCTGGCCGCTGCTGAGAAGAAGGGTATCGAAGCTGCTGGTGGCCAGGCCGATGTCTACCAGTAAGTTGACACAAAACCCTGAGGGTCCTAGATGCAAATTTCCTGATAAACTTTCTACAGGATCGCTGAGACTCTGTCCGAGGAAGTCCTGGCTAAGATGCACGCTCCTGGCCAGAACAAGGATGTCCCCATCGCCGAACCCAACACCCTGAAGGACTATGACGCCGTGTTGTTCGGTATCCCTACTCGTTACGGTAACTTCCCTGCACAGTGGAAGGCTTTCTGGGACAAGACTGGCAGCATCTGGGCTACTGGTGGCTACTGGGGCAAGTACGCCGGTCTGTTCGTCTCCACCGGTACCCTGGGTGGTGGCCAGGAGTCCACTGCCATTGCTTCTATGAGCACTCTCGCTCACCACGGCTTCATCTACGTTCCTCTTGGATACAAGACCGCGTTCGGCCAGTTGTCCAACTTGCAGGAGGTCCACGGTGGTAGCGCCTGGGGTGCCGGTACCTTTGCCGTAAGTTCCGCGCTTATGCCTTGTTGTCAACTGATTTGCTAACATGCCCTGTAATAGGGTGCCGATGGCTCCCGCCAGCCCACCGCTCTCGAGCTTGAGATCGCCCAAGAGCAGGGCAAGGCTTTCTACCAGCACGTTTCCAAGGTCAGCTTTGCTTGACTACATGGTAGTGGCGATGCCCAGACTGAGTCTCAGCCTGTCGCCTCATCGCAGCAACCACAGCAACAACAGAAGGAACAAACTGCAAAGAATGAAGCTCCCAATACTGCGCAGAATGGTAGGCAGAATGGACAGGGTACTCAAGGGGAAGAGAAGGAGGCGAGGGGGGGACCTTGCGGTCTTCCTAAGAAGTGCGTCATTCTCTAATGATTGTCTAACCCAAATATCTTTTGTGTGTTTTGTTCACTTTGTTGTCTGCTCCTATGGCGTTTTGTGATGGGTTGATACCTCGTGAGTACTTGGGATCTGGGAGAAATTTACCAATCTAGCAAATATGATAGAAAATACAATACTTCATGATAATTTAGAGTTAATAGCGAGTAGTCCATATATCATCGCTTAGTGTGTCTTGGGAGAAGGTAGAATACGAGAGACCAGAAAAAGAAGGTTCTTAAACTTTTAAGACTCCACGATCATGAAAACGTATTTTTATGGATCTGTTCGGATTAGGCCCAAGGTAAGATTCTTCATTCCCATTGAAGTAATGAGCTACTTTGGAGGAGGGGTATTGGGATTACGAATCTTACGCAATGTCGGTAAGGGCGGTCTGCGGGGTTCCAGTAACAATGTGGTAACCGACGACGATGACGATAAGAGCTGTTCCGCCTTCTCATCTTCTCCTCTACCTGTGCTCTCTTTTCTTACTCTCATCTCACATCTCGTCCTCACTCCCACCCCCGCCTCACTATACCTACCTTGTGCTTTCCCATCGTTATGGTTTCATGAGCTTAACCAATTTCTCTACCTACTCATAGTGAGCAATACATACAAACGCCACTACCACCTCGCATTTGACCACTGTTAAACGCCAACTCCGCTCCCCATGGCGTCCCGGCCGATCGTTCTGAGATTTGAAAGCCGAAACGGTCAGTTCCGGCTGACAGTCAGCCCACAAGAACTCTTTCCATCGCTCAAGCAGAAGGCACGTACTTGGAATCCATGTTAACAGCGAAATTGTGTCCCAACGGTAGCTGACGGAACGCTAACTGCTCCATCTATAGATTTTAGAGCACCTCCCTCCGGACACTGAGCCATCTTCGATCAGCCTATCCAACAGGCCTATAGGTACTGGTAGTGATGAAAGATACTTGGATGGTCTCGAGGGTATTGCTCTTGAGAGTGTTGGTCTAGGGTCAGTTAGCGAGTGAAGGGCGGTACCCCTACCGTCGGTGGACTTGCTAATACTTGGTACTAGACATGGAGACAAGTTGTATCTTGGCTACAAAGAAAAGCAAAGCTTACAGGATGGTGCTGCAAATGGCTATGCTAAGAATGAATCCTCTCGGCGCCTGAACGGGGCCCCCGTCCCGCAAACCGAAACTGTTGCGATCCGCCCTCAACCTACCTCGCCGACCGCTATAATCAAAAACCCCTGGGATGTGGTCCAGCAGTCACCGCTGGATGATGCGTTGGACAAGAAAGATGGGAAAATTAAGCGTAACCGTGATATGAAGATGTGCAAGCATGGCCCCAAAGGCATGTGCGATTATTGCATGCCGCTGGAGCCCTATGATCCAAAATATCTTGCAGAGAAGAAGATCAAGCATTTGTCGTTCCACTCGTATTTGCGAAAGATCAATGCCGCAACCAACAAGGCCGAGCTCAAGAGCTCTTTCATGCCTCCGCTGAGCGAACCATACTACCGAGTACGACGAGATTGCCCGTCTGGACATCCGCCGTGGCCCGAGGGGATCTGTACCAAGTGCCAACCGAGTGCCATTAGCTTGCAGCCCCAGGAATTTCGGACGGTAGACCATGTGGAGTTTGCTTCACCTGATCTCATCAACTCGTTGCTCGACTTCTGGCGTAAGTCGGGTGCTCAGCGATTGGGCTTCCTTTACGGTACCTACGAAGAGTACACCGAGGTTCCTCTGGGAGTCAAAGCTGTGGTTCAAGCAATCTATGAGCCACCGCAAGTGGATGAGATTGACGGGGTTACGCTTCATGAGTGGCAGAATGAAAAGGAAGTAGACGAGGTCGCACGCCTGTGTGGCCTTGAGAAAGTCGGAGTCATCTTCACTGACTTGCTAGATGCTGGGCAAGGAGACGGTTCAGTTATCTGCAAACGACACATAGATTCGTACTACCTTTCATCCCTAGAGGTTATATTTGCGTCGCGGTTACAAGCCCAATATCCGAAAGCGACGAAGTGGAGCCGATCTGGCCGGTTTGGTTCCAATTTCGTCACCTGTGTTCTCAGCGGAGACGAAGAAGGCGCTATAACGGTGAGCGCTTACCAAGCGTCGGTTGCAGCCGTTGAGATGGTTCGAGCAGACATCGTTGAGCCTTCTGCGGAGCCCTCGGTCATGCTGGTACAGTCGGAAGAGGACGACACTGAGAACAAGTCACGATATATACCTGAAGTCTTTTACCGCAAGATTAACGAGTATGGTGTCAGCGCGCAGCAAAACGCAAAGCCAGCTTTCCCTGTTGAGTATCTTTTCGTCACCTTAACTCACGGCTTCCCAACGGAATCATCCCCGCTTTTTGTTGAAGGTAAATTCCCAATCGAGAATCGCGAAGTTATCGGTGAAAGCCAGGAGCTCCGCCACGTCGCTCAGAAGCTTGTCTTCCACGGTGATCCTGACAAGGCAATCCGAGCCGTGTCCGATTTCCATCTCCTATGCTTCCTTCACTCTCTGTCTACATTCAGCAAGGTAGGCGGATACACCTCGAACTGGTCTCTTAACCCCCGCAGACTCTGACATAACAACAGGAGGAAGAAGCACTGCTCGGCCGCGTTGCGACAAAGCATGACCCTGCAGACGGAGTTCAGTTGATACACACCCCCGGGTGGGCGACGTTGGTCACAATTCTTCAGGAAAGTGGTGAGCGCCCCCCTAAGCGCCCCTGGCTGAATTCGGCCGATTCTCCACGCCCAGTGCCCCAAACCGGAAAACGTTTATTCCCCTCAAGGCCTGAGTCTCCAAAATCAGAAAGTGAACAGCTTGCTAAGAGGTTCAAGGGAGCTAGTCTAGAGTGACTGCTCGGTCCGAGCCGCGTAGCCACATCCCCCCCCGGTCGAATCATCCACACCAGAAGCTGTCATGTCATCGGACGCCCTGGCCTAGACTACGCCATCGATTGAGCAACGTGTCTCTGACGCTGCAGTGTTTTCCGACGTGTTTTACCAGAGGACCATGGCGCCTCCCATCCCCGATCTCCGCCAAACCCATGCATATATTTCGACAGGTTTAGGTATCCGCATGTGAGGACAAAACTATTGTGAATATAGCGCAGGTGTATTAGATGGTACGGATGAAATGAATCTACGTTGCTCAAGTATTTACAAACATCTGAGATCGTGTCGAGTATCATCGCATTGAAGCAGACTACAATACGTGGATTACACCAGACTAGACCGTAAAAATCACCATACTTATAAGGAGAATAACAAACAGAAAGGGGTGCACAAAACACAAGAAGCCCGAGAAAAAAAAGGTAACCAACAAAGTACATACAATACAATACAACCACAATGAAACAAATATCAAAACAACCCTACTTTTTCCCCTTGACCATCTGCCTCAACCTTTTTTCCACGATCTCCCGACCCTCAGCCGACCGCCACACTTCATGCGGTGCCCCCCGTACCACATCCCAGTGCTTCAGATTCTTGGTCACCTTCGACAACTCCTCCTGCGTCTTCCTCCACTTCTCACTCTTCCGCACCTCCACCCCAGAACTAATAACCGTCAATGGCGTAGAAGGCATCTGGACATGACGCGCGGTCTGAATCTCCGACGCAGTCATCGACTTAGCCACCAGATTCTCCTGCAACTTCGCCCTAATGACCTTGGCCGTTTGATACGCGCTCCGACCGATGACCCGGTCTTCCCGCGAGCGGCCCTTAAAGATAGCGCCGGCAAGCCGGTCCAGGCCAAGAGGTGACAGCACGCCGCGAATCCAGAGGAGGAAGCCCCGCCCCGGCGACCCGAGGTTATCCAGGTAATCTTCATGCAGGGCATCAATGAGCATGATCCCGTCGACCTCGAGGAGATGCCTACTGGCGAAGATGCGGCTGTAGATGGCGCCCACGCCTGCCGACACCAGCACCCAGGGCCCCTCTTCGCCGGCCAGCGCCAGCGCCTCGGAGAGGGCATCGGACGCCATGCCGGCCGAGTAAGGGGACGGAGCGTTGTCGGAGAAGGCGTAGCCCGGCCGGTCCCAGTAGCAGTAGCGCTCGATAGAGCCGTTGCGGTACGCGTCATCGATGAAGGGCTGCAGGGTGTGTTCGACGGGGCCGTCGCTGCCTTCTAGGAGGATGGTGGGGATCTTTTCCCCGGAGGGGGTTTTGCTGCCGGGATTACCGATGCAGTTGAGATGCACCTGGTAGTTGTTGCCGTTGACGTAGTATTTCTTGCCTGGAGTGGGGAGGGAGGCGTCTTGGATGCGAAGGATTAGCGTTGCTGTGAAGAGGATGGAGACGAGTGCTAGCACGGCCATTATGATTGTTGCGATGAGCACGGCGAGCCATTCGCGGAGGGGTCGGCGTGTCTCTTCGCGGCCGGTTAGGCGCTCTTCTTCTTCTTTCTTGCCCCATGCTACGTAGCGGTTCTGTGCGATGGCGTAGATGGAGATGAAGGTCGCCCAGACAACGGAGGCGATGCCCACCCAGCCTTCTTCGATGCGGATGCGTCCTACGCTGAGGATGATGCACATGTCCACGAGGAGGAAGGCGGAGAGGATGGCGCCGCATATTGTCATGGGCTTTGAGGGGACGGAGAAGAACAGGAGCGCGATGACCAGGTAGCCGACGGTTAGTGTGGTGTATGCGAAGCTGAAGAAACCGGACCCGCGGGTGTGCATCATGGGCGGGCTGACGAAGATGGAGACAAGTAGGAAGGTCCACCAGATGAAGCTTAGTACGAGGAAGAGAGATGAGAGCCCTCGGAGAGCGCGCACGCTCCAGAGGTTATACGGGGAGACCTGGGGTTGCTTGTTAGCATGGCGATGTTGTAGGTGTAGTTTGAGCTACTTACTGCAGGATCATCGGGTCTCAGATATGCGGGATTTTCGCGGGGAAGCAGTCTTGTGCGTTCATCTGGCTCTCGATAGTGTTGCTCACGAGAATATCTGGCAGAACCCCCTTCCTCATCCGGGGTCTGGGATTCCTCCCTTTCCTGGCCGTCCTTTTTCTTATTCCACAATGCTACCATTGTGTCCTATTGTTGTGTGAGCTGACAGGCGTTGTCTATCAATGGGGGAAGGATATATGGAGGTTCATAGAGTGGACCCTTTCAATGAAGAGGGATTGGAAAGAAGACGACGATCAATCGAATGGACAATAATCGGGATGCCGAAGTTCTTCAGAGCTGGGGTGACGTCATCTCGAGGACATGCGCCTCCAGAAATATGTCGACCAGGATTGCAGGACAAGAAGTCTGGCTTCAAGGGCCGAATGCGGGTGTCTAATAATCAAGCATCCGCATCCATGTAGGAAGAGGATGGACATGCAGCTCTGGAATGGCTGGTGAAGTCATCGATTGCTCATGTCGGCTTAACCACGGATGGAGCATCTCACAGACTCCAACCAACTAGGGGACCTTCTGGAAACACCCTAAGTGGCTTCTTTTCCAATCGGTGGTACTGACGTCTGGTTATTTTAGAATGATGTAGGGTCTAGACTAGAGATAGGGGCGATCAAGTCAGATGATCACGCAATGCCCTTGACAGCCTCAAATTATACTCCCGACAATCGTATTCTTCGGCACTGAAGATCGAGGGATTCACGAATGATCTACACTTTCCCTGGGACCTAAAAATTGGGCTATCACTTTGCTGCTTCTTGACAATCAATTGAAACTCACCATAACCATCTCCGCAATCCCTTTGCCATGGCTGTGACGTCACCGGGGATGGCTGCTGGCCTGAGGCATCGCGGTTTCTGCCCGGACCTCAACAATCGTCCTCTCTTTGAGTACTAACAAGAAACTAATATCCGCTGTCTGCTCGTTCATTGGCCTCAGGCACTCCCTTGTGCAATAGAGATAAAACTGTCCAGTCTATCAAAGACGCATTCACGTACCAAGCCAATTCAAATCATACGGTACCCCATCCTGCCGATCATCCACCACCACCCCACATGAGCTCCCGTCCATCCCACCGCAGGAAAAAGGAACCCGATCCCCCGGCGAACATCCCATACATAACCCACATCCATGAGTGAACTGCAGAAATCCTTTGCCAAAGCAAAGCTGGCCAAGCTACCCCCCGAGGCCCCACCGATCCCCATGCACCCCCGCGACGAAGATGATTCCGAGTCCGCCTCGTCGACGGGGACGGTGGTTCCCTCGCCCAGCCGGCAGCTATTCGCCAGATCGCGGGGGTAAGTATATTCACCCTGTGCTGCTTATGGCACAGTCACTTTTGTCCACGCGACGCTGGGATTGCTACTCTGTCGCGGAGTGCAATTGCTGTAGTTATAGCTTCTAATGCTAACACACCTCAGATCCAATTCCACCGAAACCCTGAACTGGTCCGACTTCTTCACCCAGGAACTCTTCCTCGTCCAGGAGACGGACTCCGCCCGCATAACGCACCATGTCTACCTGACACCGCCGACGAACTCGGGCCCGCTATTCGTCATGCACCACGGCGCCGGATCATCGGGTCTCTCCTTCGCGACCTGCGCCGAGGAAATCCGGAAGATCCTCCCCAAAGCGGGGATCCTCTCTCTCGATGCGCGGGATCACGGCCAAACAACAACAGTCTCGGGGAGCGGAGACAACACCATTGAGCTAGATTTAAGTCTGGAAACGTTGAATCGGGACCTGGTATTCGTTGTCCGCGAGACACAGTCGAAGATGGACTGGGAGAGTCTACCTGACATCATCCTGGTAGGACACAGCTTAGGCGGAGCGGTCGTCACCGACGTAGCGAAGAAGGGCGAGCTAGGGCCGAAGGTGCTGGCTTATGCGGTCTTGGATGTGGTCGAAGGTAGGCCGATTCGATTCGTCTGGTTGATCAGACTAACTGTTCGAGCATAGGTTCAGCAATGGACGCTCTCCAAAGTATGGAGAAGTACCTCTCTACACGGCCCTCTAGGTTCCCCTCTCTTCCATCGGGCATCGAATGGCAGTACGTTCATCACCTTCATGCTCCTTGTCCAACATATCTTATCCACAAGTATCATATGCGGACTAAATCCTAACAAAACCAGCACTCGCTCCCGCACAATCCGCAACCGAACCTCCGCCCGAGTCTCCGTACCCTCCCTCCTGTACGAAGAAACCGCGCCAACCGACCCCTCTAAACCATGGGTCTGGCGAACCAACCTAGCAGAAACCAAACCCTTCTGGGAGAACTGGTTCGTCGGCCTAAGTAAAAAGTTCCTCGAAGCGCGCGGGGGCAAACTACTTCTCCTAGCTGGAACAGATCGACTGGATAAAGAATTGATGATTGGACAAATGCAAGGTATACATCCCACCTCCCCCTTTCCCCTTTCCCGCACATCCTTTGTGAATCATGCCCTGCTCAACCACTCCCGGAATATGTACCATGAACTAACGGGCACAATTCAAGGTAAATACCAGCTTCAGGTCTTCCCGGAAGCGGGCCACTTCATACAGGAGGATCAGCCGGTCAAGACGGCTCAGGTTCTGGTAGACTTTTACAAGAGGAATGATAGAAGTGGTTTGATCCTGCCGCCTAAGGTGGCGGATATGCAGGCCTCGACAGCCATGAAGCAGGGGGCTGGGGCTGTTCCGCCCTTCCCACCGCCGTTTGGGAAGGGACAGGGCTCTTTTCATAAACCATAGATGGCTGGCATAGATGGCAGGGTTTCGGCTGTTTGTATCGTGTTGATTATTATATCGATACAGCGTGCGAGTGTACAAAGATTTTACGAATACCATTAGAATATTTATGTTGATGTTGATAAGCTTAGAGCGGTAGCATCTGTTGCTTGGTATTAGAATTGGAGCACTCTTTGCGACCTTGTCCACTTTATACTGGTACACAGTCGATTGACATGGAAGAAATACCATATGATTATGGGCAACATCCCTAGATATTCAGTCTGCGAATCCCGAGCAGGATCTAAATATGACGTTTGATACAGGTTGATTTTGATAAATTGCAACGGCCACCAACACCATCCCATCTGAAATAAGCCAGGACGCCATCTAGAAGATTCCAGCCACCAAATGCATGTGACCATAAATATGTTCCGAAATAATGCCGTAAACCGTGGATAAGTTTTAACAATAGAAGGGGATAAAACAAGAAAAGAAAAACCGGGTATCGGGCGCCGCTTTGCATAACAGTTAAGGGAGATAAGCGCCTCCAGCAATGATCAGATTCATGTTGGTGAATTTCACTTTGTAGACGGGGCTCTTCTTGGTCGGGAAGGCGCTGATTTGGTCCGGTGTGACTACCACATCTTTACCTTTCTTCTTGGGAGCAACGGAGCTTGAAGCTTGTGTGCCGGCGGTTGGAGCACTACCTCCATCGACCTTAGTTCCTGCACCACCCTCGCCAACCACACGTCCTTGCGTGGACTCGTGGGCGGGGCCAGTGACATCCCACACGCGGACTGTTCCATCAGCGCCACCGGACACCAGGACAGTGGACTCCACGCTCCAGCTTAGAGACCAGATTCCGCCCTTTCCGTGACCACGCATGCGCTTCAGCAGTCTCCCGGGTGCGAGATCCCACAGAAGAATAGATCCATGATCATCTGCGGACGCGAGAAGCTTCCCATCTCGGCTACATGCAAGGGCTGTAATGTTACCGGTGTGACCGGTGAACATACGAACTGCATTACCCGTAGTCACAGCCCACATGCGTACCGTATGGTCTGAGCTACCAGTAAAGATGTAGGCAGAGTTCGGGTGGAAGCAGATGCAGTCCACATCTTGGTCATGTCCCACGAAGATACGTTGCTGACGGATATGGTCCGTAACCCAGAGACGAGCAGTTTTATCATGGCCTCCGGAGGCAAAATAGTGGCCATAGGGGCCCCACTGAAGATCCCAGACGGGTTCGTCATGTCCCTTATACACGACCATGCACTGCCATAGATCCAAAGACCAAAGCCTAATGGTCTTGTCTGCCGAAGACGAAAGAAGCCAGCGAACATTTGTTGGTGCTATGGCGTTATCCGTGCGTGTGGTGGACGGAGCGAATGCTACAGCATACACCGGCCCGGAGTGTCCAATAAGGCGGCGAGAATTTGACGGTGCATCATCTATACTCTCATAGGTTGATGGAATCCTCTTTCCGTCTAGGCTCCAGACACGAATATAAGACTCTTGCATGCCAGCTGCAACGAGCATATTGTCATCCGAAAAGTCGAGGCAATTAATCCTGAGAACGATTAGCCATTGAAGTCCAAGATCCGACCCAGGTAGCTCACCCGTCATAAGTATTGTGGAACGTAAACATGCAAACGCTGACAGCTGGTCCAACACCACCGGTTCTTCCTTCTATCCGAAATCTATCGCGGTTCTCTTTGACTTTCTGAACCTCCATCGCCACGTCACGAGCTGTTGATGGCGGATAAGGAATGTCAGCGCGAGTTGGGGCTTCGTCCTCATCCTCCTTTTTAATCATATGATCAAATTCCTGGACGAGAGTATTCTGACCCGGGGCCGGTGGGTTCTTAACATCTTCGTCGGCAAGCTCGCCTCTGACGTCGGTTTCGAGGTTCTGTTCCATCGGAAGCTTTCCAAGCCTGAGCCTAGGCAAGGTTCCGGCCATAGCCGGATTATCTCCTGTATAGGCAGAACCAGGATGGTGACCAGGTATACCTTCGTCTTCGGTAGGAAACGTCTGGCCCGCGCCGGCTTGACCCAGCATGGCAGCGAAGCTAAATCTGTCATCGACGGCACGCTCCTTAGTAATAACAGTGCAGTAGCTGCTGAGAATGGCCGACATGACAGAGCCGCCTTCCTTTTGCTTGCTCTCGAGGAATTGCATCAGGTTTGAGAATGCTGGATTGCTAAGAACAATGCGGTATTTGTTTCCGCGGTACAGTTTAGCCGTCGAGCTGTTCTGGACATGCTCTGGTAGAGCGATTGGCTCTAAGGCGCGCACATCTTCAGTGTGTTCGGGCAGGAAGAGGTTCTTGTTAACGTCAAAAAACTGCTTCGCATCTTGAGGATAAAAAGAGGTGACCATGTTGAGAAAAGAGTAGACAAAGAGCGGCCAAAGAACGCGTCTAAGCTCCGGCTGCCGAGGGTCAGAAGTAGTCTTCACTTCGTATGAACAGTAAGCATACCTTATATAAATCCAGGTTGTCTTCAACCCAGACCTTGAGCAGATCTGTAATCACGTTAGTTACTTTGTACTAAGTCTAGCATAAGATATCTAGCTGACCGAAACCAAGCCTATACTTGGGACGTGCATCTTCTCCAAGGGGAGGTAAAGGACGTCCATCGATTTCCTGATTAGCTGATTCCATGCGGAGCATGGCCTCAGTACGGCTATAGCCTTTCTTGGCCAGGTAGTCGATGACCTAAGACGAAGAATGTCAGCATAGGAGTGGCAGCAGAGGTATGTGGGAAGCTGTCCTTCAAATAGTAACCACAAGGGCAAAATTAAGCACAGAACTAATTTAAATCCTATGTACAGGGGCAAGACAGATTGCCATATATATGACCCCAACTCGGCGCAAGGGTAACGGAAAAAGAATGTGCAACTTGAAATGAAACGATTATAACACAAATGGTATAGAAAGCTCCACATCTATGATTTACGGACTGTGGAGAGCCATATACCACGTAACACATCACTGAACATTCAAGTATAATGATATAGCAACTACTTACTATCTGATTCAAATTCTGCTGCGACATCGCTCCACTTGGAGGAGGTGGAGGGGGACCCGGCGTCGGCGCAACTGGGGTCGTAGCACCACCCATCGACTGCTGAGGCATTGACATTCCACCGGGTCCCATGCTTCCACTTCGCGGCACAGGGCTCGGGGCCCCACCTGGTGCAGACATAGCCCTAGGATATTTCGTTCAGAAAGGCGACGGATGCCTAACCCGAGGGGCGAAGATGGGAAGATAGTGAGCAGAGGGATGGGGAAGGTGCAAGTAAACGGGAGCTTTTGCGGCGTCACGTTCTGATATTGCGCTATGCGTAATTAGGATTAGCGGTGGCATCCACCAGCTTATATAATCCGATTTTTAATGTTCCCCAGTCCACACGTGACGAGAGCCTTCGCATCTTCATGTCTGAGGTTCTAGACGGGGGGTATTACCTTTGCGACCGGATTTCTGTCCCTAGATCATACGCAAACGCAACAATGGCGGATAGTAAAGGATCCGGGAAACCAGATCCAATTTTTACACCGGCGGATAGGATACGCCAATTGAATGAAGTGGACAAGGTAAGAGGTGCATCGACAACCGAGCGGAGAATCGGTGCTTCGAACGACAAGTGGCTAGACCGTCGTAAAAGGCCCAATTGCTCACTCATGCTTCACAACTACAGGACGTGGCAAGACTAATTCACTCTGCTGGCCTCGCGATCCAAGCCCTCACCAACGCCAGATCGGGCGACTCGCCAGGTGACAACACCCTCGATTCCCACAAAGCCCGGTTCAAAGAAGCTACCTCTCAGTACTTTGCTCTCTTGTCGTCCATTGACGTGCGACTACGCCGTCAGGTCTATGCCTTAGAAGAGGCTTCTATACTTGCGCCGGACGCTACTTCCCGGACAGGCGATCTGCCTGGCGCGAGTGGGGGAGCGGCGGGGGCGGCGAACCCGTTGGATGTCAGTTGGCTTAACAGCCGAAAGGATACTGTAGGCAAGGACAAGGAGGCGGAGCTATGGGCTGCTGCAAGAGGATTTGTGGAGCAGATCAGCAATCCTGGGATGAAGGGGGAGAGTAGTCATGAAGGCATGGAGGTTGATTGACCACTTAGTTCGACTCTTTTTTCTCTTTACAAGGTGACGGATGACTCCTATGATAAGAAAAAATGGACGCTGCGATATGCTAGCTTCCTTTGCCACCTTCACTCTATGCGCAGCAGTCTATCTGGGGAGGTTATGTCTGATTCTCACCGTTCAACTTTCTTTTTAACTGTCTTGCTGAAAGCTCGCCTCGAGTCAAGGAATTTATGATACCCAGAGCCATTGAATGAAAGATTTGACCATTATCAAGGGTTTTTTGCGTAGAAAATAAAATCACCTTCGGCCAAAGAATTTCGGGCGCGTGTATATACGTTGACTACAAGCTGGCTACTCTTAATGAGCGAGAAATATCCAAATAATGAGTGCTAGATCTCCAGGAACCTTATCTCGAATCTACATACAATAAGCTATAAGTGCAATGTTGGAAGACGCAAAAGTCGAAGATACACAAGGTATCGCTACTGTGACCACCACGGTAGCTAGGCAGCTAGAGCAGTCACCAGTGACTACCTGTGCATGGACATAATCATCTCTCGCTGGGTAGCGCGGTCTTTGCTTGCTTCCGACAAGGAGGCCAGACCTGCAACACTTAGTACATAATTGCGATCCTCTAGATAAGGGAAACTTACTCCGGAGTTCGCCCACGACATCCTTGGCTTTGCCAAAGTAGACCTCCTCTGTATACGGAGTTAGTGGGGGGTCCCATGGCAGGCATCGCAAGTCAAAAACCAGAAGACATACGCAGCAAATTTCTCATCTTCAACTCCATGTCCTCAACGAGACGACCGACATTAGCGACGTGGCTCGCATCGGACTCGACAGGCAAGTCTACCTCCACCTGTCGAGTCATGTTACCGCTCAGGTCCATCTCTCCTAGGGATTCAGTCTCGTTGGCCAGGTGAAGGATAACAGTGCTGGTAAGCTTGTAGTGGGACATGCGAGCCCGATCAGTAGCTTCAAATACATGGATGCTGTCCCATTCTCCTGAGCTCTTCGCACCCGGTGTTACCCCTGAGACATATCAGCACAAGGCCTCTCCTCATAGTTCCGCTCGGTTCATCCAGGCGCAGAATTGATCACCCACCCTTCTTCAACAGTATGACACCGGCAAATCCATCATCCAAATCCCAGAAGTAGACGCTGCCTACACCCCCCTCATAGTACAGCTCCCGGTAGACGTCGAAAGCCTCATTAGCCGCCACTTCGAGCTTTCTCACCCTCTCACTGGGAACAGTGCCATCGTCCAGGGGAGGATCAAATTCGTTACTCCAAGGAGATCGGTAGCTGTCACCGTCACGGTTGTAATCGCAGAGTAGGTAGTCACGGTTGGTCTTTGGGCAGCGTCGGATCTCGAGGGGCTGATCCACGGAAGATAGGAGATCTTCGGTTAGGTCTGGAACGATAGACGTAATCGCTTGAAGGTTTTGCTTTGTGTCGCGGGGGTTCAAACGCCGCAGAAGGTCGCTGGTTGCAATTACGGTCAGCTCCCCGGCTTGAGGTGGGGTATGGGGGTTGGGCTGAGAATCCTTGGTTGGGAGCGGTATAGAATGCAGGTTTTAGATTTGTGGATTCATGGACAAGGCATACTTACAGCGCACTGTCAAATTGAGCGTCAGCCATGGTTGGTAAGCTTCAGCTGAGGTCTGGATGGTGTTGTTGTTTACTTCCGTTCTCCAGACCCATCCCAACTTGGCTGAAACGGAGGTGCGTGGTCGAGTGGCGTACCGCCGTGGCAATTGATCTTAACTTTAAAACCCCAGGCAGGAGTTGTACGGCAGCCCTATATTGATATCTCTCATTACTTTTGAATGTCTGGTGTTTGCTCGGGCTTGTCCTATTCGATTCCAAAAATCACTAACGACCAGCATCAACGATTTCGTGAGGACTATGCTTTTTCATTCAAACCTTGACGTCTTCCTTGAGAGGATCTTGTGCAGCTATGCTTTCAGCCGCTAAGTACTATATTAACGGAATGAAAAAGAAGATGTTGATCGGCAACACTAATGGAGCATCTCTACGAACAACGCCCAATCACACTTACCGAGGAGGGTAGATGGAAGGCTGTGCTTATGCAAGCTTGAGGGACTCGTTAGTAGAATGATCCCAGACAGCTTTACCTATCAGAATATAGAAGATGGCTTAGGTTGACTGGATACTTCGTCACTTTTCATCAGCCCCGTGAAAACTACCACTTAATTTTCGACCCCACCATAAGATCCTTCTTGCCCACTTCTTCGCTCAAACAAGTGATTTGGCACTAGCTCCTCATGAAGATTCTGCGTGACAGTCTGATTCGAGAATGGACGACAAGACCATATCCGATTATGAGAGCCTGCCCAGCTCAAAGGAGGCCTTCGCATCCTTCAACCCTCATGGAACCGCTGACTGGTTTCAGTCAAAAGAGAGCACTTCACGCAAGGCCACGAAGCTTTTAGAATTATTTGAAACCAATTATTACGACGAGTCAGACACAGATGGCGACGGCTCACCTACACTCACTCATTTACCCCGAAAGGAAAAGCAAAAGGGCGAGTTTGATTCTCCTGTTTCGTTTCTCAGGGAACCAAGTACAGATTTAGAACTCCATCCTTCTCCAATAATAGGCTCCCTTCCTTCTGTGGAGGGCTCTTTAGATGGAATGGAAGACGAAAGCTGGTCTGAACGCAATCTGGATAGCCTCCCACCCCTGCCTTTATCTCGCCCTCATACCTCTGAAGGCCGGGTTCTTCATCCTCCATATATCAAAGCAGCATCGTCCTCGTATCAAGAGCAGACAACTCCTGACACTGAAGCCTCGATCGACGATGGGCTGTCTGGGGTCGTCGACAGACCTCTTGTTGCGGAAATAACAGACGACAAGTCTATTCTCTCCGCAGAAGAGAACTTTCACCGGAGAGTAGAAAGAAGTCGTTTTGAGCTAAAAAGTGATGACTCTCTATCCGGTAAAAAAAAGAAAAACTGTGAATCTTCTAATCCCTCGAAGCCTTCTCTTGAACCAGTGCCAATACCCTCGGTGCCTAGCTCGCCTATATCATGCGTTTCAAACGAGTATAGTATCTTGGAAGAAGTGAATGAGGAAGTGATGGCCGTGGCACATACAGTAAGGAAGGATGTGAGAGTGGGCTTGTCCGATACCTCACTTAAGACAGCGCCACTAATGGCGAGGAACTTCAAAGTGCCCGTTAAACGTAGGAATCGGGCTAGTCGGGTTACCGAAGTTGTGCAACTAGGCAATGTTCCACCAACTAAGCCCAAAGCTAAAGCAACCAGACGGATATCAGCTGCATTTCAAAAGCTTCGAAGACTGTTTGTTCCCCATGATAGACCGAAACTGTCCCATCCAAACTTTGCAAAAGAAACGGACAGATCTCTCAACAACCTTACACGTCCAACCCATATTCAACTGGAAGAGCCAAACAATGCTTCGATTATGAACCTTGCACTTGTGCCTACAGTCCCTGACACGATTCCACCTTCATTTGTTGGGCCAACACGCCGGACCCTCCTGGAACGTGAGCTCCTATCGAAGATATTCGAAGGCCAATTGACTCTTTTGACATCTTCTTCCGAGCCCTCATGGGTCTCTTCAGCGCCCAGTAGCCAGAGCTTGTTTCCAGGATGGAAAAAGCTCCGCGTGTATCCACTTACCCCGCAGGGCAAATTTGTTGCTGAAACAAAAAAGCATTTGGATATTGTATTTGAAAATGTCGAGTTTGGAGCCAACGCGCAAGTCTTGGGATCTGGCGGAGGGCTCACTACCAAGGGGGTACCAGCCCTGTTAAAGTCCTTCACCGACTACGAATGGATGAGTATGTGGAGAAGCAGCGAAGATCGATCAATCCATATATCCGAATCGCTTCTCAAGCCCGATCCGAATTCTCCCTCTAGTTCAGATACTGATTTGGTACAAATGTATGAAAGTGAGCTTCTCAGCCTTGACAAGTACAAAGGTGGCCACAGCGAATACCTTACGGTGGTTACGCATAGTGAAGAGTTTACCGGTACCGTGGCACTGTTCCGAGCATCCTTTGAGGACAGTTCACTCATTACTGGGCTTGAGCTTGTGGCGTATATCAAGGAAATTCCAAGACAGATATGCCGCGTCCTACGGCAAGGTATCAAAATGAATCGATATGAGATCCATCGCAAAGGTTTTTCTCTTAAATGTACTATGCGTGGGGAATTACCACGCCCACGACTAGCCAGCGTGTCTAGCAAAGAGCCGTGGACAAGTATAGGGGGAGGATGGAGATATGCTCTCAACGTCACATCTGCCAGCGACAGTTATTTCAAGGAAGGACTCATAGCTAGCATTCCGCAGATAATCGCATGTTTGCATCTGCGACATGGGCTGATAAGCGATATTTTATCGTCTCCCGTCCTGAAATTTGAAGCGCCGTTAGCATCATCGGGGGAGCTGCCAATCCGGCGAGGCGTTAGGCTTCTGGGGCCCCCAAAGGGGTACCCTCACGTTGGGGATAATATTCGAATTGCTGTCTTGTTCCCTGGGGACAGTGAATGGGCCACTGAGCAGTTTCTCTGGGCTTAACCTCGCGAAAAGTTGGTGCTTTTCGAGTCTTCTCCCCGTCTTTGAAAGAGGGTGTGTAGGGCTTCGTCATTCAAAGTTCCAGGCCTTCAAATCCCGTTGGGAATGAATTACTATCTTCAGGACGAAGGACATCATATATGCTGACAGTTGCTGAGAAATCATCTGAAATCAATTGCAGTCCTGCAAGGTTCAATTCCTGATCCAAGTCTCCTTTTCCCCTCTGCGACTTCACATTGTAATTCAAGGGGATATCTTCAGATTGCAGGATAGTAAGTACTTGGACAGCTAATTTCAATTCTGCTTAGAATTTATGTATATCGATGTTGTGTATCAAGTTTCTATAGCTACGATCAATGTGGTTTAGTGTATATATTGCCATCGTATCATATAGGTCAGACAGGCGCTTGGTATCTGCCTCTCCAGATGGCATCTACATCGAATTGTGGACCCCTAGTTAAATCGCGGCTTACTTGATAGTGATTCAACCCTGGCAAGCAAAATTCGATTACCCAATATATTTTTGCTTTACGTGTCTATTTATCATAGCTATCTGACCTAGAAGAGGGTTGCCCAGGGTGGACAGTGTGCCACAGCTAGGCCTATACCGGCAGAATCCCAGCTCACTGTATGAATTGAACAACAGGGAAGAGTAAGACCCAACAGTAAAATTGAATGGTAGTTCCAGCCGCTGATGTTTCGTGAAATTAGGTACGATTGACGATCGATCAGACCTCGTACATGCGTCTCGCTATGAGTTGCCCTATATTTGTCTGGGCACTCCCCGCGAATTCCAGGTCCGAACCAATATAAAAGACACCCACGGAGAGTGGGATATCCTACGACAATTCTATCGCTTTAATTAATCAGGATTCTTTTCAAGTTACGATGTCCTTCAAAACCATCATTGTCTCGCATCCATCACCAAATATCGTTAAAATCACCCTCAACCGACCTGAGCGTCTCAACGCAATAAACCAAACCCTTCTCATCGAATTAACCAACGCTCTACGAAGCCACGCAAACACACACATCATGCTTCTCGAAGGCGCTGGCAATCTATCATTCTGTGCAGGGGAAGATCTTAAAGAAACCCTAGCTCCAAAAACCAGATCCTCAGAGGAACTTCGCGTCGCGTTCAACCACCTCCAAAACATCACCCGACTTACCTCGTCCTCGTCCGCGATCGTAGTAGCCGCAGTACAAGGCTATGCAGTAGGCGGAGGCGCAGAAATCGCCCTCGCCGCCGACTTCGTCATAGCAGGCCCCGGTGCCAAGTTCAGGTTCCCTGAAGTGACGCTCGGCCATGCGGTGACCGGGGGTATATCTCTGAGACTGTCCCATAAGGTGGGCTTGCTCAAGGCCAAGGAACTTCTGATTCTCGGTCGGACTGTCGAGGTACAGGAGGCGTTGTCTATAGGCCTTGTCAGTGAGATAGCGCAGGATCCGAAGGCTCGAGCTGAGCAGTTGGCATTGGAGCTGGCGACTCTGCCGAGGGCGGCTTCTTCCAGTCTTAAAATGTCGTTGGAGAGAGCGGTATTCCCGAACATGGAGGTTGCGCTACATGAGGAGATTAACGCCGCTAGTTACTGTTTTTCAAGGATAGAAGCTGCTGATGCGTTTAAGAACTTCACTGGTAGGAGGCGTGTTCATCATCAGGTCCGAGATATCAATACCGCGCTTAGGATGGCCATTGAAGAGTCTCCCAATAGGGTGTTTCTGCGGTGTCAGGGCCAGGATATCACATTCCTCGAT
This sequence comes from Aspergillus alliaceus, assembly GCF_009176365.1. Lineage (NCBI taxonomy): Eukaryota > Fungi > Ascomycota > Eurotiomycetes > Eurotiales > Aspergillaceae > Aspergillus > Aspergillus alliaceus. The sequence continues at coordinate 490,570 of NW_022474705.1, forward strand.
TTTGACCGGAGTGTGGCCGCTCTATCTGGTGGGCTTCGAGGCCTTGGTGTACAAGCCGGTGATCGAGTTCTGGTTATGATGAGAAACAGCGTAGAGATGGTGCATACATGGATGGCCACAAACCGCCTCGGCGCCGTATGGGTGCCCATCAACACAGACTGGCGGTTGACAACATTAAACCATGCCGTCTCTGTCGCAGACGCAACGGTAGCGATCATAGACCGCGAATTCGTCCATCTGATACAAGCAACCGACGCATCCACACACCACAAGCTATGGATCCGAGGAAGCAGCAACGACCACGACTTATCAAAGCTCTATAATCAGGAGCCCCCCCTCTATGAAGCTTTCACAGCAACACCAGCCACCACCTCCGCATTCCTTTACACAAGCGGCACGACAGGCAAATCCAAACCATGCATCCTCTCCCACGAATACTTCATAATCCAAGCCACAAACCTTATCGAAAGCTACAACCTCCGCCCCAACGACGTCCTCTACTGCCCCTTCCCCCTCTTCCACGCCGACGCAACCGCACTCACGGTCATACCCGCACTCCTCCTAGGAGCCACAGCAGCGCTCTCCCCACGATTCACCGCAACCAGCTTCTGGGACGAGATCCGCGAAACCCAAGCAACAGTCTACGATTTCATGGGCGCCACCCTCGCCCTAATCTACAAGCAACCACCGAGCCCGGGGGACCGCGATCACCGAGTCCGTCTCGCCTGGGGCGTCCCGATCCCCGCATTCGCGGAGGACTACGAGCGCCGCTTTGGACATCCCTTACATACATTGTACGGTAGTGTTGAGGCAAGCATCCCTATCGTGCAGCAGGGTCACCTGGTTCCGGGCTCCTGTGGTGTCCTGCGTCCTGGGTATCAGTTGCGCATCGCGAACTCGGAAGATGAGTCTCTGCCGCCTAATACGCCGGGGCAGTTATTGCTGCGGTGCGATAACCCCAACGCGTTTTTTCAGGGTTATTATAATGACTCCGTTAGTACAATGAAGGTCTATGCCAATATGTGGCTGCACACGGGGGATATAGCCAAGGTGGATGAACAGGGGAACGTGTATTTTCTCGGCCGGATGAAGGATATCATACGACGACGGGGGGAGAATATCAACGCCACTGAAGTTGAGGAGGAGTTTCTTCAACATCCTGATGTTGAGATTGTCGCTGCGTTTGCGATCCCGAGCAGTCTGGGTCTGGGGACGGAGGACGATCTCAAGGTGGCGGTTAAGTTGCGGGATGGTAGTGGAGTAGATGAGGAGGCGTTGTGGCAATGGTCGAGGCAGCATATGGGTCGGCAGCGTGTACCTACAGTGATTGAGATCGTGACCGAGATGAAAAGAACGCCGACTGGTAAGGTGGAGAAGAACTTGCTGACCGCAGACGGTGGGAAGCGGTTTACAGATCATCTTGCTAGACTTTGATCATTAGATTGTCATGGTCATACGGCCCATTCCTTCATACAAAGATACTGCGAAGCTAAATAAAATTCGTTCATATCGCTGTTAAACTAGCAAAATATCAATCCCGAGATCACCCGCTACTTCCCTCCAATCAACTGCTATACGACCTTTGTCTATTGCCCTCCCTATATGTGCCTCCTCCCTCCTTCGCCACACCTCCTCAATAATCCGCTTAACCTCTAGTCTATTCCCTAGTCCAAACTGTCCCGAATGCTCCAGCCACATCTGCGCCGACACCATATCTGGCTCTGTATACGCTTCTACCGCCGCGATAAAAGCTGGCCATAGAGACAGGTTCCCGCTGCTCTGGGCATAGAAGGCTGCAATATTTTGGAAGGTCAGTGTTACGTAAGTAGTGACACGCCTCGGCGGAACATCCAATAGCGCTCGGTACAGATAGATGTACGTCGCGTAGAGGAATGCGTTGAGCTGGTACCGTGCTAGGTCCTGTACTTGATTACCGGGACGGTCGATCTCTTTGAACGCTGGAGTAATTTCATAGAGTGGGGAGACTTCGTTGGTTTGTTCTCGGTGGAGCTCTAGGCGGGCTATGATCCGTGAGATAATGCTGTCGATGACAAATGGGGTGGTGTCAAATGCACCAGATGCCATCTGCTGGCTGACGGTGGTGATGGCGGAAATGCATTCGAGGAGAGACCTCTGGGCTCCAATTGTGAATCCGAATTGCGGAGTAGACAGAATGGAGGTCGCGAAAGCGAGTTCGGAATTTGATGTTGAAGGAATCAGATTGATTTCAGCTGGCTCTGATGGAGTGATCATTTCAGGAACAGTACAGGCCGATTGTAAGTCGGGAGTGAGCATCAGGGTAGAGGTGTTACTGCCATTTGCGCATGTGCCGCTGATAATTCGAACAATAAGTAGACTTTGGGTAGAAAAGCAGGCGAATTGTGACTCATTCCACGGCTCCGTATTCATAGAATCCAGGAGAAAAGCCCAGGCTCCCTGTAGGTGGTGTTTCCAATTACTGGATTGCCCACTGTAGACCTGAACGGCGGGTTATTAGTTTCATTAGGCTCAGCAGGGAATATATCACATACTTCTGCCATCATGAGTGTTAGAATTGCAGCTAGTGTGCCGCTGTAGTCGCTTCCTAGAGTCTGGATGCTGTTGTTCAAGTGCTGAATAGATATGTTGTAGTTCCTGGTAGCTAGACGCAACATCCTGGTTTTGTCGAACCCCAAGTGAGCAAGGTTAAAGGCAGCATGAGATAATAGAGCATGATACAAGGATTTCTGTTCGGGTAAGATGTATTGTAACGAGACTGCGGGATAGTACTTCTTCCATGGGTTGCAGGGATGTTCAAATGGCATCATGACTGATGCGACGTAGTGGACGTAATGGTGGAAAATGAAGCTATCCTCGCTATTTGCATGAGCAGTGTCCGTACCGCCACTTGCCATAACCTGATTTATACAGGATATTAGCGATGTGGAGGGCAGCACTGAGAAGACAGAAAACGGATTGTGATCGACTGTCCCAGGCCATTGCTTTTCAGCTGATATATCGCTGTCACATCTCTCGATCAGAAGATCAACCACATCTGATTTTAGGATGCTATGATTCGCCCATGTACGCTCTAGTTCACTGGTGAGACACACTTGACAGAAGCCTAAAAGATGCGACATACCACAGTGCATATCCCGCCGACCAGTGGATCGGTAGGAGTCATTCCCGTTGATCCACACGAGTCGGGCACTAGAGCTATCACACTCTAGGCCTAGGCGTTGGCATGCCGAGCACGGTGATTTTTGGTCGCACTTCACTTTGCGCGCACGGCATCTCCAACAGCCCTATCGGCGCAGCTATCAGCGGGGGTGATATTGTAGTCATCCCATAGACATAGAGCTCACCGTAAATTCCCGCCGTCGCTTCCGGCTGGGAGGACCAGACCCCATGGTGTCTAAATTATCAAGGACATGATGAAGAAAGGGATGTGTTAGCGAGGTATGATGTTGGTTTAGATAACCGTTGTCCTTTAGGTTCCCTCGCCATCACCTGCCTCTCCTTCTTATTCGGGGTTGGCGTAGACTGTTTAGTGGAACCTTAAGGGTAATTGTAGTGAATCCTATTGGACAGTCTTGATTGACTGTTATGACTCCATTGAATTATCGTAATATTGTATAGCTGCAAGAACTACAAATAACTATCTTTAAACAGGGATCAATAATAAATGCCAGAAAGACATATAAGACTAATGTTGGGAAGCTATGAGAAGATTTCAACGTGTTATCTAATGGAGCTGGTATAGCTCACGTGTATGGGATTGATTGTCCTAAGGTCTAAATCTATCATACAGAGATTCCTTTGGTGCTGTGGTCAGGTCACGTGGTTACTGCCTTAGGCTCCCATAGGCTCTGACATTATCTAACAAAAAAATGGTGTTTAGCCTCAAGAAATATATACCGGGATAACAGTGTGAACTGCATACCATTGGGATGTATGTATCATTAGTTATTCAACCACTTGATAACCACGCAGTAAAGCTTAGATACCAGCACAGCTAGGCGAACGGAAAGCCCTATTTTTCACACCCGCAGCTCTATTGCTAAATATTTTGTTAGATGAGAATTATAGTGCGCAAAGTATACAACAGGTGCTAACATGATGCTAGGTCTTATGCCACTATGGCATTGACTAGGGTAGTAGCCTCTCATGCTCAAGCATATGATAGAGATTGACTGACCTCCGGTTTATTGACCCACTAAGAAATATATTATTGTTTGATATTCAGGCCCTTGATTCATAGGTATCAAGTATATGTGAGACCCACGATGGTAGGCAGGACAAAAAGCCAACGAAAAAGATTTCAGACAATTGGGTCTATTCTGGGGCCCTAAAAGCAACACAGTAGGCTGTGCACACCTAGGATTTTCCCTATATGAGTGGTGATCTACACCGTGGGCATGTGGCTCTGCCTCGTATCTTAGGCTTGGCTGATGCTATCCGTAAAGGATCGACAACACAAAAGATCTATTTGAACAACACAAGGAGTCTCAGAATCATATCCTGCAATGTCAACTTATTTCTGATGACAACACTTACTCGACAAATCAACAAGAATAGCCCGTTAAATAGCAACCATGGCATCTCCCGCCACATACAAGTGGTGCACACAGCGTACTTCGATTTTCCTACGATCCGTCGCGGCCATAAGCTCCCTCGCCGCGCTGATTGCGTTCGGATGGTCCCAAACGATGTTCGACAGCGACATGGTAATAGTGGAAGATGCGGGCAATTCGATGGTCAGCCCCGTCACCGGAGCGGTTAGTATCTAACGACTCCATATCTCTATATCTTAAGCAGGGAAGTTGCTGATGTTAAACCCCCAGACCGAGTATACCTTTGTCTGGTCGCTGATAATAGCCTCCGTTGAATTGTCTCTTTCCGTCCCCATCCACCCAGCCATCTATGTTACCTTCGATCTCCTCGCGTGGGCCGCGCTGGTTATCTCTATGACCTTATACCTTTTGCTCATGAACCCATACTATACCCGAGACGGATATAGTTGCGGCGTCAATGGCAGGCCGAACTGTAATGGAAAGGCTGTTGCCGATATCGAGCATTTCGGTACAGCTATGGCTTTTATTGCTCTGTAGGTTTGCTCTGTCTGTCCCCAGTCCTTGTGCTGATGGTAGAATAGCATTATTCATTTCGGGTATTTTGTTTGGTCGTGTCGTGCTGTTGATAAGATGCGGAAGGGAGCCTCGAAGAAGTCTCAGGATATAGAACTCAACTGTGCCAAGTGACGGAAGATGGTACAAGCCCTTTGTATAGGATATGGCAGTACGGACTTTTTATGATATTGATGGCTCATGACTAGTTTAGGAAAGATAGGAAACTTCAGATCAATGTGGAGGAATTGTGAGGATTTGGTTTATTATACGCCGTTCTGGCACGTAATAATGTTTAATAGCTACTTTAGACGTACCTCAAACCCATTCAACGTTTTCTTTGCTCCAGGGCTATACTTTATAGAAGTTTATTTGAATGCTCTCGCTCATTGCAGGGGCGTTTGGGCTTACGGAAGGGCAAATTGTCCACCCTATTCAGTTGGAATTATTATGCTATCTGTTAATTGACATATATACTGGAATTATGCCTAGCATCTACTAGGGTGATGTAGGACACTTACAAATTAGGGCTCTGTTTACGGCGCACTAGATTAACTCACTATGCAGGAGCCACGAGAAGGGAAGGCACAAGACTCAATGAGACTAACAAGCTTGGTAGTGTAGGAATACACTGGTGGGTAAAACGATTCTAATCTTAGGTGATAAGAAGAGGAATAGCCCGAACATAAGTACTGTTCACAATACAACACCAAATAAAAGTTGGGTTGTTAGACTAATGGGACCTCTAAGGGAAGCGATAGATGGGGTTGAAGGGAATCATATGGATGTGAAATATGCCCTTCCACTACCGGCTTGCGGGTGAAGAAAATAAGCATGTCTCTCGTCGCAGAGCGCTCCGGATCAGCAGCATACACAGGCGATAGGCTGTGCTTTCTCTCGTGGTCAACAAAGAGCAAAGTGTCAAGGAAGTCGCGATGTTGATGGCTACCGAGATTGTATTCGGGATGGGTCTCATTCCAGCGCAAGGCATTCTGCTCGCGAATGTCATGAATGAATGTCACAGCGCTGTCGCGCGTCATATTCTCGCTGCCCAAATAGGTGGTCATGGTGAAGTCCACCCCGTCGCTGTGGACTCCTTCTAGAGCGGGCTCCCCGACTAAGTCCTTATTCGTGACTGTTCGAAGGTTGAATAGGGTGCAAATGAAGTTGTCGGTTCTGTAGTCAAGCTTGGGCCGTTGCTTGAAGGACATCCCGTGGAACATCAATGCCTTGAATATAAATAAAGCGTGCAGGGCAGTGTTTCCTTGTAGATTCCCATCGACCTCTTCGAATTCACGAATCTTTCCTGAATCATGACGTACGAAATCCTCTTCCACTGACAGGGCAAAGGGCTGAAACTCAAGGCGACGGAGCTTGGACTGCTCGAAGTCGAAGTAGAACCGACCGTTCTTGCTTCTCCGGAAGGGGAGAGTCGGATCATCACACAAACTATCACTCACGGTTTTCATATTTTCCAAGTCCTCGTCCGTAGCCCCCAGGACCTTAAGTATAGGGATCATCCGGTCACTCTTAACAAATATCAGACGGTTTTGGATGAAACCTTCCCTGAGCCGAATGAGCTCAGCAATCACAGCGCGGGCTTCTGGATTCATGTGTTGGATAGCCATTTTTGCTGAAGTTCAATGGCGAGAGCAAAGGTCACTTGCACAGGACTGGAGTGGTGGAACGAGAAAGGATTTGAACTGACAAGTCATCTGTCTGAACATGTGGAAATACTTATATTGTCCAGTAGGTATCCCAGACTTCCAACTGGGCGTTGGCAAGGCGTATCACCAAAGCTTCACATCATATGAAATCCCGCTGTGTTACGTTGTATTCCCACCGTGGATCTTTGGAATTCGTAAGCTTACGCATATACATGGAAACCATTGGGATTTGGGAATCATACTTACTAGTAGGAGAAAAGTCGTGAAGTCATATGTCCTAAATGCGGCTTTATTTAGATATACTTCCTTGGACACCCCGGAAACTCAGCATTCTGACTCAACGCTTTTGATCTAGGTTTTGCTATGCTTTTCATATGTAGTCGCCTTGCATACATAGGACCTGGTACAGTAGGATCAATGCCACCTTGGATTTCTCAAGACGGGAATTGCGATTCATTGTAGAGGCTAGCACAAGGCCATCATGTCATACTAGGCGACCAGGGTTTGTGGTTTAATGAAGGTACAGTGATTGAACCAATAAAGGAGCAAGGCGTCGAAGTGAGACAAGGCCCTGGTGTGTTGAAGAAAATACGAAGCAATAAGTCGGCCAGTGCTGATGCTATGGGAAGTTGGAAGCATAACATAGCTGTGGATTCATCATGTCCTGGACAACAAGAAATGGGTGCCGAATCATGGCTGCTGAATGATATAACAGGCACAACCTGAAAAAAAACAGGTGAGGCAAAAGTTAATACCAGGGAACCGCAACGACTCCTAACTTTGGGAGGCTTGTCAGAGACCCTGAGGGACCACTAGTAAGCATTGAGATTTATGTTGGCGATCTGGAGTTTAACGTATCTTGACAACCTGACTGCATCTTTCCCCGGGCAAATCGGAGGATTGTTACAAAAGAGCTACGATGGTGTGACACCTGCCATAGGCCCCCTCAGATCTATGTTTGACTCTTTTTTCTTTTTGCCTTTGTGCTACCGTGCTTTTATTACAGATGCTGTGTCACTTTCCTTAAGCGTCTTACCTTGCCTTCATACGAAGTAAAGCGTTGATAGAGGTTGTTGGAGACTGTTGCGTAAGTCAGGTTAAAGTAGGCAGACACACGACACGCTCCGGATATTTAAAACATACACTGCCCACTGCACAGTGCACTGAGGTCATAGAGATGAAATATATCGAGCACTGATAATGCGGCAGGGCTTGGCGTAATCTGAAGCTCGCCATGAGTTGCCATCACGGTGGAGCCGAACTATCATCTTCCCACCTAACTCGGTGACTACACTGGAGTACTTATACCCCAAGGCCTATCGAGCTGCACGAAGTGAAAATAGTAAATACCGTGAAAATGGGAGACGTTGTGTACGTCTTCCCTCAACATACCCACCACAATATCGCCGTGTGGAAAGACAATGGCCATTTTGCTCAAGGATAGTGGAAACGGAGGTGAAGAGATCTCCAGCGATGGGTCAGTATTAGATCTAGAGGAACAGGAGAAGCCCATCTCAGAGGCATTGTCCGATCCGCCAGGTTGGACTACTGTAGGTTACTATTGAGTGTATTAGATACGAAGGATGGTTCTAATCAATCTTTCTTTAGCGAAAGAAGCACTTTGTGGTCTTCGTCGGACTCCTCACGCTCTTCAATAGCGTCTTCGACTCGACCATCCCCAGTGGCGGAATCCGCTTCATTACCGCGAGCCTTGATGTCCACGATGAGATCCAACAAGTGCTACCGACTTCGGTCTTTCTAGTCGGATATGTGATGGGGCCGCTGGCCTTCGGGCCCATGAGCGAAGTCTACGGTCGACGCATCGTGATAATCGGAACCTTCATCCTCTTCACCATCTTCACCCTTGCCTGCGCCGTTGCTCCCAACTGGCCGGCCTTGATCATCTTCCGAACACTATGCGGCATCTTCGCATCTTCCCCAATTGCCGTGACGGGCGGTCTATTCGCAGACGTATACCGCTCCCCCATTGCCCGCGGACGAACCATGGCACTACTCACAGCCGTAAGCACCAGAGTCCTCAAACCCCCAGACACGAACCCGCCCTAACAGAAAGCCCTCACTCAGATCACAACTGCCGGTCCACAGTTCGCCCCCGCAATTGCCGGCTTCATCGGAACGCTGGGCTGGAGATGGATCTTCTGGATCTCTCTTATCCTCGCCGGCACAACCCTGATCCCCGTCCTATTCCTCCCAGAAACACGCCAACTAACCCGCGAGCACAAGAACACGAAACCAACGAAGTCCACACGGGTCAAGGCCTTCACAAGACCATTGTACATGATGCTCTGCGAACCGATAATCACCTTCACCTGCCTCTACCTTTCCTACGCAAGCGCCATCTTCTGTACGCACCCGCTCTCCACCAGAACTCCAGCTCTGTTAACTAACCCTAAAACAAAAAGTCATGTACTTCGAAGCCTACCCCCTAATCTTCCAAGGGATATACAACATGACCGACGGAATCGCAGGCCTCGCCTTCCTCCCAAGTACATATATACTCCCCTCTCTGCCACAAATACATCCCCCCAAAGCTAACCCCCACCGAAAAAAGTTGCCCTCGGTGCCCTCCTCGGCCTCCTCATCTCCCTCTCCTACGATACCTACCTCCAACGCGCCAAGTCACGCAACGCACCCTGGTCCACCGTCGAAGAATACCAACGTCTGCCGCTAGCCTGTCTAGGCGGACTGCTCTACATCCTTGCCCTCTTCTGGCTCGCCTGGACTGCCTCACCCTCGACCCATTGGATCGTGCCTATGCTCGCCGGGATATCCTTCGGCACGGCGTACTTTCTTATCTTCGTTGCGCTGATGAATTACATGGTTGATGCGTATCATGAGTACGCGGCGAGTGCGATGGCGGCGGCGACGTGCTGTCGGAGTGTGTTTGGGGCAGCGTTGCCGGTGGCGGCGGGGCCGATGTTTGGACGGTTGGGGATTGCGTGGGGGTGTAGCCTTTTGGGATTTTTAAGTGTGCCGATGGCGGTTATTCCGTTTGTTTTTGTGAGGTTTGGGGGGTGGATGAGGGGAAGGAGTGCGTTTCGGGAGGGGGGTTTTTAGATCTTTGAGATACTGAGGAAGGGGGGAGGGGACGGCTATAGAGTATTTAGTATATTGTATTACAGGTTACAGATGGAGAGGAATATTGATATTGGTAATGGAGTTATATTTGGTATTGGCAATGATCAATTTGGGAGGGAGTTGTAGATCTGCACTGGGACTTTTATCCGCAATGCCCGTGAATATCCTACTGTCAATTCTACTTTTGCGAAGTATTCTCGGGCCACATAGCAGTGGTGGAAGGTCGGGATAACGGATGTATCGCTCGGTACGGGGATTGGGACAACGATGCTAGAGCTGTAGGAATCGTCCTTATTCCCCCTCCATGTTAGACCAATGGACTTGTTCTTCCACGAGCACACGCTCGCTGAGAAGAGCTGCCCTTGTGACGTTGGCAGCTTGACCATTGGCAACGCAGTAAAGTACGTTACGGCCTCCAGGGTGACTTTGACTTGACAACCAGCTGGGAAACCGGGATCAGGATGGAGGCGGCTGAGGGCCAGGTCTAGGCGGATAGGAGCTATAGTTGATCCGTGATGTGGTTGATCCGGGGGCAGGTAAAGCGGCTTTGCTTCTCGCGCACGCACCGTGACGCGACCCATCTTTGCACTCAATAGACTCAGTCGAAGGGCTGTCGAATCGGACATATGGGTCTCGTTATCCTCACCATCCGCCCCGAAACGAGGGGGCTGTTCATGATATAGAGGAAGAAGCTGGACCTGTCGTGTGGCATGAAGCCGTTCGTTCCCGATAACGACCTCGGCGTGAATGTAGTAGACGACGCTACACATCTCTGGACAGCATCTATCCGAGCTGTAGTCCACGCTCGGTGGAAGTTGGACATGGTCGTTTCCAGACGGAATCTTTTCATAGCACGAGTCAAATGGAAGAGCATCAGGGATGACGAAGGAGAAGGGGAAGATCCGTTGATCATGTGATGCCTTCAGGGTCTCGGTGTGATGCATTTGGAGAAAGGTGTCGTCCATAGTACTGCCAGAGTTGGGGAAGGGCAAGCTATTCATTATGCTTGTCGTTGTTCTTCCTGTGTGGGTTGTCAGTTTGGTGAGCCTGAGCTTCAACTGATATGATTCTCGTACCGATCAGTGCCACGGAGATACGGGCATACTGAGTAGTGTTTCTTCGGGGGAGCGTCAGCTCGCCCTCGATTGTTTGTCCCGTCGTGAAGACCGTGTGTTTACTGGTTAGACGTATCTCCATCGCTGGCCTCGGGGAGAGGCTTGCAATGAGCTGAGGGATGTACTGTGCGGCTTTCATCTTGCTTGATAGATCAGTCTGGACCAAGACTTGGTTGTTGTAGAAAGCATTCCTGGGCCAGGTTTTCCTGCATTTTATAGCCTGGTGCAATCCACATGATTACCAAGAAAGTGTGAAGAGAGGGGGAATCAGACAAGATGACAATAAGGTGACTTTTCGCAACTCGGCATCACTTACCGTACACTGTATAGAAAATCGCTAATGGTAGTTCTGTCCGAGTCGGAGCAGGAAGGCTAGACCGCTAAGGGTAAGGCTACATTAAGCTCATCCTTGGCGGCATTTCATGGCGAACTCGGGTGTCCAATGACTCACCCCGTGCCGTTCCAGAATCAAGGCTAGTCCACATTTGCCTTGTTTTTGGTAATATCCAATAATGCTTGCTACTCCAATTAACTCTATTATATGCGATACATGTGTATGTCCAAAGGTCGTCGTCACTCATGACTATCATCTGGCCTACTCGTCACTCTCCTTGTCAATTGACCCGTTTCTGTTGATTGACGCGCTCGGCGCTTCGACTGAGAAGTGTACTGAGATCAGGGGGCTCAAAGTCGTCATCTGAGCCCCCGTCCTGGCTCATTTGCGAAGAATAGAACGGCTGCTGTGCCTGGTCGTTCACAACGGACGACAACAGTTGTTCCGGGGTCACCGGTTCAGGGTCCTCAACAAGCAATGCCTTCTTAACCGCAGCCGATGAATGTTTGGAACAAGGTGTGGCTTTCGACTTGGTACGGCGCTCACGACAAGGTGATCGGTTGAGAATCACCGAGTCACCTTGCGGCCTGGCTGACTCTAGAGCCAGAACCTTCCGGAACCGGTCCTCACAGTCTGCACCGATACTATTCATCTTTCGCAAGGTCCCGATCATACGACGAGTCAGAGACCCATGCTGGACGGCCTTGGTAGGCCGTGCAACAAGCTGGAGACGAGGAAAAGCGTCATTGCGCGGGTAGCGGATGAACTGTGGGCTAGTGGCCCCAATATTGCGATAATGTCGTTCCAGCTCTCTTTGCTGTGCCGAGGTCAGTACAACGTCTTCAAGAGCCGGGATATCCACCGGCTCCGGGGTCGGCATCCGAGGCTTCCTACTATTTTCAGCTTTTGACTTGCTCTTCCCCGCCAGGGATGACGCTTTGGTGAAGCCGGTTTCTACATTGTCTGGCATATGAAACTTCTTTGGTGGCTTCTTTGGAGCCCGTCCCCTTCGTTTTGGCTCCGGTAGTTCTTGAGTCGCATTTTCATCCGGGATTTCAATTTGGCGTTTATCAGCCACGGGTCGCACTGCGGGTGGCAGGATGCGGGGAGACATATCATCATGGAAGGTAAAGCGGGAACCACTAGCGATCATCTGCTGCATTTTCTCATAGTTGTCCTTGGCTTTGATGTACGACTCTTCTTCTTTGCCCTCCATAAGAAGGAGGACGATGTTTCCGGCCCTCTTTCGACCAGTACGTCCCATCCGTTGAAGCATTCGAATTGGTGACGCCGAGGAGTCATAACATACAATGAGATCCACTTCACCAATGTCAAGACCTTCCTCACCGATAGAGGTGGCGACAATTGTATTGTAGACGCCCTTTTTGAAGTTCTGCACGATGTTGAGCTGGGCCTTTTGGCCCATGCCCTCCGAGCCCTTCGCGCTGGATTGTCCTACGAAGACATGAGGTCGAATCATGGGCTCGTATCTTTTCAATACCCTCGTCACTTCTTCGGCGCTGTCCCGAAAATGTACAAAGATCATAATCCTCGTAGACGATTCGCTAGTACTTTCTCCTCCATTAGCGCCGTCGCCAGCATCCATAAAATGGTTCAAGACAACCTGTTTAAGGTATTCCAGTTTGGGATGGCCGATGAATTCGGGATTCTTGGTCCACGGCTGAATATGATTCATGAGCTTCTTGAAACTCTCATCTTGAACCACTTGTCGCTGATATTTACCACCTTTCTGGCCATCTGTGTTGGACTGGAAGTGCGCCAGGTGGCGATAAAAGGGCGTAATTCCGTGGTACTTGAGAAGATCAATTGCGTGGGCCAAACTTGCGAGGACGGTGAATATTGCGTTCACCTTCCCTTTCAGTCCAAAGTGCGCGTTGCGGCCAGCGTCGGAAGCCATCCACTGCTGCCGCGACTTAGTGAGTCCGTAGGCCGTGAGCATCATTGGGTCTCTTCCCCAGTAGGCATTGAGAGTGCGAAGTTGGTCAACCAGAGGCTGTAATGTTTTGGAGAGTAGGTCCATACAGAAAACCATCTCCTCAGAGTTCTTAAAAGTCTGGACTTCGGTATTCCTCGCATGCACGTATTCTCTGATATCAAGCGACTGCTCCGTGCGTATCTCAACCCTGGAGATATCGAGTCCATCGATAACAGCTTGGACCGACTCCACTGTGGAGCCCGGGGTCGCGGTGAGAGCCAGGACACGGAAGCTCTGGTTATATCGTCGAAGAAACTTCACTACTTCCACATACGCATAGCCACCGGTCGCGCGATGAGCTTCGTCGACTACCAACAGGACGATGCGCTTCGGGTCTGCGATGCCGGACTTGAGGTCATTGATCAAAGTCTGTGGAGTCATAAAGAACACGCGCTTTTTCTGCCATTCCTCCGCTCGAATACCGGGTGCCGCTTCTCCAGTGAGCATGGTTGTCTGGGACCGTGGAATCCCTGCGATTCCGAAACAGGCGGAAATCTGCTGAGACACAAGAGGTTTCGTCGGGGCGACGAAGATGATCTGGGCACTCTTGGTCCACCGAAACCAATTCAGCATGATCGTCGCAGCGATAAAGGTCTTTCCGAGACCCGTGGGCAGTGCGACAAGCAAGTTGTGGAACAACCCTTTTTGGGCGATGTTGAATTGATAGTCTCTCGTTTTGCCAAGATTCGTTGGGTAGACCCAGGTGTTTAAGGCCTCTTCGTCCAATTTGTGCTGCGTCGGAAGCTCAACCTTATCTGGTGGAGCTAAAACTTGCTCTCCAATGGGTGGCTGGGCTACTTGACCTTGGGATGTCATATGAAACAACGTGGTTTGACGGACGCCCAGAGGCCGATTTGAGGACTGGGTAAATTGTCGGGCTGCAGATTGAGGCTGCGCTCTTGGGGGTGAAGACAAGCATATATCAGAGTCGAATGCATCATCCGGTATATCCTCGAAGAAGGACGTGTCTGTCGCGACCTCTTTGGGTTCGGTGGAATGGGTAGCGAGCTGTGGCGCAGAGTCTTTCGTGCCTGAGGAGGGCACCCAAGGTTGCTCGTTCTCAAACGATTCCAGCGATGCCGCTATGGCAGCATTCATTTCTTCATCATTATAGTCCTCCCCAGTGGCCACGACTCCTTTCGCTGCTGTTCTACCTCCGGCGCCGGTTTCGGCTGCTGTAGGAATAACTGCTACGGGTTCGGGTTCGGGTTCTGGTTTCTTCCACCGGGGACCTCTAATCATTTCGGGAGGTGAGGGCGGCTGGGTCAACTGGGTAACAAAGATATTGTCTTGGATGTTACTCCGCTTGGGAACAAACACTTTGTACTTGGACGGGGCCTCGACGTCATGTTGATCGGCAAAGTGATATGACTCTGCGCTGGGGGACGGCAGCTCATCGTAGTTGTCTTCATCATCAACTACAAAAGAATCGGAGCCAGACTGGGGGCTGGCCACAACATTATTTCCCTGAGATATTCCTTTCCGAGACGAGTACGCGGTCACAGTTTCCAGGCGGCGACGTTTGGCTGGCCGCGGGGAGACGGGCGCGGTGTTGTTTTCCGCGATATCAGAGAATCCGTCTGAAAAGCCATCGAACCCCTCATGAAGATAGTCGACCGAGCTATCATCAGAGGCCGTCATATCGGGAACGACTTTTGGGTGGCGTGATGTGCGATCTTGCGATCTTGACCATTAGTGCTAATATTAATCATGCCGCGACGCGGTCATGTCGCGAAATCATGTGACGGCGGAGAGGAGATGTTGCATGCTGTTTGTCTTGTTTGTGTGCTTGTTTGTCCGCCAGCCCAATGGGGAACCGCATGTGACATGTCATTCACCTCCAACCCTATTCGGGAAATGTTCATACAATACCATGTTTTTTATTTAAAAAAAAATAAAATAAAAAAAAGAAGTCCATCAAATGCAGTACAACACTGGACGTGGAGGCAAACTACTTTTCAACGGCAAAAGAATGTACTAGTCTATTGTAACCTTACGATTGCCACTGACATGTCACTTGAACAACAATCATTTCAGGTCCACTAGTACTAGTACTCTCGTGTGGACTGGCCCAAAAAGTGGAACAACAACACAACACCCGAGTCTAGGGGCCACACTAAGGGGACTATTTTTGGCCTCCAGTTATGGATCCCCCCCAGATTTTCAGTCTTCAAAGAGACCCTCTAACGTGCGATCACATTGAATTCTAGGGCCCCCCTGTCGTCTGACCTCGCACAAAGCATTTCTCTTGCACAACGTCCCTTCAGGCGCTGTGACATGGCCATTAGTTAATTAATTACTTACAGTTTCTCCCTTACCGACAGATACTCATCCAGGACTGGCGATGGTTTGAAACTAGAGCTAACGTTAGCGGGCCAGCAGAACCGACGGAAAGTTGTAACCCAAGTTCTCTTAAACTTGGACAGCGACAGGCGTAGTGAAAGGCGATAGGCTGGTCCAGGTCTTAGTCGAAGCTCTAGTGAAACCCCACTAATCAAAACCATTCCAATGAGGAGAAAGAAGAGGTCCAGGACTTATCATACGGCGAAAAAAAAA